>NC_057807.1:472914759-473253248 GCF_018294505.1 Triticum aestivum | reverse complement strand
CCTGTATTTCCTATCTTCCTGCAAGTCTCCTGCAAATGCTAGCATTCCCTAATGCACCTTTGTATGCCAGGAATTTCTGTTGACTTCAACTTCTACCAGACCTTGTGGAGTCTTCAGGTTGATATATTGTACTTTGTTAATCTCTGGGATTGACAATCATCATTATACCTCCCGAATGTCTGTTAATTTCTCAACACCAGGTTGTTTTGATGCTCAACTTTGGGTCGTATTTTCATTCTAGGAGCATTTCAGGAACCCAGCTTCGACTACTACAAACCCAACAAAATGGCAAAAGTTTGCTTCTAATTTAATGGTACACTCCTTCATTTGACATGCATTTTTTTTCCTTTTTCTAGTTCAATGTGTTTGGTCTGGACTTCTGATTGATGTTAACTAATAACTGAATCTCAGGTCGTGTTAAGCACATTTGAATCTCAGACTCTCTGTAGTGCTGATGGAAAGCATAACAATACTGAGCAGGAGGGGGATGCTGCTTCCAATATTAAGTACCTTACTAGCAGTAAATTGATGGCTTTGGAGGTAATTTGTTAAGCATCTGACATTAGTTTTTTTGTTGAGTGTTCATTATTATCGTATAGCCATATAACATTCATTATTTGCAGTTGAAGGACGCAAGTTTTCGATGCCACATCCTTGTCCAATGCCTTATATTTTTTGATTGTCTGAAGGTACACAAATTTGGAATTTAGTTGGCACTGCAACATCAGTTTGTGCCTATCGTACATTCTTGTTCAAATTTTGTCAAACATTCAGGGGTTTCTCTTTATCTGTTCTTTTCGTGATAAGCAACATGTTTTTGTACTCCGAATAACTGCAGAGGCAAAAAAAAATAGCACTTCCCCTCTAAATTTCTGATGAATTCGTTGCATCCTGGTTTTGTTTATTTATACGCATATAGCTTGTCCTCTGTCCAAATCAAGTGTACTAGACCTTATTTATTTTGCAGAATGTGCTATGTGACTGCACGTTCGCCACATTTGGCATTACAACAAGTTACTTCTTTCTCCGCTTTCTCTCTTCCATACAAGTCTCATCTGCCCGTGTTCCGCACTGGCCAGCTTCTCACTGTTTTGAATGACACTATCTGTTGAGAAGGCGACGCAATAACTAAATTTCTCACGTACCAAGCTAAGGGTAACTATAACCATAGTTGGTAAAACATTACTGTCACTTACAGTTGCAGCTGTTGCCTGTGCCTTAATACATGACCCATGCAGTAGCAATAGTTGGAAGGAAAGTTATAAACTAATGAAGACTTGTATCAAGGTTACTTGTTTGTGGGGTAGTGAAGTGTGAACTGGAAGATACTTGCAAAATCTTCCAAACATCATAGACAACAAACACCCCATTTTTTCCTTATTTCAGCTCAGTTTCTTGCCATTACTTAACCTTCTACTATCTGTGAGGCGTGGACTACTAAAATTATTATGTTCTCAGGCGCCTGGAAAGAGTGACAAGGAAGGTCCATCCGAGAGCATGGTAAGCAATAAAATAACTTGACTGTTTATTCCCCATGTAGAATTATTACGTATTTCTTCTAAGTTATAACTCAAATACCATAGGCATGAACATCTGGAACAATTTAATTCAGTAATTGTCAACGCTTTAGTATATTCATGTCTCTCTACATGGCCGTTGTTAAAATATCGTGACATCTTCAACAGCTATGTGCGTTCTATAAAATCCTTTTTTCATGGGTGTATGACTCCGCAGTGCAGATATTTATACCCCTATAGGTTACCTATGTTGGTAGGACAAATTGTTATGACCTATTATATATATATATTTACAATGTTTAATTCTGCCTCCAAGTACAGATAAATGTTTATTGCATAAGTGCAAATATAATCATTTTTGTTTAAAATAAGGTGTTCCATACTGTAAGGTGTGCTAGCATGAAAGTCACTAATTAGTACCACATGTCAACAAATATAACTGGGCCAACCTTGACTGCCTGATTCAATAAACTGGGGCATAGTGGTAGTAGTATAGTAAATCAGGGATTCTGATTGTCTTTGTCATCCTTTGGTTCCTTTGAGAGACTTCTTGAACCATCATTCAGTTATGAGTTAAATCTGTGTATTAGATAATCTCTCATCTCATTTCCTCTTTGACCAGAAAGAGGAAATCAAATCCTGTGAAGAGCGTGTTAAGAACCTCCTGGAGATGATTCCACAGAAAGGGAGGGAATTCCTACGAAGCATTGAGCATATTGTTGAGCGGGAGAGAAACTGGGTACCATTTTGCTGCATTGTACCACTCTTATACTTTTAATATGGGAATTGTCACCACCAGTTCTCGTTCCTCTGGCTGTCTTTTGAAAAGGTTTGGTGGAAGAGAGATGGATGTCCAGCATTTGAAAAACAAACTTTTGAAAAGAAGTCGGGTCAAGCTGGAGTCAGGAAACGGTATGCTACTTGCTTTCTTCAGACATTGAAATCTCATTTAAACATACACTGTATAACTTCTTTTTTTCCAATCGGGCTCTCATCCCTTTCCATTAATCACTTAACGGAAATATTCAGTACAACTCTTTTTCACACAACCAGCAACAACCCATACACTGTGTAACTGTTTGAAAGACAAAACGATTTGATTATTAACCAAAGACCTGCAAGTATTGATCATGTTGTTGTTGATCAATTATATATCCGGTTAAGTACTTTTGTTGCTAATCATGTACTGCTTGTTAATTCGTTCAGAGCCTGGTGTGACTGGGTACATGTAGCGGCAAACACCTTTCTGTGAATTATTGTGAAGCAAACATATGGAGTTTTATGTCTAGCTTGTTCCACACTAGTCCAATATCGTTATTTTTTCGCGCAGGAATTAATAATCTGTTGTGAGTTTTGGAATCTGTTGCAGTTATTTGGAACTTTGTATTATTCACTTCTGATTAAGGGAGAAGCAGGGAATCAACATGAATATCAAGTCGGATCTTATTCATGTTGATTAATGTAGTTAGATGGGTTGTTATATATGCATGAAGTTCATGTTGGAATAGATACTGACATCGATTTCGATTTTCTCATTGTAATTTCATGTTCTAGATTTGTCTAGGAAAAGTGTAAATTACACAAATTTATTTCGGAAATGGTGCATACATTCTTTGACCTTACGCACCTCCCATTTACTGTACCAGTATTTGTAGTACGATTTTTTTAACCAGAAAGTCCAGCCCCAATTCCAATTTTAATAGTCTTATTTTGTGATAAAAAGAGAATTTAGGGCAATGGTAATACTGTACAGATTGGTGATATAATTATGTCATGCTCTACTGCTCTCTAATTATTTCATATTCTGTTTTCCTTCGTTGCAGTAACCCAAGGTGGAGGTTGGGAAACAAAGAACTTGCCCAACTGTGGAAATGGGCAGAACTAAACCCTGTATGTTTTAGCTAGAACTTCCCGTTATTATCCTATTACCGAAAAAGGCTTTCGCCCCGCTTTATATATAAAGCAAACCGCCACAGAGCACACATACAGAGTCAAGTCCACACACACACACCCAAGTCTCACGACAAAATACATAGGTTCTGCTGAGGGCACAGCTCAACAAGCCCAGAAAAACAAAAAACAGAACACGCCGGACGAAGGAAGCATCTAGTCTGGTTCCGGCGGAGGCGGAGGAGGCAGCGGTGACAGGCAGACGGCCATCGAGCGGAGGTCGGTGATGAAGGCTGAGATGGCGTCGCGGTCCGGGGGCGGCTAAGCGGCCGCCAAAGCTGCAAGAAACCCGAGAGTTTGAAAAGAGCGTCAGTAGCTCGCCGAAGAGGGGTGCGCTGAATCACAAGCTTATTGCGAACAGTCCAGAGGGTCCAGGCGAGAACCTCAATCTCAAGCCACCTAATGTGGCGAGAAGTCACGGGGGACAACTGGAGTTCGGCAAATAGGTCCGGGAAATTGGTGTGGCACCAATTTCCACCGACAGCTTCGCGAAAGCAGCTCCAAAGGAACTGGCCGGATACGCAGGAGAAGAAAATGTGGTTCGAGTCTTCGGGGACCCCACAGAGCGGACAGATGCCAGTACCCGGGCCATTTCGCTTGCGAACCTCCACCCCGGACGGGACCCGACCGCGAATCCATTGCCACATGAAGATACGAATCTTCAGGGGTACGCGGATGGACCACACCATCGAGAGGGGAAGGGGGCGGAGGATGGGGCAATGGCCAGGTATAGCGACTTGGTGGAGAATTGACCCGACGGCTCAAGGCGCCAGCGCACCAGGTCTGGGCCACCATCCACCCTTGGCTCATGGAGAGCAACACAGTCAAGCAACTCACGCCAGGCGGCGGATTCCAAGGGACCAAAAGGCCGTCGGAAAGCAAGGCGCCCTAAGTCAAGAAGGGCCCTATCAACAGAAATCAGGGGATCGACGGAGATAGAGAAGAGGCCGGGGAAGCGGGCTGCAAAGGGAATTATTATCCTATTTCAAGGAGCAACAATGCATTAGGCACAAAAAATGCGTCAGTTAGGCCTTTTTTTTGTTTTACTGTCCAATTTTACTTCTATATAAAAATGTTAAAAGAGTCTGAGTGGGGACACTCAATTAGGGCAGGGATTTTGTACAATTTTTCTGCAAGTTAATGAGTCATTAGTTGACTGACCTACAGAGTATTCATAAAAAAGAATCATCCAATTCCCTATATGTGCCCTTAGTCACATTTTTCTTCTGTTCAATTTTTGGAAACCCACATCTTATTTGAATTGAAACTGCAGACTGCTTTGACTGATCCTGACCGAGTCCGCACACCATCAGTTAGAGAATATTGGAAGCCACTTGCGGAAGATGTAAGCTCTTTACTTTTTCTTTCATAGTTACTTTGCACCTATGGTTCATTCATCCTTTTGTAACTGCGATAACTTATCAGGAGTGCCTTCTAATACTGGGTTAACGTAAACTTGCAGATGGACACATCTGCCGGAATTGAGGAGGAGTATCACCACAAAAGTAATCGTGTAAGTTCAAATCCCAACGCAATTATTTCTCGAGCGTTTGTCATACTAAAAGTTGATCGAGGTAGCACTCCCAGTAAGTTAATATGCATCACATCATAAGTCATCCTTATTTAAAGCATATTGCGCTCAGCTCTCCATGGAGCCAAAGCAAAGCATTCTCTGAATAAGTTCTGCTAGAATGAATGGACAAAAAAAACATTGGTGTTATCATCATTTTGGTAGATGCCATAGAAATTCACCCTTCTCATATTTGCTGATTTGTGTGAGGATTGATATAGGAATTTAATGCGTCATTGTGCCTACATGTTCCATCTTCGAAGGAAATATGGAAGCAGGCATCTGTTTCCAACTATTAAAACTCAGGGCTTAGCTCATGATCGTCCTGACACAATGCTGATGTGAACTTCTATCTGTAGATAACAAAATTTTGTTGACGTAGTCTTGTCCCGCACAAAGATAGGGATGGTTCTAATCACCTTAAATGGAAACGGAAAGGCCTGTAGCTTTTATCAATGGCTCAGTGGTCCTCAATTCATGGACACCGAATTCAAGAATGTAATATTTGGGTTCGCATATGTGACCTGACGTCAGAAACAGCATTTCATTTTTCTTTTGAATATGTTTGGTGGTTCCAAGAGCAACAGTTGTTTGACAGGTTTATTGCTGGAAAGGTTTACGGTTTCAAGCCAGACAAGATTTGGAAGGATTTTCTCGAGTATGTGTTTTGTTTCTGCTATACAGTCTCTCAACACAAACATACCTATTTTCTATTATTGTGTAATGCATTCATGTGCTCCTGAGCGAAGAATTTTCTTTTGAAATTTCATAAATAAATATAATGGGAAAAGAAAGATGTGCATTTGCCAAAAACTTGTGCTGGCAAACATTTGTGCAAACACGGCGTCCATGTTTGTGTGCTCTTCAAGAGAAACCAAATTTGTACACTCATTATTGCATCCGTTATGTTTTTATGTAGTTCCAAAATTGGTATACTTTTGCATAGCTTTAAGGTACTAATTCACATGCTTTGTCTTTTTTTTGAAGAATTAGTGACAGTGGGAGAGGCTCCCACTGACTTTGTATTACTCACAACATAACAGTTACAAGTGTGTTACAATGGGTTTTAGGCCCCCCGGCCGTAAGGGTTGCAGAAACAAAAACTAGCGGTCCAAACTTACAATGAAATCAGAGAGAAAAGGATGAACTTTCTCAGGACAGTTATGGATCACCAAACCCAACAGATGTTTGAACCTAGCTAACCACGCGACGAACGAGCGCGGGATCCCCCTGAAATGTTGGTTGTTTCTTTCCATCCACAGGCTCCAAGCAGCAAGCAGGAAGATATCCATGAAAAGCGGCCGACGCCAGCTCTCTCTCCCACCATGCAAGATGGCTAGCCTATTGGTTCCTCCTGGCCAGGTCAGACCAACCTTACTCTAGCATTGTTTGGCAAAAGGGCACGCGAAGAAGAGATGTTCCACGGTTTCCTCTGGCGGGTTTTGGCAGAGCATGCAAGTGTAGTTGCCCCCGGCTACAGCAAAGTGCCGCCGCTTCAGCATGTTCCTGGTGTTCAAACGATCGACCATAAGCAGCCACCCAAACATCTTAAACTTGATCGGGCATTTGGATTTCCATAGCCATCCAAAGGCCTCATCAGCTTTCACCTGCCTGAAACAGTGGTTGTAGTACTTCTTTGACGAATAACGTCCTAGGTCACAGACCCAAACGTCGGGCGAGCCGTTTTCCAGACTGACATGCGAGGACCCTTGCTGTATCTCTCTGATCTCCTCCCTAGCCTGGACCGAAAGAGGAAGACTGAAGATCGTGGCTGGATCAGTGGTCCTGAGAACCATGGCAACGGAGTCATCCTCGTTCAGAGCATAAGAGAAGGCTCGCGGATGCGTGTCCATCAGTGCGGAGCCAGTGTCACTAAACCAGACATCTTTCCAAAACAGAGAGCTGCATCCATCCCCGGGGATGACCTTGGCGACCCCACGGAAGGTTCCACTGAGCTGCATTACGTCTTTCCACCAGAAGGAACCCACTGGCTCAGTGGCGTGCGACACCTTGTTCGGGTAGTACGCCTCCCAGACTAGCTGAACCCAGGGCACATCCTCACGATTGTAGAACTTGAACAAGTACTTTAGGAGAAGCGCGGCATTTTGTATTTTGATATCAATAACACCAAGGCCACCACACCGTTTGGGTCGACAGACAAGCTCCCAGGCAGCAAGGGAGTTGGATTTGATCCCATCATCAGAATTTTTTGCCCAGAGGCAGTAGCGGCGCAGTTTGTCAAGGTGCTCAACCACTTTAGGGTGCAGCTTGATCGTGCACATTGCATAGATCAGCATGGAGGTGATCACCGAATTGACCAGCGTCAATTTGGCCCCCGACGACATCAGCGATAGGGCAGTGGATGTTTTCCTCTCAACCGAGTGTACCAATGGCATGAGATCGAGAACACTCGGCCTAGTCGTCCCCATGGGGAGACCAAGGTAAGTGAACGGCAGGGTGCCAACAGAGCAGCCAAACACCCCTGCCAACCCACTAGCACGCTGGTGGTCGACATTAATGGGTATGAGGGTCGATTTATGGAAGTTGATCTTGAGTCCCACCGAGGCCGCATAATCCTCCAAGATAAGTTTCATGCGGGCGGCCTGTGTAGGACAAGCTTGCATAACCAGGATTGTGTCGTCAGCGTATTGCACCACCGGGAAGTCACCCGCATTTTCACGAGGAATGGGAAGCTCCAGCAAACCCTGAGTGTACGCGTCATTGATCGCAGCTTGGAGTAGATCAGCCGCAAGGACAAAGATCATTGGTGAGAGAGGGTCACCCTGTCGCACGCCACACTTGCATTTGAATTTCCGGCCAGGAACACCATTTAAGAGGACTGACGAAACTCCCGAGCCAAAGATCATTTCCATCCAGCCTAACCACCTATCATCAAAACCCATGTGTTTCATAATTTCCAACATGGGGGCATGTTCAATCGTATCAAAGGCCTTGGCAAAATCAAGCTTAAGCAATATAATCTCTCTCCCAGACGAGTGGCATTGATGAATATATTCGTACGACCACGCGAGACAATCCTGGATGGTCCTACCTTTGATAAATCCATATTGGTTCCTGTGTATGATTTTTAGAATGACTTTCTGCAGCCGGTTCGCCAAGATCTTTGTAATGACTTTCAGACAACAGTTCAGTAAGGTAATTGGTCTGAAATCATTAGCCATTTCCGGAGAGGATATTTTTGGAATCAGGGTGATATATCCCTCACTAATGCTAGTGATGTCAAGTCCCCCAGCATGGAAAGCGTGACAGAGGTCATAGAAATCTGACTTGATGATTTGCCAGCACTTCTTAAGAAAGCAACCATTAAAACCATTCGGGCCGGGGGCTCTGTCATTCGGCATTTCCTTAACAACAGCATCTATTTCATCAGTAGAGAAGGGCGCACTCAGTTGGTCCAGCCCATCAATCTTGCGGATGATCCTAGAGAGATCAAACTTCATGCTGGTAGGTTTAGAAGAACCCAAACGATCCTTGTATGTATTGAACATGACCCCCTCCTTGCCAACATGATCATGAATTTCGACCTCGCCAACTCTAAGCATGGCAATAGCATTGTGCCTATACCTCTCTGTGGCCAATGACTGAAAGAGCTTAGTATTTTCGTCAGCAAAGCGAAAATACCTGATAGTACATCTCTTTCGCCAGTACTCATTCTGGCATTTGAGCAGGGCTAGTAAGTGGGTTTTCAATATCTTCCTGAAGTTTGACTCCTGGACATATAAAGGTCGTTTGTCCTCAAGGGTGTCCATGATGGCCAGAGTCTCATTACTGTTTTGAATCAGAACTTTAAGTTTTGAGACACCCTTGCTCCATCGCTTGAGATCATATCTCAAGTTTTTTAGTTTTTTTGCATATTCGCGCCGCGGCATTGGGTGCGTGACATGTTTTAGACCATGAGCTAACAACAACCTCCATGAACCCATCATGATTAGTCCAGAAATTCTCAAACCGAAAAAGCTTGGATCGGGGGATACTTGATTCAATTGTGACCGCACACGGAATGTGATCGGACACTGGTTTCCCCAAGGGCAGGACCATTGTGTTTGGATATGAGGTGGTCCAACAAGACGACGAGAAGAACCAATCCAACTGTTCGAGCAGAGGATCATCCTGCATATTACTCCAGGTGAATGCTCGGCCTTTCACAGGTAATTCCATGAGCGACTGTGCACGGATGAGCTCGTTAAATAACAGCATGTCCATAGCGTCACCCCCGGGTTTGTTTCTGTTATTCGTGGATTGAATAAAGTTGAAGTCGCCAAGAATTAGCCAGTTTTCATCATCAGGGATATTCAAATCAAAAAGCCAGTTCGTAAAATCCACTCTACGCTGACCAGAGCAGGGGCCATAGACATTGACCAGATTCCACGAATCATGCGACTGCGTGGCCACAAAAGAAATCCCAATGGCAAAAGAATCCACAAACCAAGATGTGCCCGTAAACACAGCACTATTCCAAATGACAATGATGCCACCAGAGGCACCCACTGATGGCGCAAAAACAAATTTATCGAAGCGCTTAGGGGAGAAAGTCTTAATAAAGGCAAGATCGAAGGATTCACGTTTAGTTTCCTGGATACATGGCACAGAACAACCGCTAGTATCAATCGCATTCCTAATAGCCAAAAGTTTTGCATCAGAGTTTATGCCTCTGATGTTCCACGAGAGCACATTCCATGATTTATTCATCGGAAGGGAAGACTTTAGTCTTCATCCGCCCCCGATGAGCGCTGGTCATCCAGCAGCTTCTCACAGGAGAGGGCTTCCGGAGCAATTCCACAGTTGCTTCCCATCCGTTGAAGATCCTCGATCGGTGTTGGTGGGGGGCAGGCAGCATTGGGCACCTACATAGGAGCAGCAGCCAAAGAAACAACATTGACAAAAGGAATCTCACATGGTTTCACCCTTGACTTGGAACGCTTTGTGTCTGGAGCATGGTTGATTTTGAATCCATCATACTTGTTGGATCGATTGCTCCGTCTGACAGTAGTGGTGTCCAAAGGCACTAACACATTGCGGTGTTGAGTAGCATTGAACACAGAAGAGGATGCAAGCACCTGAAGTGCAGTAGGCTGGTCTGATGAAGGCACTATCTGAGATTCCACCTCTGCCGAGACGAGCTGCGTGATAGCCTTGAGGCCAGGAGAGTGTTCAGGCAAATCCCAATTCGCAGCAATCAACCGAGCCCTGGGTTTAGGCGACAGCATAGACGATGGAACAGCAATTGTCCCCCACTGAATTGCAGTAGCAAAGATCCTTGAGAAGATGTCAGGTTCAGGCACCATACACTCAATCCAAGCTGCAGCAGCGGCATTAAGATGATTCTGAATACTCTAAAAAGGGTTTAGGGGCAACATCACAGGAGAAGTATGTTGAAGGGTGATAGCTGGTGTATATATACGCTTGAGCATACCCCCAATCCAAAGCAAGAACTCATGATCAACTGGAACCTGAAGAAAAACAAAACTTCCCCCAGCCCTGACGAACTCCAACCTAGCTGCAGGGTTGCCATTCACAAATCCATCAGCCAAAGCTTCCACTGCCTGAAACTTTGAACCAGATGACCAAATGTCAAATAGATTATCCTGCACATTATGCTCCGGATCCACACCATCCATGAGAGACGGACCATCATACTGAAAGAAGGTCCTGAAACTGAACCCAGTGTAAGGTGGAGGGATCACAGGCCACACGCCCCACCCATTTTCCTGAACATCCTGAGCAGGTTCCAGGGCATTCCAGGCAGCCTCATTCAAAGCATCTTGAGCCGCCATCTCATCAATTCTTGCTTGCTGCATGAGGGTGTAGTAAGGAAGCTGGTATGGATGTGGAGATGCATTCAAAAGCGGGGGAACATCCTCATTACCAACCAAGTTTGGTATAGTATTTCTACCATTCAGAACATAAACAGGCACCGACCACGAGCGAGCAAGACCCGACAGTAAACCAACCCTGGTAATCACAAGACTATGCGGCACCTCAGCAACATCTTTGATATGACATTTAACAAGGATTCTAGCCTTGTTCTGTCCCGGACGGGGCCAGGCAAGCATCATCCCAAAGTGTGAGGCAGCCTTATGGACATAATGCTCAGTTTGATAGTCCATTGGAAAAGCAAGAAACATGACCCAAACTTCATATTCAAAGGCAGGCACGCGCATATTGATACTCTCATCATGCGGAACTAGGGAGAAAGTGGAATCATCGGTCAAAGCATGCGGTCCTTCTCTAATGGCAGCATCTCTACTCTCCATATCCGCAAACACAACACACCCAATCCCCAGCGGGTAAACAAAATCATCTAGCGGTTCATACTCTAAATCTCCAACGATAATGCGGCAGACCTCAGCTAGCCAGAACTCCTTCTGATGATCAGGGACCGGAGGGTTGACGGAGACAATGACGTACCTATCGTGGTTCAGAGGCGGATCATCCACCACCATAACGTGACGTTGGACCCGGTGAGCAGGCCCGCGATCAAAGGTGGATCCATCCGGAGCGAAGGCAAACGGGCTCACGGGGAAGTTCGCCATGGTAGATGGAGCCGGGGGCTGCGGCGGCTTGAGAGATTTCGCCGGAGTAGGAGGTGGTGGATTCTTGCTCACAGTCGAAGGTGAGAAGAATCGAGATGGTGGAGGCGTGGGTGTAGAACTCGAGGAGAGCGTTGTCTCACCCGATTGGGGTTTTTGGCAGGCAGAATTGACTACACCCTGACCGGGTAGGCGTATCGTCAAGCAATGGGGGTTAGCCACGTCCGCGTGGTGCGGGATTATCTGTTTCCGTTTCCATATGCAACCACCATGCGGATCCCTAACAACACGGGCCATACCAACATCCACAGAGTTACCAACCTCAGGTTCATCCGCAGCAGCCCGAGGCAAGATCCTCTCCGATTGTGTTAGATTTTTTCTTTTCCAAGCCCAGCGAGGGAGAAAAGCACAAGTCGTAAGCTTACGTGACTTGTGGCCCAGTCGATAGCAGAGAGAACAGCGACGAAGCCCAGGACAAAGCCTAGTCATGCGGTCAACCGCAGAACATGCATTACACGGAAAGCCCAAAGGGTTCGGGCCCACTTTGCATGGCACATGCTTATGATCATCAGTACGTGTAGTCGAGCAAGCGCAGGCGCCAGAGTCATCCCCACAATGCTGACAGAAAACTCCAGTGCAGGAATCATCAACATGGCCAAGATGATCACAGAGAGAACAATGCAAAAGTCTTTTGTAAATGTATTCCTTGGTGGGGACTGACGAAATTTGCACCATAAGCTTAACATTATCATTATCGTATCCGGCCTGCCAGCAATCCAGAACAGAAAGAAGTTTCTCATCCGGAATTGAATCCCATAAGCCCACAATATATCCTTCCCCCTGAATAGATGGCAACCTTCCAGGAATATCAGGAACAATAGGTAAAGATATGGAACCAATCCGAAAAGAATCCGGAGAAACCGGAGACGAAAAACTACCAAAGGAGATCCGATCTGAAGGCTCGCCGGAATGCAAGTCCGTCGGCGGCGGAGTGAAACCCAATTTTTGCAGTACTGGTAATGACGCGGGATCCAATGGTAGTTTACTCTAGTTAGAGAGCCACTTAGATTTAATCGCCGGACCAGGTGAGGAAGCCAAACCAGTTAGCTCAGAATCAGCGTGCCATGAGGGGAGCCGTGGGCGTGAATTCCCAGAACGATGAAGATGAAAGTGGCAGATAAAGTCCGGTCAAATACGGTCTCTTAACCCAAAAATGAAATGCCCCACACGATTTGAGGCCACTGAAAATCGAAAATGTCGACCACCCAGTCGCAAAACATTGAAACCAGCTAAAAGACCTCCAATACATGACTGAAGGGCCAAACCCACCGAATCCACCGAGAGGGGAAAATAAGCCGAGGAGAAGGAAACTTCAAGGAAGAATTCCTTGGAGCCGGGGTTAGGGACGAAGTGGACCGTAGATCCAAACCTTGCACGCACCTGTGCCTCAACCTCGAGGCCGGGGGAGAAATCCCAGTGGAGGAGGCCATCCATTGGGGACGTCGGGAGGAGATCGTAGGGTTAAACCCTAGAATCGCCATGGGAGTCGCCTGAGGTGGGTGGAGGTGGGAGAGTCGCCATCTATTGCAAGATTAGTTGACTAGAAGCTAAGCTAGACCCATGGAGGCGATAAGCGTGAGCATCAGCCGGCTGTGCCAGATGGTCCACGACGCCGGCCTTTCACATGCTTTGTCACAAAAACAAATGTATGAAAACACCATTTTATACTTCTGGGAGCACAAAATCTGTGCGATCATGCCTACTTCTGAAGTTTTCCATGTTTTATTATCAGCTAACTGGCCATCGCCTGATCGCAGTTTTGTGAAGACAGGATCGAGGGGGTTGTACCTTGAGAACTCCTGCCACGAGACGTTCATGCCAAATTCAGCCCCAGGTCCGCTGAGAAGGCTAAACGACCTAAGCGGGAAGACACAAAAGGCGCTTCGGCTCAACCCAGAGAGCCGCAGGTACTTGGAGCATCTTGTGGAGCATATATCTGGGCTTAGTTGTTGCCTTGTGTGTTGATGTCCATCTCGTGCCTTGGCTATGGAATTCTTGGTCGTGAAGATCGCCGCGGCCACACCCGAGACCGACTGTGGCGGTAGAGGGACTTGCCAAGAAGAAGGTGCGGTGCAGAAGGATTCTGATAACGCGGCCGTAACAGAGGATCACCGGACCTGAATACGGGCTGAAGCTGAAGATGATGGCGAAGATAACGTGAAGACTGAATTCTGCACATAGTAGAGACGCTCGCCATAAGTTTTTTTTCCCGTCCTGTAAGGACGTGTTTGGTTGCGTGCATCTATTTTTGCCACTTTGCATATTTGTCTTAGTTGGGTTCGGTTGAGCAAATGCAGGGAAAAAACCATCATCTGCACATTGTTTGGTTGCCTGCATACCCTAGCTGCGATGAAACTCAAGTCGCGTTGTTTGGTTGCGGGCTTGCTTAGGCAGAAATGCAAATGAGGCTGTTTGGTTAGATGCAACACATGTTGTCTGATAACCTCCTTTCGGAGTGGTGACTTACGAGCACTTTAGCAAGCACGACATAGATAGCAACGAGTTCAACATAGTGCCACATAATTAAACAAAGTCTTAAACAAACAATCTCATGTTAAGCAAACTAGGTAAGAGTAAACTTTCTAGGCATCCATGGTGAAGGCCACGTCGTGCTTCTTGCACTTTGTCACTGCCTCCACGTCGTCTTTGTTGAAGATGATCACCTTCAGGGTGTCGGGAGTCAGTAGCTTGAAAATGACGAGGTACCTGATCTTGATCTGGTGAACAGCGGAGAAGGGGTCCAACCCTTATCAAGGGTGACCCTATTGTCGATCACCCGGACCGTCACCCTCCAGGTGCAGCCAGTGTTGCTCTTTAACTTGAATTCCTGAGGGATGGCAGAGAAGTACTTGGTGAAGTCAAGAGGCATCGGCAGACACTCCAGCTTCAGTGCAAGGATGACCTTGCAGGGGTGGGTTGGCCTGGCCTCCTTATGGAAATGGCCGAAGTTCCTCACCCGCCTGGGATTGCTGGGAGCTCCACCACCTCATTGCCCTGCTCTTTGGCCGACACAACCTCCTTGCCCTTCTCTTCGGCCGACACTACCTGCTTGCCCTTGGCGTTCTCCGTAGGAGTGTTCTCGATCTACATTATTATGAACAACATGAATGAAGGTCAATGAAAAGCACAAATGCAACACGCCATAGCTGCTAATCAGCATTGATTCATCTCACCCACCTAGTCCAAAGCCCCTATTTATCCAACACCGCGTTCCAATACCTCTCTTGGTCTTCCATCCTCTTCCACAACTCTGTCTCACCGCCTCAGCATCACCATGAACCCATCCCCAACCCCTTCCCCTGGGGCATTGGATGGAGGGCTTTCTTTCCTGGATGGTGACCGCACCAAGTTCGCCAAGATCATGGAGGTGTTCTCTCAGTTCACGAGCATCGAGGAGATGCATAAAGAGGCAGACATTGTGGTGATGAAGGTGACGAAGGAGGAGTTGAAGACGATGATACCTGACCTAGTGAAAGGCACTATGTCAGTGGACACACTATACTGGGCGATGGATTAGGCCAAGTTCGGCGATCCTGTTCAGAGGCCAGATGGGCAAAGTGCAGGCTCGTCAGGCCTCCTTGTGCCCAACCGGCCGCCTCGGTGGTGTCGGAGGACGACCACAAAGCGATGGAGTTGGGGGTTAGGGCACCGGCACTAGATTACCATGCAAGGCCCATCGTTCTAGACAAAGACGATGAGGAGGAGATGGTGGATGATGTGGTGGAGCCAGTGGTGGACAACAACAAGGCTACAAGGCCACGTCGCTCCAAGCACCTCCAAGGTTGTCGCGTCTAGAATGTTTAGGTGCTCGTAAGGTTGATTTACCCCCATTCCCCAACCCCCTTGTACTCAAAATCACCATATGAACCCTAAAATCCATCGGTAATGCCATCATTGAACTACTGCCGAATCGAATGCGAAAATCCAATTCCCCAACCCCCTTGTATTCAATACAATCTGTAACACTAGAATCGAATGTGGAAGTCCAATCTAAGGCATGAGTTCAATGCAGGTAATCGAAAGAGAGGGCAAGGGCTTACCACCATTGCCGAATTCCTATCAGTGCGGTGGTGAAGCCAGTGATCGACGTCGATGCTCGCATTGCAATTCGTCACTTTGCTGCTCTTCGCCACCGGTATGGGAGTGGGGAGAGGGGAAAGAGAGCGGCGAAGGAATGTGAGGAAACAACGCGACATCTCAAGAACGCCTCCTCGCGTGCAGCCTCCGCCGCCCACGTGCCACGAGTGGCATCGCTCGGGCCTGACTGTGAAAAAACGGCCAATTTGGCCGTTCCCCCTGAGCTAGACCCAGAGGTGCTTTAAGGTTCATGCATGCCGACATTTTGATGCGACCTAGGCAACCAAACATCCCATTTGAAAGGATCGATATAGTTGACTAGAGGGGGGTGAATAGGCAACTAACAATTTTTAGCTTTTCTTTACCAAATTAAACTTTGCATCAAAGTAGGTTGTCTAGATATGCAACTAGGTGAGCAACCTAAATGATGCAACAACAAGAAGCATGTTGGAAATATGCCCTAGAGGTAATAATAAAAGGATTATTATTATATTTCCTTGTTCATGATAATTGTCTTTTATTCATGCTATAATTGTATTATCCGGAAATCGTAATACACGTGTGAATACATAGACCACAATATGTCCCTAGTGAGCCTCTAGTTGACTAGCTCGTCGATCAACAGATAGTCATGGTTTCCTGACTATGGACATTGGATGTCATTGATAACGGGATCACATCATTACGAGAATGATGTGATGGACAAGACCCAATCCTAAGCATAGCACAAGATCGTGTAGTTCGTTTTGCTAGAGCTTTTCCAATGTCAAGTATCTTTTCCTTAGACCATGAGATCGTGTAACTCCCGGATACCGTAGGAGTGCTTTGGGTGTACCAAACGTCACAACGTAACTGGGTGACTATAAAGGTGCACTACAGGTATCTCCGAAAGTGTATGTTGGGTTGACACGGATCGAGACTCGGATTTGTCACTCCATATGACGGAGAGGTATCGCTGGGCCCACTCGGTAATGCATCATCATAATGAGCTCAAAGTGACCAAGTGTCTGGTCACGGGATCATGCATTACAGTACGAGTAAAGTGACTTGCCAGTAACGAGATTGAATGAGGTATTGGGATACCGACGATCGAATCTCGGGCAAGTAACGTACCGATTGACAAAGGGAATTGTATACGGGGTTGCTTGAACCCTCGACATCGTGGTTCATCCGATGAGATCATCGAGGAGCATGTGGGAGCCAACATGCGTATCCAGATCCCGTTGTTGGTTATTGACCGGAGAGCAGTCTCGGTCATGTCTGCGTGTCTCCCGAACCCGTAGGGTCTACACACTTAAGGTTCTGTGACGCTAGGGTTGTAAAGATATTAGTATGCAGCAAACCGAAAGTTGTTCGGAGTCCCGGATGAGATCCCGAACGTCACGAGGAGTTTCGGAATGGTCCGGAGGTAAAGAATTATATATGGGAAGTCGAGTTTCGGCCATCGGGAAAGTTTTAGGGGTCACCGGTATTGTACCGGGACCACTGGAAGGGTCCCGGGGGTCCACCGGGTGGGGCCACCCATCCCGGAGGGCCCCATGGGCTGAAGTGGGAGGGGAACCAGCCCCTGGTGGGCTAGTGCACCCCCCTGGGCCCCCCTCTGCGCCTAGGGTTGGGAACCCTAGGGGAGGGAGCACCTACACTTGCCTTGGGGGGGGGGCAAGTTTCCCCCCCTTGGCCGCCGCCCCCCTAGGAGATCCCATCTCCTAGGGCCGGCGCCCCCCCTGGGGTCCCTATATAAAGAGGGGGGTGGGAGGGCAGCCGCACCCTAACACCTAGCACCTCCCTTCCCCCTTGCTACACCTCTCCCTCCCGTAGTCGCTTGGCGAAGCCCTGCCGGATCCCTGCTGCATCCACCACCATGCCGTCGTGCTGCTGGATCTTCATCAACCTCTCCTTCCCCCTTGCTGGATCAAGAAGGAGGAGACGTCACACTGACCGTACGTGTGTTGAACGCGGAGGTGCCATCCGTTCGGCGCTAGGATCTCCGGTGATTTGGATCACGACGAGTACGACTCCCTCAACCCCGTTCTCTTGAACACTTACGCTCGATATACAAGGGTATGTAGATGCACTCCTCTCTCTCGTTGCTAGATGAACTCATAGATTGATCTTGGTGAACGTAGGAAAAAATTTATTTTATGCAACATTCCCCAACAGTGGCATCATGAGCTAGGTCTATGTGTAGTTCTCTATTGCACGAGTAGAACACAAATCTGTTGTGGGCGTAGATGTTGTCAACTTTCTTGCCACTACTAGTCTTATTTTGCTTCAGCGGTATTGTGGGATGAAGCGGCGCGGACCGACCTTACACGTACGCTTACGTGAGACAGGTTCCACCGACTGACATGCACTAGTTGCATAAGGTGGCTAGCGGGTGTCTGTCTCTCCCACTTTAGTTGGAGCGGATTCGATGAAAAGGGTCCTTATGAAGGGTAAATAGAAGTTGATAAATCACGTTGTGGTTATTCGTAGGTAAGAAAACGTTCTTGCTAGAACCCTATTGCAGCCACGTAAAAGATGCAACAACAATTAGAGGACGTCTAACTTGTTTTTGCAGCAATTGCTTTGTGATGTGATATGGCCAAAAGTTGTGATGAATGATGAATGATATATTGTGATGTATGAGATCATGTTCTTGTAATAGGAATCACGACTTGCATGTCGATGAGTATGACAACCGGCAGGAGCCATAGGAGTTGTCTTAATTATTGTATGACCTGCGTGTCAATGATTTAACGCCATGTAATTACTTTACTTTATTTCTAAACCATTAGCCATAGTAGTAGAAGTAATAGTTGGCGAGCAACTTCATGGAGACACGATGATGGAGATCATGGTGTCATACCGGTGACGAAGATGATCATGGAGCCCCGAAGATGGAGATCAAAGGAGCTATATGATATTGGCCATATCATGTCACTACTATTTAATTACATGTGATGTTTATTATGTTTATGTTTACTTAGAACGACGGTAGTAAATAATATGATCCCTCATACTAATTTCAAGAAAGTGTTCCCCCTAACTGTGCGCCGTTGCTAAAGTTCGTCGTTTCGAAGCACCACGTGATGATCGGGTGTGATAGATTCCTACATTCACATACAATGGGTGTAAGACAGTTTTACACATGCAAAAACACTTAGGTTAACTTGACGAGCCTAGCATGTACAGACATGGCCTCGGAACACAAAGACCGAAAGGTCGAACATGAGTCGTATGGAAGATACGATCAACATGGAGATGTTCACCAATGATGACTAGTCCGTCTCACGTGATGATCGGACACGGCCTAGTCGGCTCGGATCATGTAACACTTAGATGACTAGAGGGATGTCAAATCTGAGTGGAAGTTCATTAAATAATTTGATTAGATGAACTTAGTCTAAAATCTTTGCAAAAATGTCTTGTAGATCAAATGGCCAACGCTCATGTCAACATGAACTTCAATGCGTTCCTAGAGAAAACCAAGCTGAAAGATGATGGCAGCAACTATACGGACTGGGTCCGGAACCTGAGGATCATCCTCATAGCTGTCAAGAAAGCATATGTCCTAGAAGGACCGCTAGGTGAAGCACCCATCCCAGAGAACCAAGACGTTATGAACGCTTGGCAGTCACGTGCTGATGATTACTCCCTCGTTCAGTGCGGCATGCTTTACAGCTTAGAACCGGGGCTCCAAAAGCGTTTTGAGCAACACGGAGCATATGAGATGTTCGAGGAGCTGAAAATGGTTTTCCAAGCTCACGCCCGGGTCGAGAGATATGAAGTCTCCGACAAGTTCTATAGTTGTAAGATGGAGGAAAATAGTTCTGTCAGTGAGCACATACTCAAAATGTCTGGGTTGCACAACCGCCTGTCCCAGCTGGACATTAACCTCCCGGACGAGGCGGTCATTGACAGAGTCCTTCAGTCGCTCCCACCGAGCTACAAGAGCTTTGTGATGAACTACAATATGTAGGGGATGGTGAAAACTATTCCTGAAGTATTTTCAATGCTGAAGTCGGCAGAGGTAGAAATCAAGAAAGAACATCAAGTGTTGATGGTCAATAAAACCACCAAGTTCAAGAAGGGCAAGGGTAAGAAGAACTTCAAGAAGGACGGCAAGGATGTTGCCGCACCCGGTAAGCCAGTTGCCGGGAAGAAGTCAAAGAATGGACCCAAGCTTGAGACTGAGTGCTTTTATTGCAAAGGGAAGGGTCACTGGAACCGGAACTGCCCCAAATACTTAGCAGACAAGAAGGCCGGCAACACTAAAGGTATATGTGATATACATGTAATTGATGTGTACCTTACCAGTACTCGTAGTAACTCCTGGGTATTTGATACCGGTGTCGTTGCTCATATTTGTAACTCACAGCAGGAGCTGCGGAATAAGTGGAGACTGGCGAAGGACGAGGTGACGATGCGCATCGGGAATGGTTCCAAGGTCGATGTGATCGCCGTCGGCGCGCTGCCTCTACATTTACCCATGGGATTAGTTTTAAACCTCAATGATTGTTATTTAGTGCCAAGTTTGAGCATGAACATTGTATTTGGATCTCGTTTAATATGAGATGGCTACTTATTTAAATCTGAGAATAATGGTTGTTCTATTTATATGAGAGATATGTTTTATGGTCATGCCCCGATGGTCAATGGTTTATTCTTAATGAATCTCGAACGTAATGTTACACATATTCATAGTGTGAATACCAAAAGATGTAAAGTTGATAATGATAGTCCCACATACTTGTGGCACTGCCGCCTTGGTCACATTGGTGTCAAGTGCATGAAGAAGCTCCATGTGGATGGACTTTTAGAGTCTCTCGATTATGAATCATTTGACACATGCGAACCATGCCTCATGGGCAAAATGACCAAGACTCCGTTCTCCGGAACAATGGAGCGAGCAACCAACTTATTGGAAATCATACATACTGATGTGTGTGGTCCAATGAGCGTTGAGGCTCGCGGAGGATATCGTTATGTTCTCACTCTCACTAATGACTTAAGTAGATATGGGTATGTCTACTTGATGAAACACAAGTCTGAGACCTTTGAAAAGTTCAAGGAATTTCAGAATGAAGTAGAGAATCAACGTGACCGAAAGATAAAATTCTTACGATCAGATCGTGGAGGAGAATATTTAAGTCACGAATTTGGTACACACTTAAGAAAATGTGGAATCGTTTCACAACTCACGCCGCCTGGAACACCGCAACGTAACAGTGTGTCCGAACGTTGTAATCGCACTCTATTGGATATGGTGCGATCTATGATGTCTCTTACCGATTTACCGCTATCATTTTGGGGATACGCTCTAGAGACAGCTACATTCACTTTAAATAGGGCTCCGTCTAAATCCGTTGAGACGACACCGTATGAATTATGGTTTGGGAAGAAACCTAAGCTGTCGTTTCTAAAAGTTTGGGGATGCGATGCTTATGTCAAGAAACTTCAACCTGAAAAGCTCGAACCCAAGTCGGAAAAAAGCGTCTTCATAGGATACCCTAAGGAAACCATTGGGTATACCTTCTACCTTAGATCCGAAGGCAAGATCTTTGTTGCCAAGAACGGATCCTTTCTGGACAAAGAGTTTCTCTCGAAAGGAGTAAGTGGGAGGAAAGTAGAACTCGATGAAGTACTACCTCTTGAACCGGAAAGTAGTGCAGCTCAGGAAGATGTTCCTGTGGTGCCTACACCGACTGGAGAGGAAATTAGTGACGATGATCAAGGTACTTCGGATCAAGTTGCTACTGAACTTCATAGGTCCACAAGGACACGTTCCACACCAGAGTGGTATGGCAACCCTGTCCTGGAAATCATGTTGTTAGACAACGGTGAACCTTCGAACTATGAAGAAGCGATGGCAGGCCCAGATTCCAACAAATGGCTTGAAGCCATGCAATCCGAGATAGAATCCATGTATGAAAACAAAGTATGGACTTTGACAGACTTGCCCGATGATCGGCGAGCGATAGAAAACAAATGGATCTTTAAGAAGAAGACAGACGCGGATGGTAATATTACCATCTATAAAGCTCGACTTGTCGCTAAGGGTTATCAGCAAGTTCAAGGGGTTGACTACGATGAGACTTTCTCTCCCGTAGCAAAGCTGAAGTCCGTCCGAATCATGTTAGCAATTGCCGCATACTATGATTATGAGATATGGCAGATGGACATCAAAACGGCATTCCTTAACGGCTATCTTAAGGAAGAACTGTATATGATGCAGCCGGAGGGTTTTGTCGATCCTAAGAATGCTAACAAGGTATGCAAGCTCAAGCGATCCATTTATGGGCTGGTGCAAGCATCTCGGAGTTGGAACATTCGCTTTGATGAGATGATCAAAGCGTTTGGGTTTATGCAGACTTATGGAGAAGCCTGCGTTTACAAGAAAGTGAGTGGGAGCTCTGTAGCATTTCTCATATTATATGTTGATGACATACTTTTGATGGGAAATGATATAGAACTTTTGGACAACATTAAGGCCTACTTGAATAAGTGTTTTTCAATGAAGGACCTTGGAGAAGCTGCTTACATATTAGGCATCAAGATCTATAGGGATAGATCGAGATGCCTCATAGGTCTTCCACAAAGCACTTACCTTGATAAGATATTGAAGAAGTTCAATATGGATCTGTCCAAGAAAGGGTTCTTGCCTGTGTTGCAAGGTGTGAGATTGAGCTCGGCTCAATGCCCGACCACGGCAGAAGATAAAGAAGAGATGAGTGTCATCCCCTATGCCTCAGCCATAGGATCTATTATGTATGCCATGCTGTGTACCAGACCAGATGTAAACCTTGCCGTAAGTTTGGTAGGAAGGTACCAAAGTAATCCCAGCAAGGAACACTGGACAGCGGTCAAGAATATCCTGAAGTACCTGAAAAGGACAAAGGACATGTTTCTCGTTTATGGAGGTGACGAAGAGCTCGTCGTAAAGGGTTACATCGACGCTAGCTTCGACACAGATCTGGATGACTCTAAGTCACAAACCGGATACGTGTATATGTTGAATCGTGGAGCAGTAAGCTGGTGCAGTTGCAAATAGAGCGTCATGGCGGGATCTACATGTGAAGCGGAATACATGGCGGCCTCGGAGGCAGCGCATGAAGCAATATGAATGAAGGAGTTCATCACCGACCTAGGAGTCAAACCTAATGCGTCGGGGCTGATCACTCTCTTCTGTGACAACACTGGAGCTATTGCCCTTGCCAAGGAGCCCAGGTTTCATAAGAAGACCAGGCACATCAAGCGTCGTTTCAACTCCATCCGTGAAAATGTTCAAGATGGAGACATAGATATTTGCAAAGTACATACGGATCTGAATGTCGCAGATCCATTGACTAATCCTCTTCCGCGAGCAAAACAATGGGTGTTCGATTCATCACAATGTAACTAGATTATTGACTCTAGTGCAAGAGGGAGACTGTTGGAAATATGCCCTAGAGGCAATAATAAAAGGATTATTATTATATTTCCTTGTTCATGATAATTGTCTTTTATTCATGCTATAATTGTATTATCCGGAAATTGTAATACACGTGTGAATACATAGACCACAATATGTCCCTAGTGAGCCTCTAGTTGACTAGCTCGTTGATCAACAGATAGTCATGGTTTCCTGACTATGGACATTGGATGTCATTGATAACGGGATCACATCATTAGGAGAATGATGTGATGGACAAGACCCAATCCTAAGCATAGCACAAGATCATGTAGTTCGTTTTTCTAAAGCTTTTCCAATGTCAAGTATCTTTTCCTTAGACCATGAGATTGTGTAACTCCCGGATACCGTAGGAGTGCTTTGGGTGTACCAAACATCACAACGTAACTGGGTGACTATAAAGGTGCACTACAGGTATCTCCAAAAGTGTTTGTTAGGTTAACACGGATCGAGACTGGGATTTGTCACTCCGTATGACGGAGAGGTATCTCTGGGCCCACTCGGTAATGCATCATCATAATGAGCTCAAAGTGACCAAGTGTCTGGTCACGGGATCATGCATTACAGTACGAGTAAAGTGACTTGCTGGTAACGAGATTGAACGAGGTATTGGGATACCGACGATCGAATCTCGGGCAAGTAACGTACTGATTGACAAAGGGAATTGTATACGGGGTTGACATCATGGTTCATCTGATGAGATCATCGAGGAGCATATGGGAGCCAACATGGGTATCCAGATCCCGCTGTTGGTTATTGACCGGAGAGCAGTCTCGGTCATGTCTGCGTGTCTCCCGAACCCGTAGGGTCTACACACTTAAGGTTCGGTGACGCTAGGGTTGTAAAGATATTAGTATGCAGCAAACCGAAAGTTGTTCAGAGTCCCGGATGAGATCCCGAACGTCACGAGGAGTTCCGGAATGGTCCGAAGGTAAAGAATTATATATGGGAAGTCGAGTTTCGGCCATCGGGAAAGTTTCGGGGGTCACCGGTATTGTACCGGGACCACCGGAAGGGTCCCGCGGGTCCATCGGGTGGGGCCACCCATCCCGGACGGCCCCATGGGCTGAAGTGGGAGGGGAACCAGCCCCTGGTGGGCTGGTGCGCCCCCCTGGGCCCCCCTCTGCGCCTAGGGTTGGGAACCCTAGGGGAGGGGGCGCCTCCACTTGCCTTGGGGGGCAAGTTGCCCCCCCTTGGACGCCGCCCCCCTAGGAGATCCCATCTCCTAGGCCCGGCGCCCCCCTGGGGTCCCTATATAAAGAGGGGGGTGGGAGGGCAGCCGCACCCTGACACCTGGCGCCTCCCTTCCCCCTTGCTACACCTCTTCCTCCCGTAGTCGCTTGGCGAAGCCCTGCCGGATCCCTGCTGCAGCCACCACCACGCCGTCGTGCTGCTGGATCTTCATCAACCTCTCCTTCCCCCTTGCTGGATCAAGAAGGAGGAGACTTCACCTTGACCGTACGTGTGTTGAATGCGGAGGTGCCGTCCGTTCGGCGCTAGGATCTCCGGTGATTTGGATAACGATGAGTACAACTCCCTCAACCCCGTTCTCTTGAACGCTTCCGCTCGATCTACAAGGGTATGTAGATGCACTCCTCTCTCTCGTTGCTAGATGAACTCATAGATTGATCTTGGTGAACGTAGGAAAATTTTTATTTTATGCAACGTTCCCCAACAAAACACACAAGCAAGCAACGGATATAACACAATATAGCTTGCACAAGTAAAGGTAAGAGATAACCAAAAGGGGAACCAATGGAGACGAGGATGTGTTACTGAAGTTCCTTCCTTTTGAGGGGAAGTACGTCTCCGTTAGAGCGGTGTGGAGGCACAATGCTCCCCAAGAAGCCACTAGGGCCATCCTATTCTCCTCACACCCTCACACAATGCGAGATGCCGTGATTCCACTATTGGTGCCCTTGGAGGCGGCGACCGAACCTTTACAAACAAGGTTGGGGTGATCTCCACAACTTAATTAGAGGCTCCCAATGACACCAAGAAGCTTCACCACAATGTACTATGGCTCCCCGGTGACCTCAACCGTCTAGGGTGCTCAAACACCCAAGAGTAACAAGATCCGCAAGGGATTAGTGGGGGAAATCAAATTTCTCTTGGTGGAAGTGTAGCTCGGGGCCTTCTCAACCAAACCCTAGAAAATCAACAAGTTTGATTGGCTAGGGAGAGAGATCGGGCGAAAATGGAGCTTGGAGCAACAATGGAGCTTGGGGTTGGAAGAGGTGAGTCTTCTTGGAGAAAAAGACCCCTTTATATAGTGGGGGGACACATCCAACTGTTATGCAGCCTGCAGCCCGCATCTGGGCGGTACTACCATTGCGGGAGTAGTAGTACCGCTGCCACAGCGGTACTACCGCTGTGGCAAGCAGGCATAGGGCAACCAGGGCTGAGGGAGAAGAAGTACCCGCACTAGGGCGGTACTACTGCCCTGAGGCGGTACTACTGCCGATAAGCGGTACTACCGCCCTGAGGGCGGTACTACTGCCGCTCCCTACAGCCGCTGGAAAATAGGGGAAGGCTACGAGCTGAGCGGCAGTTGGAGCGGACGTAGGAGCGGTACTTCTGCTAATCAAGCGGTACTACCATACCCTACTGTCGTCCCTACTATTGCTCCCCTGCGTGGTCCTTTATGGAAACCCGACACGAAAAATTGAGACCACGGCAGGGGCGGTAGTATCAGCGGCACTAATAAGCAGTACTACCGCCCTGGCCGCGGTACTACCGCTTGGCACCCAGCATCCCTTGTTTTGCACAGCACGGATAATCCAAAGAAGCAGGAAGAACGCGAGGGTGCAAGGAAAGTGTGAATGTGATGATTCCACCCCTACTCTTCCAAAATGGATCCCCTCTTGATAGTACGGTTATCCCTACGACTCAATTCCACCTAAAAGAAACGAAGGAAAATAATCCGTCTAAAGTGAGGACCTCGAGGGGTAACAATCGCATAGTGCCCTTATATTAGATAAGCTGAAAATCTTAATGCACACGATTAGTCCCCAAAAGTACTGTCATCAATCACCAAAACAAACCAGGGAAAAAGATGCCCTAACAATCTCCCCCTTTTTGGTGGACTGATGACAACACGGGATTTGCACAAAATATAGTAACTGGAAATTAAGCAAACCAGCTCCCAACAAAATATAGACGGGCTCCCCCTAGAGGTGTGCACCAAGGAAATTAGCATGAAAGGCTATGTGCACATCTTTAGGATCAAACTCCCCCTATATTTTATAGACAGGCAACATCCTTGTATATAAGAATAATAACATCTACAGCTAAGCAAGGACAAGCATGCGAGCAATAATATAAGTGTCGATAATGATGCATCTCACATGATAACAGAGTACTTGAGACTAAAGTAGATAAGATAGGGTAGTTCACATATGTCTTACACCATATGGTCTCACTCATAGCCGAAAGAAAGCGAACGAACACGATGAACACGAACGGACACAAACACGCAAACACAAAGCCCAAAGCAAAACCCTAACTCTCCCCATTTGGCATCAAGACACCAAAGGGAAAGTGATGACACAAGACACGATGGTAGTAGATCTCCATGGCATCACCAGTCATGCTCCTCCTCCTGCTTAGAGTCATTTGCAACACGGGGAGAAGCATGAACTCCGGTGTCCTCCTCAGTGTCAGACCACGGGTAGTGCAGTCTGATCCAAGACTCCTCATCAGTGATCCGCTCCTCAGAGCCATCTGCAACCTCAAGGCCAACCTGTCTCATAATGGCCTTGTCACGACAATGAGCCATCTTGGCCTCCTTGTGAGCCTTGTACTGGCCCTTGGCCTGAAAGCAGAATAGACGCTTCATCTTCTCCTTGAGTTTCTTCGCCCAAGAGGGCTCCTCAGATGGGGGCACATACTCCTGCCCATCATCATCCTCATCATCTGCATCAGGTAAGATAGTCTCCTGCACTGGAGGGGCCTGAGTAGACGAACTCCACTTCTCCTTCTGACGCAGCTCGATAGTATCATGAGAAAACATGTTATCTGTGACAAGCTCCTCATCTGGAAACTTGGCTGCCCAAGTGTCCTCGATAAGCTGCATAAGTAGGGTCCATAAATGATGCACTTGTGCTCCATGACAGCAGAGTGAAGTTCAGACCACATCACATGTGACACATCCAGCACCTGCTGAGAGCCCTGCTGTTCTTGACAGAATAGAAGCAAGTCAACAAGGTAAGAGTGCACCGGATCCAAGTTGCCGACCCGAGGGCCAGAGCTGATAAGATCTGAAAGATCTGATGCATGGTGTTCTGGAAGATCTGATGCATGATGTCTAGGAAGGGCCAGAGCTCATAAGAAACCTTCCCAATCTCAGACACCTTCCTGGTAGAATAGGGCCAAAGCTTTTCCTTATGAGTAGCGGCAATCTCCTTATGAGGGCGAAACCCAAGTGGGGTCTATGCACCCTCATCATTGTATGATAAGCTGACCATGAAGTCCTTCCATGGTGCGTACAGATGACGACCATTGGTCATCCAAGATAGAGTACGGGCTGGATCATGCCCAAAGTGAATGGTGGCAAAGTACTGGGCCACGAGCTCGGCATCAAAGTCCTTGTTGAAAGAAATGATCCTCTTGATGTCCAACTCCTCACACCTCTGCAAAGCATTTCTAAAGTATGGAAAGTCCTTCTCCATGTGCGAGAGATCGACAGACTTGACCTTCACAAACAAGTTCTTCTTTTGCTTCAAGACATCATGATAGATGGACTGCTGAAACCTGTTCCAGAACGGACGCCTCTGAAGAGCAGGCTCCTGGTCCACATGGTAGGGATTGTGCTTCCTCTTGGTACAGAACTCCATTGCAGACATCTGATTAGCAAGCTTGCGCCCAGCGGAGGTCTTCGGCGTAGGGACCTTGGCCTTGCATTTTGGCGGCTCAGTCGAGCCACCCGCAGCATCAGTAGCAGCAGACTCTGGTGCATCCAAAGTGCGATAATGCTACACACAGTTCGGGACCCCCTACCCAAGATCCGCCGGTTTTGACACCGACATTGGTGCTTTCATTGAGAGTTCCTCTGTGTCGTCACCCTTAGGCCCGATGGCTTCTTCGATCGTCAACCACGACGCTGTCCAGGGTGAGACTTTTCTCCCCGGACAGATCTTCGTATTCGGCGGCTTCGCACTACGGGCCAATTCACTTGGCCATCTGGAGCAGATCGAAAGCTATGCCCCTGGCCATCAGGTCAGATTTGGAAGCCTAAACTACACGGACGATATCCACGGGGACTTGATCTTCAACGGATTCGAGCCACAGCCGAGCGCGCCACACTGTCATGATGGGCATGATCTAGCTCTGCCGCCGGACAGTGCCCCGAGCGCCCGCTCAGGTGTCCGCTCCGACCATTAGCTCGAAGCCGGCTGTGCCAGTCGGGGATGGTTGGTTGGACGCCACCCTAGGAGCCGCAATCTCTACGGCGATAGAGCCGAATACCAGCCTAGTCCTTTGCAAGGCCCGTGACTCCAAGGTGCCGGACTCCGTTCCGGACTCCGAATATTCCGCACCCCTTCCGATCAAACCCGAT
This sequence comes from Triticum aestivum, assembly GCF_018294505.1. Taxonomy (NCBI): domain Eukaryota; kingdom Viridiplantae; phylum Streptophyta; class Magnoliopsida; order Poales; family Poaceae; genus Triticum; species Triticum aestivum. The sequence goes on along the minus strand of NC_057807.1, from coordinate 473,224,534 downwards.
TGGGCTCCGATCATGGAGTTCACCGCCGCGGACGTCTTTCAGCACTCGCCCTTCGGTGATATCCTAAATTCACTAAAGTCTCTCTCTTTGTCAGGAGAGCCCTGACCGAACTATGGTCAGCAGGGTTGGGATGCGGACGACGAAGAAATTCGAGACCCACCCACCACCCACTTTGTACGCACTGTCGACGATCTAACCGACATGCTCGACTTCAACTCCGAAGACATCGACGGTATGGACGCCGATGAAGGAGACGACCAAGAACCAGCACCTATAGGGCACTGGAAGGCCACCTCGTCATACGACATATACATGGTGGACACCCCCAAAGCAGGGGATGGTGATGAAAAAGCGGAGGACGACCCCTCCAAGAAGCAACCCAAGCGCCGACTCAGCGGCGCCGCTCTAAATCCCGCCAAAGCAAGAACGGCGAATCCGGCACCGGAGACAACAATACCCCGGACAGTGCCGAAGACAACCCCCTCCAGCAGGATTCAGCGCAGGAGGACGAAGGAGCCAGCCCTCATGAGAGAGCGGCAGACAGAGAGGTCGAGGACGACAATTATATGCCTCCCTCCAAAGACGAGGCAAGCCTCGACGACGACGAATTCGTCGTGCCAGAGGATCCCGTCGAACAAGAGCATTTCAAACGCAGGCTTATGGCCACGGCGAGCAGCCTCAAGAAAAAACAGCAGCAGCTTAGAGCTGACCAAGACTTGCTAGCCGACAGATGGACTGAAGTCCTGGCGGCCGAGGAATATAAACTCGAACGCCCCTCCAAGAGTTACCCAAAGCACAGGCTGCTACCCCAACTAGAGGAGGAAGCAACTAAACCTACATCACCAGCGTACGATGTGCCCGATCGGCCACCCCGTGGCCGGGACAGAGAGGCCCTTCGGCCCTCAATCCAAGCCGCACCCCGGTGCCGCTCTAAGAATACCAGAGCATGGGGAAACGCAACAGGCCTGCAAGACATATTGGAGGATAAGGCAATTCAAACAAGATCGATCTACGGATCGCGTGGGCGCCCCACATCACGTGACGATAACCGTCACGCCCGATATGATAAATACGGCCAGGCTGAATACAACAGACAAAGCTCATCTGAGCTATGTCGTGATATAGCCCAGTACAGGGGTGCCACACACCCACTATGCTTCACAGAGGAAGTAATGGATCATCAAATCCCCGAGGGTTTTAAACCCGTAAACATCGAATCATACGATGGCACAACTGATCCCGACGTATGGATCGAGGATTATCTCCTTCATATCCACATGGCCCATGGTGATGATCTACACGCCATCAAATACCTCCCGCTCAAGCTTAAAGGACCAGCTCGGCATTGGCTTAACAGCCTGCCAGCAGAGTCAATTAGTTGCTGGGAGGACCTGGAATCCGCATTCCTTGACAACTTCCAGGGCACTTATGTGCGACCACCAGACGCCGATGACCTAAGCCACATATCCAGCAGCCAGAGGAATCGGCCAGACAATTCTGGACACGGTTCCTAACCAAGAAAAATCAAATAGTCGACTGTCCGGACGCCGAGGCCCTTGCAGCCTTCAGGCACAACATCCGAGACGAATGGCTTGCCCGGCACCTAGGACAGGAAAAGCCGAAATCTATGGCAGCCCTCACGACACTCATGACCCGCTTTTGTGCGGGAGAAGACAGCTGGCTAGCTCGCAGCAATAACATAACCAAGAGCCCTGGCAATTCGGATACCAAGGATAACAATGGCAGGTCACGTCGCAACAAGCACAAGCGCCGCATTAACAGCGACAATACTGAGGATACGACAGTCAATGCCGGATTCAGAGGCTCTAAACCCGGTCAGCGGAAGAAGCCATTCAAAAGAAACCCTACGGGCCCATCCAGTTTAGACCGGATACTCGATCGCTCGTGTCAGATACACGGCACCCTTGAACAACCAGCCAACCACACCAACAGGGATTATTGGGTGTTCAAGTAGGCAGGCAAGTTAACTGCCGAAACCAGAGACAAGGGGCTGCATAGCGATGATGAGGAGGAGCCCCGGCCGCCGAACAACAGAGGACAGAAGGGCTTCCCCCCGCAAGTGCGGACGGTGAACATGATATACGCAACCCATATCCCCAAGAGGGAGCGGAAGCGCGCTCTAAAGGACGTCTGTGCGTTGGAGCCAGTCGCCCCAAAGTTCAACCCATGGTCCTCCTGCCCGATCACTTTTGATCGAAGGGACCACCCCACTAGCATTCGTCATGGTGGATTCGCCGCATTGGTCCTAGACCCAATCATCGATGGATTTCACCTCACTAGAGTCCTAATGGACGACACCAATAGCCTGAACCTGCTTTATCAGGATACAGTGTGAAAAATGGGTATAGATCCCTCAAGGATTAAACCCACAAAGACAACCTTTAAAGGCGTCATACCAGGTGTCGAAGCCAGCTGTACAGGCTCGGTTACACTCGAAGTGGTCTTCGTATCCCCGAATAATTTCCGAAGCAAAGAGTTAATCTTTGACATAGTCCCATTCCGCAGTGGCTATCATGCCCTGCTCGGACGAACCGCATTTGCAAAATTCAATGCGGTGCCGCACTGTGCATATCTCAAGCTCAAGATGCCAGGCCCTCGCGGAGTCATCACGGTAAATGGAAACACCGAACGCTCTGTCTGAACGAAGGAGCACACGGCGGCCCTGGCGGCGGAAGTACAGAGTAGCCTCTCAAGGCAATTCTCCAATCCAGGTGTTAAACGTCCGGACAACGTCAAGCGAGCCCGAAGTAACCTACAACAAAACCGGCTGGCACGTTCCGAGCAAGCATAGCAGTGCGGCCCCAACCCCAGCCCTCGCCAGATGGCGATATCGGTACCACGCGTACATAATTACGCTTTGGAAATACCATGGGCATAAGGGGAGGGGCACAACTACGGCATGCCCAGAATGCGGCTCAACCGCACTAAGGGGCTCCCCATTCCGCCATTTCTTTTTTATATATACTTTCAGGACCCAACTATTCGGAAGGCCTGTCCGGCAATACACTCGCCAAACACACGATGCAACAGCCAGGGAGAGAACAAGCCACGGCAAATGTCCAGGTGGTCTCTATAACGAGCTAAATACCTGTTTTACTTAAAGTCCCGCAGCTTACCCCTGGAGGGGGATATGTCAAATAATCCCATCTCTTGTTTATCGCACTATTTGTATCGTTCTGCTTTCATAGCAGCCCTTTTTAATAAACAATGCATAGCTCTTATCTATTATTGTATTCATCTATTTTTTGTACAAATATGTTCAGTCATGACATTATGCAACCGTACACTCTGGTACGGCCAATACACCAGGGGCTTAAGCACCCCATAACATGGTGTGAGAAGACCGAACACTCTCACGAGTGCGGCACCCCGAACTTATAGAACTATATGCATCGGCTCCGAATCATGTCTTGGGTCAATAGTTGGGTTTGCCCAGCTCGCATGTTTTGGTACCTTACGTTCCGCAATGTTGGCTAAGGTAGCGCTGGGAGAACTACTGCGATTGTGTCCCAGTTGAGCTGGGTTAACACCTCAGTAGAGAAAGCTAAAACTGACCGTCATGATAGTGCGAGAGACCGGTCGCTGTTCGCGAGGTTTTTTCGAGTCCTTAAAGACTTATGCCGCTTAGAGCGAGGAGCCGGACTTATCCGGCCTAGGCGTGGATAGCGCCCCGAACTCGGTCTTCCGAATACTAGGGGCTTCGCCGAAATTTAAAATTATCTTTACCGCTTTACCTCTTTACCTACTAATAAACCAGCTAGTGCTTCTGGTCGTCCGTCGCATGCTTTTGCAAAAAGACCCTTCACTTTTTCTAAAATTGAACCCGCACTCCCTACGTAAGTGGCTCTGGGGAAAACGATTCGGTAAAGAATCCCTTTCGCGTATCCTCTGTTTCTTGGTATTCAGACCGGCAGTTGGAGGCGGCCGCGGCGAACGGGACGGACGAGGTGGCGGAGCAGGGGCCCCGGCGAGTGGGGAGCTGGAGGCACAGCGCATCCGGCGCCGCACGGGGACTACGAGCCGGCGGCGCACCTGTCACCCACCAGCGCAGACCCCAAGGCCGTGCCGACGAGGAAGGAGAGAATCAGGATGAGGAGGATGTCGCTACGGCAGCGAAGGTAGCCAGCAGCCTGATGAAGCATCTACGGCCCAGCTTCTCCGGCGCGCCATTCGGAGATGGGACGGACGATCGAGGCGAAGGACGATGGAGAGGTGGTCGGAGGCGGCGAGCTCCAAGGCAGGCGGGTTGATGCGGTTCCAGATGGACGACGGCTTCGCGGGCGGCTGGGCCGAATCAGCTGCCGTGGCCCAAGCGCGGACGAACGTGCGTTCCTCTCGTCGTCGTCCTCCCGACGGCAGGCCAGGCAGGCGGCAAGAGCTTCTCCGTTCTCCTTGGCGACCTCAAGGTCCCGCTCTTCGGGGTGCTGCTCCAGCAGAGCAGCAGCACGCACTCGAATGGCAGGGGCGGCCGCCATGGTTTGAGGACGTGCTGCGGGCGTCGATGGCTACCGCGCCCCGGAGGTGGTGGACGCGCGGCGACACTCTTTGGGCGTGCTCTTGCTGGATCTGCTCAACGGCAAGTCCTCGACGCACGCGTCGCTGCAGGATGGCGACGGCGGCATGCTGGACCTGCCGCGGTTGGTGCAGTCGGTGGTGCGCGAGGAGTGGACGACCGAGGTGATTGGCGTGGAGCTGGTGCGGCTAGGCGCCGCGCCGAGGAGAAGATGGACTCACTACCGCTGGCACCGGCGAAGCTACGACATAGCACGCCGCTGGCCTGGCCAGCACCGGCGCTCCGCACACATCCCTGCCTGACGGCCCTCCATCACATAGATACACAAACACAACAGCGAGCTTCAGTTATCTGAATTTTCGGTGCAGTGTCGTGATTTGGATGGACGCCCGAACACAACAGCGAGGCCAGCTTCAGTTCTCTGAATCTTCAGTGCAGTGTCGTGATTTGGATGGAATTGGAGACCGTGTCCTTCTCCAACATAAGTCAATTTCCAATGTAATCGAATTCGAGTCTCTGTTCTTCTCCAAGGCAAAAGCATGTAGTACCCGACCCGGATTGGACTTGGCTGTCATAAGGAGGGATCCTCGACCGGAACGTCCATCAGGCCACGTCCCTCGACCAGAATCTCCATCAAATCCCATCACATTGCAACTTTCAGAGGAACATCCAATGTCGCTGGCGGAGGAAAATCATCCGTCCAGCCGTACTATGCCGAGTTCGCCGGCGGAAGAAGAACACCCATCGAGCCCTCCATCGCCTGAGGCGGCTACACAAAGGTATTTCTCCCCATGAAAGTTACTACACCTGAGGCTAGCATGTTTGCATCTCTGAATATTTTTTAGAGATTTGTTCATGATTGTTTGTTGTCTGAACAAGACACGTATCTGAAGATTCAGTATTGACTTACACCTTGGAGTTTACATCTGTTGTGGTGTTCCTCTATTCTAAACTGAACCATGCTAATCCGACCAAGTTTGGGCCTACACATAGTCAAAAGTTTGAGTGATAGTTATGTTCCAGTTGCATTTATATTCAGATTTCACAGAAGGAACAAAGTTCCAGGAAAAACAACCTGTTAGTGTGTTCCTTGACGTTATACACCTGAGCACCCCTACTGTTAGCACCAAAATTAGCATTATTCTTGGCATGTATATGAATACTTTGTTTGCATGATTATTTGATTGAAGTAGGGCAGAATAACAGTAAACTGAACCATGAAATTTTAGAACCAGAAAGTAGGCATATACATCGTCATTAGCTCATTTTTCTGAAGTTGCTCCATGTTACTCCAGTTTTAGGTTCTGTCCAGTGATGTTCATCAGACATGTCACAGTGCGTGTATGCTGTAAGCGATAGGCAACGGACTATGGGGAACATATTTGTTTTTTTATAACCATTTTCTGATTGTTGTTTTCCTGTAGGATATGTCATTACTTTTTTAGTGGGTAGTGACTGCACTACCTAACTGACTATGATGTACTACCTCTGTTTCAACTGATTCCAGCTCAATGTGTCATCACTATTTAAATTATTTATTAGATGCTCGATGAAATTCAGAACTAAGCAATTTTTTCTTCCGTCTTTTCAGTGATGGGAGGTAGATTGAGCTGATAAATTTCTGCACCCACCTTGAGGTCCATAACGTTCTCCTAATTATATGCAGCCCAATTCGTATAGATGTATTTGTTTGAGGGAGAGGACTATCTGTGATCAGAAGCAACAGTATGTGATCATCATGTGTGCGAGAGATGGCAGGAGTATGTGATATGTATTTCTGTGTACACTACTAATATGTATTGACTGTTCATGTTGGTACAGTAGGTTCATGATTGCTTATGGAAACAATAAAATTACTTGAGGAGGATTTTATGAGTATGTACTTTGAGACTTGAGAGGCTGTTATTGACATGGATTCTCCGTCTACTAGAGAGGCTGATGTCAAATCAACATTGGAACAAGGGCAATAGAAGTGGAATGAGGTGAAGTCCTATCGATACCTATAATTCATTGATTAACTCAAACAAATGATACTAGACATCAACTACTGCAATTGATCCATGAATATTTGTTAGGTTGTAGTATCTATCTAACATCTAGAAGGGAACAATGCGATGAACATTTTTTTCTCAAGGTTATGTATATGAGTATATCTTTAAAATGTGGTACAGAGAGCAGAAGGTCTTAAATGCTTGCAAATCCTCAGTTTTAAGAGAATAAGATACAGTCTTAATTTATATCCAGATCTATTTTTGTATTATTGGAATTCTGAACAGGAGAAGGTTGTTAGCTCGTCGTGTGGTCGATTTGGTTTCTGGAAATTCTTTCGCATACTATGTTTGAGAGCTTTTGTTCTTGAGTTCTTCTGGTGGAGGGAATCAGAAGTGATTCTTCTGCAATGTGAGGAGATCTCCAAATCAAGCCAGCCTCCAAGAGAAGACAACAAGTAGTACATCTCTACCCAGACGAGCTGAATCTGAACGACTCAGATTGTCATGTTACCGTGTACCAGTCCGGCAGATGTGCAAGTGCAACTACATTGGTTGAGTGTAAGGCAGACTGATTCATCTGCGTGAAGCCAGTATGACAAGGCTAAGTGTACACAAGGTAAAAAAACACAATAAATATGGCCCCTTGATATTTCTGTTTATGGGTTGTTTTTAGGGGAGCTCATAGTTTAGCAGTTCTCTTCTGTGCTAATCTGAATTGTAGGTGGCCCATTGTTTAATTGCTCATGCACATTATTAATTGTGGTTTGCATCGTCAATCTGCACTTTGGTAGGAGCACTTAGGAGTTCCTGACTATTCTCTGGGCAACCTCCTATATTTTATAGTAGTTCAACTTAGCCTTTATTTGTGGCAAACCATGATTCTGTACTACACCTTGGAATCTTTTTTAGCTGATTTATTATGCAAAGTACAGTAGTAACTTTGTTTGGATCTGAACTTATATCACTCTAAGAACTTCTACATAGAATGATTTATCATCACTAGAATATTTATACCCCGTTTTAATGCACGGGCATGTTTTCTTGCAAAATTTATTTTAAATGTTTTTTGCTGGTTGATTATGTTTGGAGTTCCTTTCTTTGTTATTATCTTCATTGCATTGGCAGTTTCTTTTATCCGGTACCATTTTTGTGGTTATATATGCTTTACTTATTCACTTAGAATATCAATGTCTTATCGGTGAATCGGTTCACTTGCACAAGGATCTTGCCAAAACATCAAGTTTCCCGAACATAAAAATTATGTCATTTCGGTGGAACAAAGAATTAATCTCTAGCACGGTGAAACAAATAATTTATCTCTAGCACTAAAATTATGTTTCTTACTAACAAGAATGTACCACTGCAGTATTTTTATTATGTTACGACTAATCGTTGGGTTGCTCCATTAGCAAGAAGTCAATTTGTCAGTGGAAACATAGCTGCAAGGATGCGATATTTCAACTTTGAGGTTACTTAAGCTTTTGGATTTCAGATTTAATTGCCATCATGAAACTGGTATGCAATGGAGCTGCACTTGCACGCACATGCTGATTTCTAAATATCGCACAGTACTATAGTTGTGATCCTCTAAATAGCTTATTTTTTAGCACAGTCTTGCGGAATAGTTACAGTGAACAAAAAGCTTGCATTTGATTGATTTGATTTGTTAGTTTTTTGAATGGCGCTGCCCCTATTAGGCTAAGTAGAAGCACTATACCGGGACTAAAGTACATCAGGTTACCTTTCATGAGGTCTGTGGAATTTTTGTAATTTGTGGTATTGGTATTTTTGGAATTATTCTGGGTACAAGGAAAGAAGTGACAGAGAACTGCAATTTTTTTGTGGTAAAATTTACTGAAATTGGTGTTTCTTTTCAAGATTATATTACTGTTTGCCCATTTGATCCTTGGATGATCTACTAATTTTCTTTTCTATTACTTGCGGATAATTTGCTTCAGTTCATCAAATTACCTGGGGAAACATGCTCATTGTTTATCTAAAGATATATTGGGCATCAGTCCACCTGTCATGAGGTCTCTAAACTTTTTAGGCATGTTTATTTTCTGAATAATTTATTGGAGATACTATGCTTGGACTCACAAATGCATGTAGTGCTTCCACTAGAGGGATGTTCTTCATTTTTTCTGTGTTATTCCTCTTTCAAGTTTTTGGTCCTTGAAAAGTAATAGTACTTGCTAGGTTTCTAGCTTTACTTTTTTTGTAGTACAAGCTAAATGTATATGCCTGAATTTACATATCAGAGTGTTTGAGTTGATTAAGGGTATGAGAGAGAACAATTTTCATTCTCAAACAACACCCGACATCATTAATTTTCTTATTTACCAATTGAAACACGAGGCAATAATAGCACAACTTAAGTGTGTGAACATATCAATATAAAATGATTGGCCGGATTATGTTTTTATGCATTCTAGAAGTGGCATTTCCGTGAAATTACAAACTAGCTTTACATTTTTCTCGGAACATTTTGTGAAATTTTATTGGAGAATATTTTTCTCCTTTTCCATCGTTCGTTGCCCATTCGTCCCATTCTGCTCCTGTTTGTCATGAGTAATGTGACAATAGAGGACGTAAACTTGTGGGGGCTTTTGGCCATGGGGCTATTGGGCTAGAGGCATGTGATATATTTTTCTCCCGTTGCAACGCATGGGCCCTTTTGCTAGTAGAATTCTATGGCTAAGTGAGAGTGATAAAGCATTATAAGTCTGATGGCCTGGTTCGTTGTGCTGAGCGCCTCCCTAGATGGACCCAAGAATGGGAACAAGAGCGCTCAGGTTTATCCCGAACACCCCAGCACTCGTGGCATGGGGGTAGAAGCCGTCGACTTGCATCTCTCAGATTTGATAAACGGCCGCACAGAAGGTAATATTTTAAATTAACAAGCGTTGCTTAATGCATATGAACAAAGTTTTCAGCGTACAGGATAACAGATGCGAGTCTACTCAAAAATTACATCTTTGGAGCATTCACCCGCTATAAGGCGGGCACCCTTCAGGACGCCCTTATAATACATCTCGGGCGTGCAATACTCCTTGCCTAGCGGTGGCGCGTCCGTCAATAGCTTCTTAGCGTCCAGCTTGCCCCATTGCACTTTAGCACGGGCGAGGGCCCGACGGGCACCTTGAATACAGACGGAGCGCTTGACGACTTCAATCCACGGACAAGCGTCCATCAGCCACCGCACCAGACCAAAGTAACTCCCAAGCATGGCTTCTCTAGGCCACAGCCGAACTATGAGGCCCTTCATGGCCTGTTCGGCCACCTTGTGGAGTTCGACCAGCTGCTTCAGTTGGTCGCTCAGGGGCACCGGATGTCCAGCCTCAGGATATTGAGACCAAAACACCTTTTCCGTCGAGCTCCCCTCCTCGGCTCGGTAGAATGCGGCAGCATCAGACACACTACGGGGCAGATCCGCGAACGCTCCTGGAGAGCTCCGGATTCGGGTAAGTAACAGATAATTTACTTCTATATTCTTGCTTTGCATAAAGAATGCCTTACCCGCCGCTATCTTCTTCATCGCCTCGATCTCCTGGAGGGCCTTCTGGGCTTCGGCCTTAGCGGTCTTGGCACTCTCAAGAGCCAAGGCGAGCTCGGACTCTCGAGTCTTCGAGTCACGCTCCAAACTCTCGTGTTTCTCCACGAGAGCCTGGAGCTCTTGCCGCACCTCCGCCACCCGCGCCTCCTGCTTCTCTCGCTCGGTGCGCTCCAAGGCCGCACTATTTTCGGCCTTGGACACCGCTTCCTTCAGGGTCGCCACCTCGGCCGTGGCCCCTGCAACATTTGCGTTGGTCCTGTCACTATTTGCAACCAAGTATTTCTATATACATTTACATGTGGTATTACATACCCTCCTTGTCCTCGAGCTGCTTCTTGGCACGGCCGAGCTCGTTCTCGGACCACTCGAGGCTCTCCTTCAATGCATTGACCTTCGCAGTCAGTGCGGCAGAGGTCAGCAGCGCAGCCTGCATTCCCATATTGACATACTTATGTTAGACTCCTGCGTATATCTTTTTAGATCCTTAGCTCGGCTTTTCTTTCCGAACACCAAACTAAGCATCAGGGGCTACTGTCTATGCGGTAACATTTTTATATGTTTTGAATACATACCTCAAAGCCTGTTAACAGACTTGTACAGGCTTCTGTCAGCCCGCTCTTGGCGGACTGAGCCTTCTGAATCACCGCACTCATAATAGTGTGGTGTTCTTCGTCGATGGAGGCGCCGTTAAGCACCTCCAGCAAATCGTCTGGTGCCCCCAGGTGGACGGAGGTCGCCGGCGTCGTAGGCTTGCCCTTCTTACGAAGGCGCCGCCTGTCGGACTCTAGAACCCTTGATGGTTCCGGAGCAGTGTCCGGCCCAGGGCCGGACTTAGATCCCTCTGGGGCTTTACCCCCTTTGGGCCTAGAGTCCGGGAGGTCGCCTTGCGGCGCCTCCAGGACCACCTCCTCCTGGTTTAGTCCCTTTTGGGACTCCACCTCGGCATCGTCCGTAGGGAGAGGGGAGGAGGCCGTCGGGAGTGAAGCGCTATTCACGTCCGACGAATCCAGGGAGCCGCTCGTCGAATCGCCGAGCTGAGCCCTGGGCGGACTGCATGATTGAATTCGGCGTCAGAAGGTACCATACAATAGAGGAACGCCATAAGTTATTCTGTTATCCGGACACTTACGATTTTGCCAGGGGCTTGACCCTGGATGGCCATTCTTCCCCGCCGTCTTCGGCATCGAAGGCGTAGTCCGGCAGAAGGGTCCTCCCCTTCTTGGACCCTCCGGCCTCCCCAGTTGGGGCGGCCTTCCTTTTATTTCCTCCCCCCGTTGGAGGGGGAGAGGCTTCTTCTTCTTCCTCCTCCTCGTCCTCAGAGGCGGAGGGTGCTTCGGGGTTGTCAGGCGATGAATCCGACACCACTAGGCGCCGGGAACTCTTTCGAGTCCCGTGGCCTTCTTCTTGGTCTTCTTCTCTGGCACCACGTGAGGTGCCGGGACCAGCAGCCCTGTCAATCGGGTGTCCGCTGGGTCTTATGGTAAGGGAGCCGGACAGTTCACCTGCCCGGACGTCTTCAGCCAGTCCGGTCAAAGGAAAGGGAGGTTAGATCCCACATAGAGTCAGACTATGAAAGATAAGAGTCCCGTAAAGGGTAGAATAGCTTACCTCGCTAGCCTGACGCCACGAGCTGAATCCGCGATCTTCGGTAGCGGATGCGGGTGCCTCAGCGCCCTTAAACAGCACCTTCCAGGCATCTTCGTATGTAGTGTCGAAAAGCTTGCTCAAGGTTTGGTGTTGTGCCGGATCGAACTCCCACAATTTGAAGGCCCGTTGTTGGCATGGGAGGATCCGGCGGATGAGCATGACCTGGACTACGTTGACAAGCTTTAGATTCTTGTTCACCAGCTTTTGGACGCAGGTTTGAAGTCCGGTCAGCTCTTCCGAATCCCCCCACATTAGGCCCGTCTCTTTCCAGGAAGTGAGCCGTGTGGGGAAGCCAGATCGGAATTCGGGGGCCGCCACCCATTTGGGATCGCGCGGCTCGGTGATGTAGAACCACACCGATTACCACCCCTTTATTGTCTCCATGAAGGAGCCCTCGAGCCATAGAACGTTGGCCATCCGCCCCACCATGGCATCTCCGCACTTCGCTTGGCGCCCGCCCACTACCTTCGGCTTGACATTAAAAGTCTTCAGCCATAAGCCGAAGTGGGACTGGATGCAGAGGAAGGCCTCGCACACGACGATGAACGCCGAGATGTTGAGGATGAAGTTCGGGGCCAGATCGTGGAAGTCCAGGCCATAGTAGAACATGAGCCCCCGGACGAACGGGTGAAGAGGAAAGCCCAGTCCGCAGAGGAAATGGGGGAGAAATACAACCCTCTCATGGGGCCTAGGGGTGGGGATGAGTTGCCCCTCATCTGGAAGCCGGTGCGCGATGTCGTCAGACAAGTATCCGGCCTTCCTCAACTTTTTGATTTGTCCCTCCGTGACGGAGGAGGCCATCCATCTACCTCCCGCTCCAGACATGATTGGAGAAGGTTGAGGTAGGAAGTGCGGACTTGGGCGCTGGAGCTTGAGTACGCAGGGATGGATAGGCAAAGGAGGAAGAACGCGTTAATGGAAAGGATAGATCCTTATCCCCTTATATGGGCGGCCAAAACTACCAGCCCCCACCAGCCTAATAAAACTCACTTATCTCCCAAGCGCCATGGTTAATGGCACGGTTGGGTTACCCACGCCCATATTGATGAGAATCCCAGAATAAGGGGACACGATCTCTACTTTGACAAGACGTGCCAAGGAAACCGCCTCGCTAAACGCGCTGAGGTGGAACAGTAAAATGATTCGAATAAAGGCTTGGCCGTGGCGTGATGTCACACTGCGGAATACGTCAGCAGATTAGATTTGTGCAAATATTATTCTCTCTACGGTGGTATGTGGAACTTATTTTGCAGAGCCGGACACTATTCTTGTGTTCAACAACTTCTATGAAGTATTCGGAGGAGGAACCCGCCTTGCAATGCCGAAGACAATTTGCGCGCCAGACTCGTCATCATTGAAGCCTGGTTCAGGGGCTACTGAGGGAGTCCTGGATTAGGGGGTGTCCGGATGGCCAGACTATGACCTTTGGCCGGACTCCCGGACTATGAAGATACAAGATTGAAGACTTCATCCCGTGTCCGGATGGGACTTTCCTTGGCGTGGAAGGCAAGCTTGGCGATATGATATGAAGATCTCCTCCCATTGTAATCGACTCTGTGTAACCCTAGCCCTCTCCAGTGTCTATATAAACTGGAGAGTTTTAGTCCGTAGGAAGAACAACAATCATACCATAGGCTAGCTTCTAGGGTTTAGCCTCTCTGATCTCGTGGTAGATCAACTCTTGTACAACCCATATCATCAATATTAATCAAGCAGGAGTAGGGTTTTACCTCCATCAAGAGGGCCCGAACCTAGGTAAAAACATCGTGTCCCTTGTCTCCTGTTACCATCCGCCTAGACGCACAGTTCGGGACCCCCTACCCGAGATCCACCGGTTTTGACACCGACAATGACCTTTGGTTGTGAGCTTGGAAACAATCTGAAAGGATCGATATAGTTGACTAGAGGGGGGGTGAATAGGCAACTAACAATTTTTTAACTTTTATTTACAAAATTAAACTTTGCATCAAAGTAGGTTGTCTAGATGTGCAACTAGGTGAGCAAACTATATGATGCAACAACAACAGGCACACAAGCAATCAAGGGATGCAACACAATATAAGCTTGCACAAGTAAAGGTGGGAGATAACCAAAGGGGAACCGATGGAGACGAGGATGTGTTACCGAAGTTCCTTCCATTTGAGGGGAAGTGTGTCTCCGTTAGAGCGGTGTGGAGGCACAATGCTCCCCAAGAAGCCACTAGGGCCACCGTATTCTCCTCACGCCCTCACACAATGCGAGATGTCGTGATTCCACTATTGGTGCCCTTGGAGGCGGCGACCGAACCTTTACAAACAAGGTTGCGGCAATCTCCACAACTTAATTGGAGGCTCCCAACGACACCACGAAGCTTCACCATAATGGACTATGGCTCCGCGGTGACCTCAAGCGTCTAGGGTGCTCAAACACCCAAGAGTAACAAGATCCGCTAGGGATTAGTGGGGGGAATCAAATTTCTCTTGGTGGAAGTGTAGATCGGAGCATTCTCAACCAATCCAAAGCAAATCAACAAGTTTGATTGGCTAGGGAGAGAGATCGGGTGAAAATGGAGCTTGGAGCAACAATGGAGCTTAGGGTTAGAAGAGGTGGTCAACTAGAGGAAGAAGACACCCCTTATATAGTGGAGAGACAAATCCAACCGTTATCTACTTAACCAGCCCGTGACCTGCGGTACTACCACCCCGGACAAGCGGTAGTACCGCAAGGGCTCACGGTACTACCATGGCGGACCGCGGTACTACCGCTGCTACGGCAGGAGCTAGCCCAGGCCTGAAGCACAAAGGCTGAGGGCAGTACTGCCGCTGGCGCGGTACTACCGCTCCCCCTTGCGGTACTACCGCAAGGCAGGATTGGACTAGCCTGGGAAGGGCGCGGATGAATAAAAATACATCAGTGCCAACTTCCGCTGAAAATCAAACAGTGCAAAAGTCTGACGCGGTACTACCGCCCATGACATGCGATACTACCACGCAGGGAGCGGATGTAAAAAATTACATCCGCCCCTACTTCTGCTCATGTTGTCGTGACAGACCAGGACTCACGGTACTACCGCATGCATGGGGAGGTACTACCGCGCAGGGCGCGGATGTAAAAAATTACATCCGCCCCTACAGCCGCACGAGCGGCTGAGTCTGGTCCGAGGCCGCGGTACTATAGCTCCTCAGGAGCGGTACTACCGTGGGCACCTATGGTACTACCGCAACCTCGTGCGGTACTACCGCTCACAGGAGCAGTACTACCGCATGCCCCAGAACAGCAACACTAGGAATCCTTCTCTTTTGCATATATATGAAGAAAACGGAGGATGCTCCAAAGTGCAAAGGGAAAGGCAGTGCAGAGGGAGTAAACATGTACGTGATGATTCCACCCGAACCTTTCCAACGTGGACCCCCTCTTAATAGTACGGCTTTCCTACGACTCAAATCCACCGAAAAGAAACGTAGAAAAACGCCGTCTTCAATAGTCTTCGAGGGGCACCAAACCGTCTTGTGCCTAGTGACGAAACGTCTGAAATACTCAAGGCACATGATTAGTCCACAAAAGCATTGTCATCAATCACCAAAACACCTTAGGGATAAATATGCCCTTACAATCTCCCCCTTTTGGTGGATTGATGACAATACGGGATTTGCACAAGGGGACATAATATAGAACATAAGCAAACCTCACATCTCTAAAATATAGACAGGCTCCCCCTAGATGCGTGCTATCTAGATAAGTGCTTTGGACTACACGGCACGTATACTAGGATCAACACTCCCCCTATATTTTAGAGACAGTGCATATCTTGCAACAATAAGGCTAACACTAAACAAGATAGTAAAGATGAGCATAGCATAAATAGCACAATATATCATGAGCTCAATAAGGTACAAAAGAGTGCATATGTCTTACACCATATGATGAAACAAGTCTCACGAGCAAACTAAACCAAAGCAAGCAATGTTCAACGGAACAAACGCGAGCAAAGAAAACACAAGCACGACACAAGACCCGCAAATCCCTACACTCTCTCCCCCTTTGGCATCGAGACGCCAAAAAGGCAGAGAGGACACCTACAACACAAGTGGTGGCTCAAGCGGAGTAATAACTCGCACGCTCCTTGTCAGACTCGGCAGCGGGAATGGTCTCCTCGTTGTCCTCCTCAGAATCGGTCCACTTGAAGCTTTGTTTTGCCATCCACTCAGCCTCTGGAGTGATGCGCTCCTCAGAACCGCCAGAAACATCCTCTCCAAAAAGCTGCATAATCTTCTTGTCGCGGCGGCGACTCTCCTTGGAGACAATGTGAGCTCGATATTTGCCCCTTTGCTTGCATACAGAACAATGCCTTCATCTTGCTCTTCAGCCTCTTAGCCCAAGATGGCTCAGAGGTGGGAGGGATGTAGCCCTCAGAGCTGTCCTCGTCCGCTGCCTCCTCCTCATCCTCATCCACATCCACATCCATGGCAGCCACGGCCTTAGCACGAGAAGTGGTGTTAGCCCACTGAGTCTTGACACGGAGCCTAATGGACTCATGTCGAATCCAACTAGGGGCTTCAAACTCATCCTGAGGGTAGAGCTTCTCCCAAGTTGCCGAGATCAAATGAAACAGATAAGGTCCATAGATGGGGACCTTGCGGTTGTATACCGCAAACCGAAGCTCACACCACATGATATGTGAGACATCAAGTGGTAGCATCTGAGAGTTGTGCGCGTCCTCACACAGGAGCAGCATGTCCACAAGATAAGCATGCACCTTGTCCTTGTCACCAATGCGTGGAAAGAGAGTGTTGCGGAAGATCCGGTACATGATGTCAAGGAAGGAGTTGAGCACCCAAGATGACTTACCATTGGAGAGCTTCTTCTCAACATAGAAGGGATGAATCTTGTTCTTGTTGGCTGACTCGGGATTGGCATGAGGACGAACACCTTGGGGTGTGATGAGCCCCTCATCCTGAACACCAAGCAAAGTCATGAATTCCTTCCACGTAGCAGTCAGCTACTGACCATTGGTCATCCAAGTCATAGTTCGTTCCTCATTAGGATGAAAGTGCACCGAGGCAAAGAACTGAGCCACATTCTCAGGATCAAAGTCTTTGTGAAAAGAGATGATGTGCTCAATGACAAATTGCTCCACTGGATCCAAAGCCTCACCAAAGTAGTCCCGGTGCTTCTCTTGCCTCATATGATGCATGTCGATCCAGTGCACATCCACATAGATGTTTCGCTTGGCCTTGATCACATCTAGATAAATGAGATTCTGCTGCTTTGTCCAGAATAGGTCATTCCCTTGGAAGTTGGCACAAGGATGCACATAGGGATTGATCTTCCTTCGAGAGATGAACTCAGCAAGTGGCATCTCATCCATGCCCATTGCGGGTTCCTTGTCCTTGGTGGCGGTGGCCTTGGTCCTGCGTTGGGGGCATGGGAGCCCTCTAGAGCTTCATCTTGATTTCACAGACGTTTGGAGCCCGTGTCACGGCTTGGATTGTAACGGCGTGCAGGAGCACCTGAATCACCACCTAAAACACACACCACAAAACAAACACGCAAGACACGCGAGAAGAATTAATGCAAAGACCACAGCAAAATGGTGAAACAAGTAGAACTCGCACTTGATAATTGCCACATGAAAGGTTTGACAACAATGGTAGTACTTCTTGGCCGTGCGGTACTAAAAAATTAGTGTCGCTCCTAGTCACGGTAGTACCGTGCGGGCGGTAGTACCGCGCTAGAGGTGTCGTAGTACCGCACGGTTTGAGAAATCGAAACTGCAAGTGGATATGAGTACAATCGTGACAGCAAAGCGGTACTACGGTCGATCAAATCTACCACGGGGCAACATATCAAGTACTATCTCTATGCATTACTACTCTCCTACATCCTACTCTTGCAAAGATTTGGCCTAAAATCTTAGAAACAACATGCATCTCCCCAAAACCTAGAAGCGAAAGCACAAACCAAAGAGAGAGGGATTTGGGGAGAAACCTTGTTCCATGGCAAGAGGAAGTGGTGGGGAATGATCCCACTGGTCGGAATCCTAGGAGAGCAGCCAGAGATGGAGATCCGGCGAGGGCCTCCGACACCGTTCTTGGGCAGCAGAGAGAGGCGACGTGGGGATAAAGAGTGAATGGGTATGGGGGAGTTGGAACTCCCCCTACCGCTCTTAACCCCATGCGCTGATACTCCGCGGTAGTACCGCACGTCCTCGCAGTAGTACCGCCCAGGCGGAAGTACCGCGCCATGGGCGGTAGTACTGCTCCACCAGCGGTAGTAAAAAATTACTGTTGTGTTGGTTGCGGTAGTACCATATCCTTGCGGTAGTACCGTGGCAGGCCACGGTAGTACCGTGAACCCAAGAAAATGCAGTTTCAAACAAAAGGAAGAAACACCTTTGCATGGAACCTTCAAGCGAAAGAACACACCTACGCACTGACAAATGAGACACCACAAGCACAAGCTCGACACGAAGAAAGAAAAGCAAGAGACAACAAGGACCAAAAATGAGACCCAACCTCTCGAAGGAGAGGGCGGTGGCCAGAGCCACCTATGTTTGAGTCGATTGGTATGGCACCGCAAAGAATTATCCTTGGGCCCATGACCAAAACTCGTCTTTGAAGCACAAGTACCATAAAAATGGCTAATGTGAAAGAGTTGATCAGTTTATGCATAATGGGGGGGAGGGAAAGTTCATTGAGAGAACAACACTCCCCCTATGTCCATGCCTACATCTAGACAAGGATGCATGATGAGTGTGGTGGGGTGTGCAAGGGTTCAAATCACATTGCTCGAATCCATGATATTTGGCTCATGCCTTAACTCGCGAAATCTTGCTTCATCCAAGGGCTTCGTGAAAATATATGCAAGGTTATCATGAGTTTTGACATACATGAGTTTGATCTCCCTTCGCCTAATGTGATCCAGGATGAAGTGATACCGAATCTCAATATGCTTCATCTTGAAGTGTTGCACTGGGTTGAGAGAGATCTTGATGGCACTTTCATTGTCACGCCAAAGAGGCACTTCGTTACAAGTGACACCGTAATCCTTTAAATTTTGCCTCATCCATAGGAGTTGAGCACAACAACTACCAGCAACCACATACTCTGCTTCAGTGGACGAGAGAGATACGCAACTTTGCTTCTTAGAAGACCAACTCACTAAAGAGCAACCAAGTAATTGGCACCCTTCGGAGGAGGACTTCCTATCCACTTTGTCTCCCGCCCAATCTGAATCTGTGTAGCCCAAAAGATCAAAGTTGGCTCCTCTTGGGTACCATAAGCCAAAGTTTGGGGTATGAGCCAAATATCAAAAGATTCGCTTGACCGCCACAAAGTGGCTTTCCTTAGGTGCGGCTTGAAACCATGCACAAATACCCACACTCAACATGATATCTGGTCTAGATGCACAAAGGCAAAGCAAGGATCCAATCATGGAGCGATATACCTTTTGATCCATCGCTTTACCATTGAGATCAATGTCAAGTTGGCATTTGACGGGCATTGGAGTGGAGGCTGGCTTGACATCACTTAGCTTGAATCTCTTGAGCATGTCTTGAGTGTATTTGGCTTGGTTGATGAAGGTTCCTTCTCTTCTTTGCTTGATTTCGAACCCGAGAAAGAACTTCAACTCTCCCATCATAGACATCTTGAACTTTGAGGTCATGAGAGCGGCAAATTCTTCATTGAAAGCTTTGTTAGGTGAACCAAAAATAATATCATCAACATATAGTTGGCACACAAACAACTCCCCTTTGACCTTCTTAGTAAAAAGAGTGGGGTCGATTTTCCCGATTTCGAACCCACGATCTTGTAACAACTCCGTAAGATGCTCATACCACACACGTGGGGCTTGTTTAAGGCCATAGAGCGTCTTGTGGAGTTGGTACACATGATCGGGGAAATAGGGATCCTCGAACCCCGGGGGTTGTTTGACATACACCAACTCATTAATGGGACCATTAAGAAAAGCACTCTTCACATCCATTTGTTGCAACTTGAAATTATGATGAGAAGCATAAGCAATCAATAAACGAATAGATTCAAGGCGAGCAATGGGAGCAAAGGTTTCATCGTAGTCGATACCTTCAACTTGGGAGTAGCCTTGTGCCACCAAACGAGCCTTGTTGCGAACAATGATCCCATGAGCATCTTGCTTGTTCTTGAATATACACTTGGTTCCAATGACATTCAATGTTGGGGATATCGCTTATCGGGAACTTATCGGTCGACCCAAGATAAGGGGTAAATCGGCCAGTTTATCGGCATATCGCCTGATTTATCACCATATCGGCTAATTTATCGGCCGATTTATCTTATCGGCCAGACAACGTTAAGTGATAAATCGGCCGATTTATCGGAATATCGGAAGATATCTTGAACAGTGATGACATTATGATTCCCGGATGGCCTTGGCACTAACTTCCATACTTGGTTGTGCTCGAATTTGTTGAGTTCTTCATGCATGGCATTGAGCCAATCCGGATCCTCGAACGCCTCATAAACCTTTTGGGGTTCGACACAAGAAACAAACACGTGATGTTCACAATAGTTTGCTAATTGTCTACGAGTGCTTACCCCCTTTCTTAGGCTTTCAACCACATTCTCCATGATATGACCTTTGGTAGTGAGCTTGGAAGCGATCTTCGCGGCACGATGCTCTAATTCCTCCTCGGATGTGAAAAGAGGAGGGGTTACTTGATCATCTTGAGCGCGGTCTTGAGCTTATTCTTGATCTTGAACTTGCTCTTGATCATGAACTTGCTCGAAGGGGAGAACTTGACCTTGGGCATCATTTGGTGGTTCACCACCATCTTGAGGTTGATCTTGCCCTTGATCTTGTTCATGAGGTTGAGGGCCTTCACTTGGTTCTTTGGAAGCGTGTGGGTCTTGGGTTGGTGATGGCTCCACTTGAGTGGAGCATTTTCCTTCTCCTTCAGCCACAAGGGGTTCCTCAATGGGTAGGATATGACCAACACCCATTCTTCTTATGGCTGATGAGTTTCATCACCTACATCACAAGTACCACTTTGCTCCACTTGGGAGCCATTATTCTCGTCAAACTCCACGTTACACGTCTCCTTAGTGAGTCCGGTGGACTTGTTGAGGACACGGTAAGCATGAGAGTTTGTAGCATAACCAACAAATATGCCCTCATAAGCTCTAGCTCAAATTTAGACAAATGAACACCTTTCTTAAAAATGAAACACTTACATCCGAACACCCGGAAGTACTTGAGGTTGGGCTTGTTACCGGTAAGTATTCGATAAGGAGTCTTGTTCAAGCCTTTGCGGAGGTAGAGCCAATTGGATGCATGACATGCTGTGTTGATGGATTCGGCCCAAAAGTTGTAAGGAGACTTGAACTCCGCCATCATGGTCCTTGCCGCATCCATCAACGTCCGGTTCTTCCACTTTGCTACACCATTTTGATGAGGGGTGTAAGGTGCAGCATATTGATGCTTGATCCCCTCATCACTAAGAAACTCATCCAAGGTGTAGCTCTTGAACTCGATGCCGTTGTCACTCCTTATTATCAAGATCTTTGCATCAGGTTGATGTTGGGCTTCATTTGCAAAGTCGATGACGGTTTGTTGAGTCTCGCTCTTCCTCCTGAAGAAATATACCAAAGTATATCTTGAATAGTCATCCACGATCACCAAGAAATACTTTCTACCCCCAAGACTATCAAAGTATGGAGGCCCAAAGAGGTCCATGTGATGGAGCTCTAAGGGTCTCTTCGAGTAGATGATAGTCGTGGGAGGGTGAGCCTTCTCATGAAGCTTTCCTTCTATACAAGCACTTCACGCACGATCTTTGGAAAAACGAACATTTGTTAGTCCACGAACATGGTCCCCCTTGAGAAGACTTTGCAAAGATCTCATATTGACGTGGGCTAAACGGTGATGCCAAAGCCATCCCACATCAACTTTAGCCATTAGGCATGTCGCGGTCTTAGTGGGTCGCTCCGAAAAGTTAATCACATAAAGACCGTTCTCGACATGCCCAACAAAGGCTACTTTAAGAGTCTTGCTCCATAAGAGGGACACGGTATCAATAAAAGAAAGTGGCAAAGCCCATGAGTGCAAGTTGACGAACGGAAAGTAGATTGTAAGCAAGGGACTAAGCAAGCATGACTTTGTCGATCGTGAGATCATGAGAAATGACAACCTTGCCAAGACCCAATACCTTAGAAGACGAGGCATCACCCCACTCGACGTTGGTGGGCATAGATGGAATCTTTTGCACGTCCACCACCAAGTCCTTGCTTCCGGTCATATGATTTGTTGCTCCACTATCGAGCAACCATGATCCCCCACCAGAAGCAAACACCTACAAGACATCAATGCTTGGTTTTAGGTACCCATTTTGCAATGGGTCCTTTGATGTTAGTAACAAGGGTCTTAGGAACCCAAATAGACCATTCAATGTACTCATAAGGAGAACCAACAAATTTAGCATACACATGCCCATCACTAGCACGACATAACACATAAGAAGGGTTAAAGTCGCCCACTTTGTTGGAAGGGGTGGCATTGACCTTTTTGACATCACCACCCTTTGCATTGTTCTTCTTCTCCTTAGGAGCACCCTCTCCCTCGTTCACAAACGTCTGCTTGAGAGGGGGAGGTCGTTTGGTCTTGTCGTTCTTCTTCTTGTTCTTGGACTTGGGTGCGAACCCAACTCCCTCCTTGGCCACAACTTCCTTTTGATTGCTCAAAAGGTCATTGAGGTTCTTCTCACCTTGAATGCATGTCACAAGGCCTTTCTCAAGTTGCTCTTTCAACTTGGCATTCTCCTCCACAAGATGCACATGCTCACAACACGGGTTAGTAGCATTTGCATTATCAATTAATACCATATGAGGAAAGGTGGCCTTCTCCCTGGTTAGCTTCACTTGGAGTTGATCATGAGACTCCTTGAGTTTAGCATGAGCACCCTTCAAGACCTTGTGGGCCATGTCGAGTAAGTCAAACTCCTTCTCGAGTCTAGCATGGTCAACCCCAAGTTTAGCCTTCTCGGAATTTAGCACACGATGAACAACGAGAGCATGATCAAGATCTTTCTTTAATTTAGCATGGTCATCGTTGTCTGACTCCTCAAGAGCCAAACGATGCCCACGCTCTTCCTCAAAAGCATTAGAGAGATCCAATATCTCATCGGCATAGTCACGACTATGACCTTCCATCTTAGAGATGGTTTCTTCATGAGCCTCGATCATGCCATTGGCTTTACCAAGTTGTTCCAAGAGAGCAACAAAGTGCTTCTTGGATTTGCCCTTGAGCTTACTCATAAAAGACTCAAATTCATTCACTTCCTCATTAGACCCCTCACTTTCATCAATGCAATCCGTCAAGGAGGGATTAGTAATGATGGTGGTTTTGGTGTTGGGGGTTACCTTGTTAGTGGCTTTAGCCATGAGGCACTTGGCGGTGATGTTCTCGTTGGGTGAATCGAAGAGAGACACCCGGGGAGTTGTGGCAATGGCAAGAGGCCATGACCATTGCTTCACCATCTTCATCATCATCGTCATCCTCATGGTATTCTTCTTGAACCACCAACACACAAATAGGAGTATTTTTGGTGAAGTTGTTCTTGTTTGGGAAGGACTTGGCTTTGTCCTTCCAGATGAGCTTGCTACCATTGTCTTCCCGCTTCTCGTAAGGACAATCCACAACAAAGTGGCTCACATTTCCACAATTGTAACAAGTTCTCACTCGTTGATTGCCCTTGAAACCACTTGAGTTGCTCTTGTTGAAGTTGGGCCTTGTATTCTTCTTGCTCCAAAATTTCCTTGAAACAAGAGCCATGTGCTCATGATAATCATATTTTGTATCTTCGGGGTTGCTCTCCTCATCTTCCTCTTCTTCCTCTTCTTCCTTAATAACCTTGGCCTTCAAGGCAAGGTTGGGCTTCTTTGTTCTTTGATAACGCAACATAGCATTGTCGGCGGTCTTGTCCAAGATGCTCATTGCCACGAACTCATCCAACACTTCATTTGAGGTCATGGAGTGGAAGTCCGGTCTTTGACGGATGACCGAGGACATGGCCTTGTTGTAGGGCATCATGAACTTGAGAAACTTGCGCTTGATCCAATTGTTATCCGTGTCCTTGCTCCCATGATCTCGGAGTGAGACCGCGAGTTTGGTTACTCTCCGGAAGAGCTCATGAGGTTCTTCATCTTCTTTCATTGCAAACTCATCGGCTTCATCTTGAACCACTTCATAGTTGGAGCGTTGAATGCTTGCGCTTCCCCTGTAGAGAGAAAAAACACAATGACATGCGTCTTTGGCCATGGTGAAGGGTCGAAGATAAGGGAAATCTTCGGGGGGAATAGCATCTTGGATGATGAAGAGAGCAGTCTCATTGAATTGATTATCCACGGCTTCTCTAGGGGTGAAGTTGCTTCGGTCATGTGGATAGAAACCTTCTTAAATGATTCTCCAAAGATTAGTATTCACATGATTTAAATGACGCTTGAAGTGGTAAACCCAAGAATCAAAGTCCTCATTTTTCACAATCTTAGGAGGAGGACCGGCATGATTTAAATGAGTAGAGGGAATCGGCCCTCCATAGATTGGAGGTTCCACATGGGCATAGATGTCGGTGCCATTTCTACCACTAGTAGAAGGACCCTTTTCACTAGTAGCTTCCCCTTGTCGGAGTTAGCATCCGTCACCTTGTTAGTGGGATCACCCACTTTCATCGGCGAGGCAGATAGTTTAAGTCCTTCTAAGAATTTATTAAATATGCTTTCGACCTTGGTCGTCATGGAGGTTTTCAATGTGTCCAAAGCCACATTGAATTCCTCACGAGAGACCGCGGTTCCCCCAGTGGCCGTAGACGAGCTCGGATTCACACATGAGTGCTCCTCCCCACTGTCTATGGTGTCAACCATACTCTTCGGATGGCAAAGTCCTTAATAAAGAGTCAAGGCTCTGATACCAATTGAAAGGATCGATATAGTTGACTAGAGGGGGGGGGCTGAATAGGCAATTAACAATTTTTTAACTTTTCTTTACCAAATTAAATGTTGGATCAAAGTAGGTTGTCTAGATGTGCAACTAGGTGAGCAACCTATATGATGCAACAACAACAAGCACACATGCAAGCAAGGGATGCAACACAATATAAGCTTGCACAAGTAAAGGTGAG
Organism: Triticum aestivum; assembly: GCF_018294505.1. Taxonomy (NCBI): domain Eukaryota; kingdom Viridiplantae; phylum Streptophyta; class Magnoliopsida; order Poales; family Poaceae; genus Triticum; species Triticum aestivum. The sequence goes on along the minus strand of NC_057807.1, from coordinate 473,199,674 downwards.
AGATAACCAAAGGGGAACCAATGGAGACGAGGATGTGTTACCGAAGTTCCTTTCTTTTGAGGGGAAGTACGTCTCTGTTAGAGCGGTGTGGAGGCACAATGCTCCCCAAGAAGCCACTAGGGCCACCGTATTCTCCTCACGCCCTCACACAATGCGAGATACCGTGATTCCACTATTGGTGCCCTTGGAGGTGGCGACCAAACCTTTACAAACAAGGTTGGGGCAATCTCCACAACTTAATTGGAGGCTCCCAATGACACCAAGAAGCTTCACCACAATGGACTATGGCTCCGCAGTGACCTCAAGCATCTAGGGTGCTCAGACACCCAAGAGTAACAAGATCCACTAGGGATTAGTGGGGGAATCAAATTTCTCTTGGTGGAAGTGTAGATCGGAGCCTTCTCAACCAATCCCGAGCAAATCAACAAGTTTGAATTGGCTAGGGAGAGAGATCAGGCGAAAATGGAGCTTGGAGCAACAATGGAGCTTAGGGTTAGAAGAGGTGGTCAACTAGAGGAAGAAGACACCCCTTATATAGTGGAGAGATAAATCCAACTGTTATCTACTTAACCAGCTCGCGACTTGCGGTACTACCGCCCCGGACAAGCGATACTACCGCAAGGGCTCACGATACTACCACGGCGGACCGCGGTACTACCGCTGCTACGGCAGGAGCTAGCCCAGGCCTGAAGCGCAAAGGCTGAGGGCGGTACTGCCGCTGGTGCGGTACTACTGCTCCCCCTTGCGGTACTACCGCAAGGCAGGATTGGACTAGCTTGGGAAGGGCATGGATGAATAAAAATACATCCATGCCAACTTCCGCTAAAAATCAAACAGTGCAAAAGTCCGACGCGGTACTACCGCCCACGGCATGCGATACTACCATGCAGGGAGCGGATGTAAAAAACTACATCCGCCCCTACTTCCGCTCATGTTGTCGTGCCAGACCAGGACTCATGGTACTATCGCGCGCATGGGGCGGTACTACCGCGCAAGGCGCGGATGTAAAAAATTACATTCGCCCCTACAGCCGCACGAGTGGTTGAGTCTGGTCCGAGGCCACGGTACTACAACTCCTCACGAGCGGTACTACCGTGGGCACCTACGGTACTACCACAACCTCGTGCGGTACTACCGCAGGAGCCTGCAGTACTACCGCTCACAGGAGCAGTACTACCGCATGCCCCAGAACAGCAACATAGGAATCCTTCTCTTTTGCATATATATGAAGAAAACGGAGGATGCCCCAAAGTGCAAAGGGAAAGGCGGTGCAGAGGGAGTAAACATGTATGTCATGATTCCACCCGAACCTTTCCAACGCGGACCCCCTCTTAATAGTACGACTTTCCTACGACTCAAATCCACCTAAAAGAAACGTAGAAAAACACCGTGTTCAATAGTCTTTGAGGGGCACCAAACCGTCTTGTGCCTAGTGATGAAACGTCTGAAATACTCAAGGCACACGATTAGTCCACAAAAGCATTGTCATCAAACACCAAAACACCTTAGGGATAAATATGCCCTTACACAATCTTCACGGCACGACGCTCTAATTCCTCCTCAGGAGTTGAAGGAGGAGCGGAAACTTGATCATCTTGAGCATCATCTTGATCTTGAGCTTGCTCTTGATCTTGAACTTGCTCGGAAGGGAGAACTTGACCTTGGGCATCACTTGGTGGCTCACCACCATCTTGATGTTGATCTATCTTGCCCTTGATCTGTTTCATGAGGTTGAGGGCCTTCACTATGTTCTTTGGAAGCGTGTGGGTCTTGGTTTGGTGATGGCTCCACTTGAGTGGAGCGTTGTCCTTCTCCTTCGGCCACAAGGGGTTCCTCAATGGGTAGGATATGACCAATACCCATTCTTCTTATGGTTTGGGGAGGAATTTCATCACCTACATCACAAGTACCACTTTGCTCCACTTGGGAGCCTTTATTCTCGTCGAACTCCATGTTACACGTCTCCTCAATGAGTCCGGTGGACTGGTTGGGGACACGGTAAGCATGAGAGTTTGTAGCATAACCAACAAATATGCCCTCATGAGCTCTAGTCTCAAATTTAGACAAACGAACACCTTTCTTGAGAATGAAACACTTACACCCAAACACCCGGAAGTACTTGAGGTTGGGCTTGTTACCGGTGAGTATTTCATAGGGAGTCTTGTTCAAGCCTTTGTGGATATAGAGCCGATTGGATGCATGACATGCTGTGCTGGTGGCTTCGACCCAAAAGTTGTAAGGAGACTTGAACTCCACCATCATGGTCCTTGCCGCATCCATCAACGTTTGATTCTTCCTCTCCGCGACACCATTTTGTTGAGGGGTGTATGGTGCAGAATATTGATGCTTGATCCCCTCATCACTAAGAAACTCATCCAAGGTGTAGTTCTTGAACTCGGTGCCGTTGTCACTCCTTATTGTCAAGATCTTTGCATCATGTTGATGTTGAGCTTCATTTGCAAAGTCGATGATGGTTTGTTGAGTCTCACTCTTCCTCTTGAAGAAATATACCCAAGTATATCTTGAATAATCATCCACAATCACCAAGCAATACTTTGTACCCCCAAGACTATCAAAGGATGGAGGCCCAAAGAGATCCATGTGAAGGAGCTCCAAGGGTCTCTTCGAGTAGATGATAGTCATGGGAGGGTGAGCCTTCTCATGTAGCTTTTCTTCGATACAAGCACTGCATGCACGATCTTTGGCAAAACTAACATTTGTTAGTCCACGGACATGGTCCCCCTTGAGAAGACTTTGCAAAGATCTCATATTGACGTGGGCTAAACGGCAATGCCAAAGCCATCCCACATCAACTTTAGCCATTAGGCATGTTGCGGTCTTAGTGGGTCGCTTCGAAAATTTAATCACATAAAGACCGTTCTCGACATGCCCAACAGAGGCTACTTTAAGAGTCTTGCTCCACAAGAGGGCCATGGTATCAATATCAAAGAAAGTGGAAAACCCCATGAGTGCAAGTTGACGAACAGAAAGTAAATTGTATGCAAGGGACTCAACAAGCATGACTTTCTCGATTGTGAGATCATGAGAAATGACAACCTTGCCAAGACACAATACCGTGGAGGACGAGGCATCGCCCCACTCGACATTGGTGGGCATAGATGGAATCTTTTGCACGTCCACCACCAAGTCCTTGCTTCCGGTCATATGATTTTTGGCTCCACTATCGAGCAACCATGATCCCCCACCGGAAGCAAACACCTACAAGAGATCAATGCTTGGTCTTAGGTACCGATTTTGTAATGGGTCCTTTGATGTTAGTAACAAGGGTCTTAGGAACCCAAATAGACCATTCAATGTACTCGTAAGGAGAACCAACAAATTTAGCATAAACATGCCCATCACTAGCACATCACAACACATAAGAAGGGTTAAAGTCGTCGGCTTTGTTGGAAGGGGTGGCATTGCCCTTTTTGACGTTGCCACACTTTACATTGTTCTTCTTATCCTTACAAGCACACTCTCCCTCCTCCAGAAAGGTTTTCTTGAGAGGGGGAGGTCGTTTGGTCTTGTCATTCTTCTTCTTGTCATTGGACTTGGGTGCGAACCCAACTCCCTCCTTGGCTACAACTTCCTTTTGATTGCTCAAAAGGTCATTGAGATTCTTCTCACCTTGTATATACGACACAAGGCCTTTCTTAAGTTGCTCCTTCAACTTGGCATTCTCCTCCATAAGATGCACATGCTCACAACACGGGTTAGTAGCATTTGCGTTATCAATTAATACCATATGAGGAAAGGTGGCTTTCTCCTTGGTTAGCTTCACTCGGAGTTGATCATGAGACTCCTTGAGGCTAGCATGAGCACCCTTCAAGGCCTTGTGAGCCTTGTCAAGTAAATCAAACTCGTCTTTGAGTCTAGCAAGATCAACCCCAAGTTTAGCCTTCTCGGAGTTTAGCACACGAGAAACAACAAGAGCATGATCAAGATCTTTCTTTAATTTAGCATGGTCATCGTTGTGTGACTCCTCAAGAGCCAAATGATGCCCACGCTCTTCCTCAAGAGCATTAGAGAGATCCGATATCTCATCGGCATAGTCACGACTATGACCTTCCATCTTATAGATGGTTTCGTCATGAGCCTCGATCATGTCATTGGCTTCACCAAGTTGTTCCAAGAGAGCAACGAAGTGCTTCTTGGATTTGCCCTTGAGCTTACTCATAAAAGACTAAAATTCATTTATCTCTTCATTAGACCCCTCATTTTCATCAATGCAATCCATCAAGGAGGGATTAGTAATGATGGTAGTTTTGATGTTGGGGGTTACCTTGTTGGTGGCTTTGGCCATGAGGCACTTGGCGGTGATGTTCTCGTTGGGTGAATCGAAGAGAGACACCCGTGGAGTGGTGGCAATGGCAATGGAGGCCATGGCCATGACTTCACTATCTTCATCATCATCACCATCCTCATTGTATTCTTCTTGTGCCACCAACCCTTTGGTTGGAGTCTTCTTGGTAAAGTTGTTCTTGTTGGGGAAGGACTTGGCTTTGTCTTTTCGGATGAGCTTCCACCATTGTCTTACCGCTTCTCGTAAGGGCAATCCGCAACAAAGTGGCTCACATTGCCACAATTGTAACATGTTCTCACATGTTGCTTTCCCTTGAGGCCACTTGAGTTGTTCTTGTTGAAGTTGGGCCTTATGTTCTTCTTGCTCCAAAATTGCCTTGAAGCAAGAGCCATGTGCTCATGATAATCATATTTCATATCTTCGGGGTTGCTCTCCTCATCTTCCTCTTCTTCCTCTTCTTCCACACTAACCTTGGCCTTCAAGGCAAGGTTGGGCTTCTTTGCTCTTTGAGAATGCAAGACCGCATTGTCGGCGGTCTTGTCCAAGATCCTCATTTCCACAAACTCATCCGACACTTCATTTGAGGACAAGGTGTGGAAGTCTGGACTTCGATTGATGACGGAGGACATGGCCTTGTGGTAGGGCATCATGGCCTTGAGGAACTTGCACTTGATCCAATTGTCATCCGTATCCTTACTCCCATGATCTCGGAGTGAGACCGCGAGAGTGGTCAATCTCCGGTAAAGCACATGAGGTCCTTCATCTTCATTCATTGCAAACTCATCGGCTTCATCTTGCACCACTTCATAGTTGGAGCATTGAATGCTAGCGCTTCCCATGTAGAGGGAAACAACATGGTGCCATGCTTCCTTGGCCATGGTGAATGGTCGGAGATGAGTAATGTCTTCGGGTGGAATTGCATCTTGAAGGATGAAGAGAGCATTCTCATTGAATTTATTATCCGCGGCTTCTCTTGGGGTGAAGTTTCTTGAGTCATGTGGATAGAAACCTTCTTCAATAATTCTCCAAAGATTAGTGTTAACATGTTTTAAATGACGCTTAAAGCGACAGACCCAAGCATCAAAATCTTCATTTTTCACAATCTTAGGAGGAGGGCCGGCATGATTTAAATGAGTAGAGGGAATCGGTCCTCCATAGGTAAGAGGAGGTTCCACATGGGCAAACATGCCATTTCCATTTCTACCACTAGATAAAGGAACTCTTTCACTAGAAGCTCCCCCCTTATCGGAGTTGGCATCCACCACCTTGGTAGTGGGATCGACCACTTCCAACGGTGCGGTGGATATTTTGAGGCCATCAAGAAAGTTTTTAAGCATGCCTTTGACCTCGGCCGTCATGGAGGTTTTCAATGTGTCCAAAGCCACATTGAATTCCTCACGTGAGACCGAGGTTCCCCCATCGGCCGTAGACGAGGAAGGATTCACACCGGGGTGCTCCTCCTCATCGTCTATGGTGTCAACCATACTCTTCAGATGGCAAAGTACTTAATAAAGAGATGAGGCTCTGATACCAATTGAAAGGATCGATATAGTTGACTAGAGGGGGGATGAATAGGCAACTAACAATTTTTAGCTTTTCTTTACCAAATTAAACTTTGCATCAAAGTAGGTTGTCTAGATATGCAACTAGGTGAGCAACCTAAATGATGCAAGAACAAGAAGCAGACAAGCAAACAACGGATATAACACAATATAGCTTGCACAAGTAAAGGTAAGAGATAACCAAAAGGGGAACCGATGGAGACGAGGATGTGTTACCGAAGTTCCTTCCATTTGAGGGGAAGTACGTCTCCGTTAGAGCGGTGTGGAGGCACAATGCTCCCCAAGAAGCCACTAGGGCCACCACATTCTCATCACGCCCTCACACAATGCGAGATGCCGTGATTCCACTATTGGTGCCCTTGGAGGCGGCGACCGAACCTTTACAAACAAGGTTGGGGCAATCTCCACAACTTAATTGGAGGCTCCCAACGACACCAAGAAACTTCACCACAATGGACTATGGCTCCGCGGTGACCTCAACCGTCTAGGGTTCTCAAACACCCAAGAGTAACAAGATCCGCAAGGGATTAGTGGGGGAAATCAAATTTCTCTGGGTGGAAGTGTAGATCGGGGCCTTCTCAACCAATTCCTAGAAAATCAACAAGTTTGATTGGCTAGGGAGAGAGATCGGGCGAAAATGGAGCTTGGAGCAATAAAGGAGCTTGGGGATGGAAGAGGTGAGTCTTCTTGGAGAAGAAGACCCCTTTATATAGTGGGGGGACACATCCAACCGTTATGCAGCCCGCAGCCCGCATCTAGGCGGTACTACCGTTGCCGGAGCGGTAGTACCGCTGCCACAATGGTACTATCGCTGTGGCAAGCAGGCATAGGGCAACTAGGGCCGAGGGAGAAGAAGTACACACACTAGGGTGGTACTACCGCCCTGAGGGCGGTACTACCGCCGATAAGCGGTACTGCCGCTCCCTACAGCCGTTGGAAAACACGGGAGGGCAGCGAGCTGAGCGGCAGTTGGAGCGGATGTAGGAGCGGTACTTTTGCTAATCAAGTAGTACTACCGCACCCTACTGTCGTCCCTACTACCGCTCCCCTGCGTGGTCCTTTACGGAAATCCGACACGAAAAATCGAGACCATAGCAGGGGCGGTAGTATCAGCGGCACTAACAAGCGGTACTACCGCCGATATGCGGTACTACCGCCCTGGCCGCGGTACTACCGCTTGGCACCCAACACCCCTTGTTTTGCACAGCATGAATACTCCAAAGAAGCAGGAAGAAGGCGAGGGAGCAAGGAAAGTGTGAACGTGATGATTCCACCCCTACTCTTCCGAAACGGATCCCCTCTTGATAGTACGGTTATCCCTACGACTCAATTCCACCGAAAAGAAACGAAGGAAAATAATCCTCTAAAGTTAGGTCCTCGAGGGGTAACAATCGCACAGTGCCCTTATATTAGATAACCTGAAAAGCTTAATGCACACGATTAGTCCGCAAAAGTATTGTCATCAATCACCAAAACAAATCAGGGAAAAAGGTGCCCTAACACCATTTCATATCGTGCGGGCCTGGTTGGGGTGTATGCGGGCAACCAAACACATCATAAGATATTGCATCATGTTTCCAATGTTTTGTTAACAATCTTGCCATCTTCGAGGAGTCCTAGCGCATACACTAAGGGCGTGTTTGGTTGCTGTAGGCTACAGTAGCTGCATTGCATAGTCTTCTCAACTCAGCTGGCTATACAAATGCAGCCTCAAATGCACCATCTGCAAGTTGTTTGGTTGCCTGCATGGGTTGAACCACACTGCCTGGTGTTTGGTTGCCTGTATGTTAGTGGACAAACCAAAGGCATGGTGTTTGGTTGTATGCAACGCTTGGAGTGTGGTAACCTCTTTGGCTAGTTGATGAGGTTACCAGCACACTTCAACACAACCATGTAGCACACATCATAAGCAGAGCAGAGTATAAACAGAGGATCAACTACTTAAGAGCATATTTCAGATAAGCAGTACCACACTTCATAACAGTTCAAAGCATAACCATAAACAGTTCAAAGAAGACTCGATAGTAATTAGAAAGGAGGTGCCCCAGCCCTACTCCTTGGTGGCGAAGGCTTCGTCGTGCTTCCCGCACTTGTTAACAACCTCGATGCCATCCTCATCGAAGATGTTGACCTTGAGGGTGTCGGGAGTGAGGAGCTTGAACGTCACCATGTAGCCGATCTTGATCTGATGAACAACTGCATAGGTGGCCCAACCCTGATCCAGGGTCACCCTGCCATTCGTCAGCTTCACCGTCACCTTCCAGGAGCAGCCGGTGTTGTTCCTGAGCTTGAACTCCGTCGGCACCGCAAAGAGGTGCTTGGTGAAGTCGATGGGCATGGGGATGTACTCAAGCTTCGGTGCAAGGATGACCTTGCAGAAGTGAGTTGGGCCATCCTCCTCATGCTAGTGGCCATAGTTGCAGTGCTTGTTGCTGGGGGGGCTCCTCCATGCACTCGTCGTCACCAACCTCAGGCATCTTGGGGTCTTCATCGGTGGTGGGCGGCAGCACAACCTCGTCGGACATTGGATGAAGGGGCTGCTTGCCCTTGTTGTCAACGGCCGGGACCACCTCGGTGCCCATCTCATTGCTCTCCTCGATCTGCACACAATTCATGGAGTCAGGCACAACACAAAGTTCATGGCTTATTGAAGAGCATGTAGTTAAAACGGCATGACTGTCACTCTTCTCCTCCTTTTCATCGCCCCTATATTTACTCACCCTGCCCACCACTACTTACCCACCCCCTCTCTTCTCTCACTATCAACCTTCCTCCTCTCCATTGCCATGAGCTCTAGCTCCAGCTCCAATGCCAATCCCTTCCCTTGGGGTATTGGCTAGAGGGCCTTCTTCCTCGGGTGGTCGGCTGGTGACCGCACCAAGTTCGAGAACACCATGGAGGTGTGCTCGAACTTCGGCTCCATGGCTGAGATGCAGAAAGAATCTGATGCAGTGGCTCTCAAGAGCTGAAGATGATGATTCCTAACCCAGTGAAGGGCGTGATGGCAGTCGACATCACCGCTGGGCCATGAATTAGGCCGTCTCCGACGATGCTAAACAGAGAAAGAAGTGGTCCAAGTACAAGAGCTACTGGGCTCCTAATGACCGCCGTGCCGCAGTGTACTGGGAGAGGGCAATCATGCCGCCTACGGTCATCGGTGGGAGCCTAAGGAGGAGGAGGAAGAACCGGTGCAGATTCCAGCGCGGGCGCCGGAGCCAGACTGTCGTACCTAGCAGATCGACCTCGACTCCGCCGAGGACGACGACGACGCGTCGCCCTGCACGGCGATGAAGAAGAAGATGAAGGCCAACCACTCGATCAGCCGCTCCGCACGCTGGTAACAGCGGCCGCGGTTAGCCAGTGTCTGTTCTGTACCCCCAATCCCCCTTCTACTCCAACCGCATCTACCTCTATTCCGATCTTGCATGAACTCCTATGTACTCGTATGAACTACTATGAACTGCCATGCTTATCTACCTCTATTCCCCATTCCCATCTCCGCCGTGGATCGAATCTACCGCCGGATCGAACGCGAAAAAGTAGTGCATGACGAACAGAGAAGTGCTTACCGCCATTGTCGTTGCCCAGGTGATGATCCGCTCGCCGGTGATGGAGTCCGGTAGTCTTCTTTCTCTCCTCCGATCCGCCGCCGCCAGTGAGAGTTGGGAGAGTAGGGAGAGGGAGCGGCGGTGAGGGTAATAACTGCCGGTGCTTTGAGAAGCAACGCGACTTCTCGAGCGTGGCCGCGTGCGTGCAGCCGCCGCCGCCCACGTGCACCGCTCGGGCCTGGCCTTGGAGAAACTGCCGATTCGGGCGTTCCCAGGGAGCCAGGCCCAGGAGTGCCTTAAAGTTCGTGCCATGCGGACCGAACAGTAAAAGCAAGCAACCAAACAGACCGGATTCTTTCCGCGTGGGCCTGGTTGGGCCTCATGCAGGAAACCAAACACGCCCTAAGAACAACTCCGACAGTTTCCTTATCTCTAAAATAACCGCCTTTACGGGAAGTTTGATCCAAAAACAAATCTGCAACAATTCCTGTAAACTGGCCTTAACTTTAGAGGATCCCGTAAAAGTGGTCTTTTCTCCCCGCCGTGCTGCCTCGCGCCGACAGCCACCGCACCACCCACCGCCACGTGTGTCACTGACTAGCGGGTCCTAGGAATATTTTTTATTTTTTATTTAATTAAAAACAAAAAACCAGATTTAGAGGAAAAAGTTTGGAGGAACTGACAAAAGTTGCTTTCAAATAACTTCGCCTTACTTTTACAAGAAGGCCAAAAAACCAGTTTTACAAAGAAAAAAATAAGGGAGCTGTTGGATTTGCTCTAATATTTTTCCTAACTCGCCATGTGTTTAGCCTAGCATGTACGTACAATATCATGAGCAGCAACTAGCAAAGCTCTCATTTCATGGAAGAGGATTTGTAGCACATGGGTAGTCCGCTCCCCTATATGAACATTTAGTTTAAAAAACCAGAAAATTTGAAAAAATTATGGAATTTTGGGATATCAAACCTAGGTGTCAATCTACTTTCATGTGAAGTTTTGTTAAAAAATACCAGGAAACGCATCAATGGCAAAAAGGGACAAGAAATTTCAATGTATAGGAAAAAGATTGTTTCTGGATTGTAGGTCAGACTGTATTTTCTTCGTCATAGATACATTTCGTAGTATTTTTTCACGAAACTTCACACTGGTGTAGGTTGGGCACCCGGGTTTTATATCCCAAGATTCCATATTTTTTTGCACTTTTCTGGTATTTTGTATTTAAATTTCGTATAGGGGGGTAGTGCTTCTCTGTATTTCCCCTCGTTTCACAACTTTTTACAAGTCTCGATATTTATTCATGAAATTCAACAATTTTTTTGAGGGGTATGAAATTCAACAAATGATTTCGTCTTAGCCGACGGCCAAGGGTTGGTGAAAAAAACAGTATTGTGTTGGCCCTGGCAGTAGCAGCCCCTTCTCCAGCCACTGACGAGTGGGCCATAGGCAGCTCACCTGCCCCAGACACAGGCGTGAAACGCCTCCGTTCCGTCACGAGACCCGAACGAAACGTCGTCCGCTTCCCCACCTTCGACACTCAACTACCAGTCTACCACCCAGCGACCTCCGGTCCTCCAATCGGAAGCACCAACCATGGCGGCGGCGGCGGCGGCGGCGGCGAAGATAGCGCCGTCCATGCTGTCGTCGGACTTCGCCAACCTCGCCTCGGAGGCCGAGCGCATGGTCCGCCTCGGCGCCGACTGGCTCCACATGGACGTCATGGTACGATCCGCCCGACCATCCCCTCTCCCCCGCCATGTTTCCTAACCCTGCTTGATTGATCCACCCTCGAATCCTCGAGATTCGTCCAGGAGTAGGATTGGACCGCGCACTGTTATGGTCGCTTCAGTCGTTGGACGCTGTGACGGAGTCGGTCATGGTAGGGAACTAGGGATAATAGGATTGAACCACTGAATGAATCAGAGGAGCTGCCATACTTCTTGTTTCTGCACACAACTAGGCCTTGCAGTGAGCATAGGCGATTCGGTAGAATCTGTTCGGAGTTGACAGTCTTCTCTGCTCCGCTTTCTGCTACTGAAAGGTTACTCTGAACATCGTTGTTCAGAGCATGAGCGTGAGTTGTCATGTTCGTAGTAGTTCTGGTCTGCGATGTGCTATGCTGCAACTGTACTGGTACTTACTAGTCTAAGGCAGTGACTTTTTTTTTTGTGAACTGGGCTAATCCCCTTTCCATTAAAGATATAACGGAAATACAGCCAAATCCATGTCAAGGCTGTGACTTGCCTGTTACAGGCATGTGACAAGTTCAGTTAATTTTGTTCCTCTCAGGGAATGTGTTCTAGTAGTTAATTTTGTTCCTCCCAACGATTGTGTTCCATTTTATTTTTCTTTTAGACAGGGATCATGTGCATTGATCATGGACATTCAAGCTTGGAATTCCATTTGCCTTATGCTCATTCTGTTCCTTTTCCACCTTGCAGGATGGGTGAGTTTGTCTCTACTTTCCACTGCGGATGCGGCAGATCGATTTTGATCTGTTACTGAATTGTGTCGGCACTTTCTGGTGCCAAAAAACTATTCTGACATACCAATGCCAAATTTTATTCCTTATCTCTTAGTATGTAGGCAGAGCTCTGCCTTTCGTTCAAATAATGGAAGATATGTTTGCCCTTATTTATCTGCTAGCATAGCAGGCTGGCAGTGGGTGTTTAAGCTAAGCTAACTAGATAAATATGCAGGTGGCTGTATACATGCCTACAAGCTACATCTACCTAGATGATTTTTGTGTTTAACCCACACATCTATGTTCTCTTAGTTGCTGTTCGACCTATGGACCTTGCTGTTTAATTTTTGGCTACTTCCGTTAGATACCTTGCTTGTTCGAACATCCTGCTCATGGATGCGAAATGTTAATAAAATCTCACATAAAGAGCATGATTTCCAAACTATGTAGGAGTATATAAGAAGGAAAGCAATAAGCCTGATAGCCATGTGACTAAAGTTGAAAAAGATGCATCTTAAACTATGCACCATTCTTTCACATTTTGCCTACTTAAAGGAATGTCGACCTTTCGTTCTGAAAATAAACAATAGGAAAATTGAAAGTTGCTAATGATGAAACAAGAGGTATCTGCAGTCAGTATGGAGATGGTGTTCCCTCTTTTTGCTTAGGCAGAGATCACACACCTTGAGCATAAGGGAGAGAAATTAGATACCTTCTTCAAGATGGTGAAAAGTAGAATGCTTGCTTAAGATGTTTTTTTTTTATGAAATGGACATCATCGAAGTAAGTATTGAACATGACTTGCTGTCTTCCTTCATGTGGGAATCTTTTTTTTTTTTGGTCAACAGGATCATACAGATCCTATGTCTGGATGTTCTCTTGAATATCTTTCTATAACTCCCAGATGAAAGACTGCATGCAAAAAGAATATCATTATTATGTTATATATGTTGAATCAAGTTTGAAGGACAATGCATTCATCTTGTCCGGAAATTTGATGATAGACTATTTTGATGATAACCAAAAGAACTATCAATTTTGAAGCTGGCTGTTTGCACACGCAGGCACTTTGTTCCTAATTTAACTATTGGAGCTCCAGTGATTGAGAGCTTGAGGAAGCACACAAAGTATACCTTCCTTGTCTTATCTAATATTCACTTTGATGGATTCTGTTCGTATAGGCTGTATGCACCTAATACTGCTATTCTTGATTTCTAGGGCATATTTGGACTGCCATCTCATGGTCACAAATCCTTCAGATTATGTAGAGGCATTTGGAAAAGCTGGTGCCTCAGGATTCACGTTCCATATAGAAGTAACCAGGGGTAAATAAACCACGTGCTGACAAATCTGCGAATGGTTCATGATTTTTGTTGCCTTATGGAAAGCTTGGTGCAGATAACTGGAAAGAGCTCATCCAAAGCATTAAAGCAAAGGGCATGCGACCTGGTGTATCATTGAAGCCTGGTACTCCTGTGGAGGATGTTTTTCCCCTGGTAACTTCATTTGTTCCATACAATTGTTCTTGTTATCATGTTGTACATTATTGAAAAACCACTGGAAGAAAATACATTTAAAATAAAAAAAAATCATATTAACAGCTAACATGAGAAGTGAGCTTGTATGCATTTATTTTCAATGTGTACAGTTAGCTTTATTTCTAATACATAAAATCCAGTGTGTCCTCTGGTGTCCAGAACTGAAACCCCATCCAGAGCTGATTTATGTAGGAAGTAGTTCCTTTTTAGGTACTGTACTAGTGTTGTTGTGCACTCGTATACTGGACTATTGGTCCATTGATCCATTCAAGTAGTAATCTGTTATGTTTAACTCTTAGCATAATTTGTTGACCAAAATGATTGTGGCACAAGCACATCCAGTTTCCCTTGTTCAGGCGCATTTCACTTCCCCTTCTTACACAATCTTCACTGAATGTTACTGTACTCTAGTACATCTTCCATTGCAGATGAACGGCCTTTGTCATGATGGCCTGTCTAAACTTAATCATCTGATCTCCGATTAGCTAGCATTTCTACTAACAACTGCATGTATTTACAGGTGGAAGCAGAAACCCCTGTAGAGTTGGTTCTCGTGATGACGGTCGAGCCTGGCTTCGGTGGCCAGAAGTTCATGCCGGAGATGATGGATAAGGTATCCACCCACTCTGTTTTCCGGGGTCGATACTCTTACCCTTTCTTATCTAGTAGGATAGTTCTGACCACTTGTCTGTCTGCAACCTGGATTTGTTTCTCCAGGTGCGTACGCTGAGGAAGAAGCACCCGTCGCTCGACATTGAGGTACAGTTACAATGCCGATCCATGTTCGGCTAGTATCACATCACAGCCACAGGCGCCCATAGGCGATCTTCCCACGGCGTCTCGTTTCCTGACGTTATATTGTTTCCTGACGTTATATTGTTTGTGTGTGTAGGTCGACGGCGGCCTGGGTCCTTCCACCATCGACGCCGCCGCGTCGGCCGGCGCCAACTGCATCGTCGCCGGGAGCTCCGTGTTCGGCGCGCCCGACCCCGGAGAGGTCATCTCGGCGCTGCGCAAGAGCGTGGAGGCGTCGCAGATCAAGAGCTGATCATCTGTAGCTCTGCGCGCTCGGACTTGCGTGTATGTTTCTGCTGTAAACTAGAACCACTCTGCACGACGCTCGTCAGCAGTTTTGCGATTCCGAATAAAATGTGCGCTTGGCTTTCACGCAGTTTGGGTCTTGTAGAGATAGTGATAAACTGATAACAGTGACATGGAAGACACTACTACCGTGCGATATTTGTGGTTCACTGTGCGTCGCAGGTTGAGATTAGGATCTGATTCCTCATTCCCTCCCTCGTATCACGCTGCCATTGCCAAACGGGAGGACACGGCGAGGCGGCACATGTTGTCGATAGGAGCGGAATCAGATTGGCCCTGGTCTCCTTTTTTCTAACACCACCAGTACCAAGACGTCTCGAGCCATGTGCATCGCACGTTGATCGATCAGTTTTTTTTTGAACGATCAGTTGTCCATCCATCCATACCCTAAACTGGATCACGCATACTCATGCTACTGACGCAACCGTATTATATACGCTACGCTACTGCTGATAGACGACAGAGCAGTTGCAGCGAACGAATCAACATGCTTCATGGGCTTTTTGTCGTTGAGATGAGAAGAAGAGAAAAACAGCGTGATCAGATCGTACACCGAGCTAGCCACCGGCCCCACCCCATCCAGCCGCCTGCTCCCTGCGTGCGCGAGGTGTTCCTGCGCCGTGACTCCCATCCCCATCGGCGGGCCCACCCGCCACTCCCCCAGTCCACGGCGCACGCACCCATCCCCTCCCCTCCACGAGCAAAACCGGCCCCACGCACCACGTTTCGTTCGGGGAAACTAATTATTTTCCCGTCGGTTCAAAAACCCGACCGCGACTCGCGAGCGGATCCGGGTCGGGGAGAGCAGCCAGCACCCAGCAGGACCCGCGAAGCCGCCGTGCGAGCGAGCGAATCCCGAATCCCGAATCCCGATCGATCGCGGCGCGGCGGCGGCGGCGGGACCGACCGGAGACCGCTGACACCATGCCGGACAAGGCGGTGGACGACGCCATGGAGTCCGCGGTGGGGGCCCACTTCAGCGGCCTCCGTCTCGAGGCGCTGCGCCTCCCCGCCCCCTCCGGGCCCTCCTCCCCCTCCTCCTCCACCTCCGCCGGCGCCGCCGCCGCCCTCGCCAACGGGCTCGCCCACGCCGGCGCCGACGTCGCCTCCCCCTCCTCACTCAGGCAGCCCTTCGTCATCGGTACTTTTCTCCAGCGCCCTGCTCCCCCACTGGCCAGTCGCTCAGTGTGGCGTGGTTCTGAAGCTCTGACTGATACTTAACTGTTCGCGTGGTCTCTCCAGGGGTTTCGGGCGGGACGGCCTCGGGGAAGACCACGGTGTGCGACATGATCATCCAGCAGCTCCACGACCACCGCGTCGTGCTCGTCAACCAGGTCTGCTCACTGTCTGCTTCTGTGATTCGAAGTGCTCTGCGCTACCAGCCTGCTAGGGATCCTCACTTGACACCACCTCCTGCAGTAGAATCATGCCTTTTAGTTTGTCTGTCGTGTCCAAGTGCTGCAGTTCATCAAATTCGAAGGCCTGTCGTGCTAGCATAGCCATCACTTAGTTTGGGAACTGAACAATGAGTGTACAGACACCTAATGATCTGCTGTTGTTCGCACCTCCAGAACTGAACAATGAAGTCGCAGTAAAGCTAGTCGCACACAATCCTACAGCAAATTTCAAAGGCAGACCAATTTCATTTCCCGGACATGCCTGATTTTCAGTATGGCCTTTAATTTTGTAGGATTCATTTTACCGTGGCTTAACTGCTGAAGAATCTGCAAGTGCTCAGGACTACAACTTCGATCATCCTGGTATTTCACTTTTCATGTTGATTGGAACTATGCTACCTTTGTTAGTGATCAGAGAAGCTGTCTATTGTTTCGTGGAATGTGAAGCAGATGTTTTTTTTTTACAGACGCATTTGATACGGAGCAACTTCTTGAATGCATGGGGCAACTAAAACGTGCATTGCCTGTAAATGTTCCTATATATGACTTTAAAAATCACCGAAGGTGCTCAGAAAGGTTCCGAAAGGTTGGTAGTAATCAGTTATGCCTTATGAACTTGTTGACATGAAGAAGTTTCCCGTGTTTACAATTTTGAGTCCAGCTC
This sequence comes from Triticum aestivum, assembly GCF_018294505.1. Lineage (NCBI taxonomy): Eukaryota > Viridiplantae > Streptophyta > Magnoliopsida > Poales > Poaceae > Triticum > Triticum aestivum. Next base: position 473,183,097 of record NC_057807.1, on the reverse strand, counting down.
ATTGGACTTTTCAATAACTCTTTCTGAGAATTATTTTGCTATAACTTTGAGTGAAGCCTTTTTTCTATCTGTACAACTATATGACCATCTGGTATTTTCTATGGTCGAGTGCAAACCTATGCTTTCTATGGGAAATATTGGAAGTACAGGGCATGCTATTTGCTCTCTGTGTGAGACATTGAAAAATAATACTGGTTTGAGTATGAAAATTTATTGCATAATTCGTGCAACATTTTTGCAGCCTGATATAATTTACAACCTTGCAAGAAATTCTGTTAGTCACTGAAGTTTTTTTTACCCTTTTATGATCATGTCATAGACATTTGTATGAACAGGCAAACTACTTCCAAAACTCTGCACTATTCTGACTTGTGAACTTATGCAGTCTGTATTCGTAATTTTGAAGTAAACCTTATTAAGCTGTGATAAAGAATGCATTCCTTGAATTAGTACTACTGAATATCTTGATATATATTTATTTCAGGTTGTAAGTTTTAGAATGATTATTTTTCAGTATTATGTTTGCTGGCTTCTATCAGTACCTGGAAACGTCAACCGAGATGGTTATTAGTTGGAAGTACTGGACAAGTAGGAAAACTGGTCTAATCATGAACCTTTTCGCCAACTAAATGACTTGTCAAATTTCATTTTGCAAGGTCAATGCATCAGATGTCATTATTTTGGAGGGCATTTTAGTCTTCCATGATCAAAGGGTTCGCAATCTGATGGACATGAAAATTTTTGTGGACACAGGTCTGTGTTACGTGTACAGTGCACTTATACGCATTTGACTTGTTCTCTATAATTTTCATGCTGGTAGCTAAAATTTTGTTCACTTTCTTGCATCCATGGTGTATCCAAACAGATGCAGATATTAGGCTTGCCCGGCGAATAAGGCGTGATACAGTTGAAAGAGGTAGAGATGTTAGCTCGGTGCTTGATCAGGTTGGTTAACTATTGCACATTTTCTGCTGTTGTTTTAGATTTTATCCTTGTGATTTGCAAGAAGATTCTGTCTATTTGTTTCTTGATATGTGAATTCCTGTGATGTAATATGCAATTCTTTTGGCATCTCAGTATGGGAGGTTTGTGAAGCCAGCATTTGATGATTTTGTTCTGCCTTCAAAAAAATATGCTGATGTGATCATACCACGCGGAGGTGATAACCATGTTGCAATTGACCTGATCGTTCAACATATTCGTACAAAGCTTGGTATGCATGACTTGTGCAAAGTCTTCCGAAACGTCTTTGTAGTTCAATCAACTTTCCAGGTAAAGTTAATCATCTTCATTGATTAAGCATTATACTGTTTTCCATTGTATTTTGAAGTTGCCTTTATGATGAATTTGTCAGATCCGAGGAATGCATACTCTGATTCGTGATAGGGATATCACTACACCTGACTTTGTCTTTTATTCAGATCGATTAATACGTTTGGTACATCTCTTGTTTCCATAGCCTTTATCTTATTATCAACTTTATGCTGAGTTAATTGCACTGAGTTTTAAATTGATTTAACTGGTCTCCTGTTTGTTTGAATAATGTCATGTTAGGTAGTTGAGCATGGTTTGGGCCATTTGCCATTTACAGAAAAGCAGATTATTACTCCAACAGGTAGTTTGCAAATGGCATTGCGTATCTTTTTTCACTTAGTTGTCCACTTTTCGATTTTGCATTTCAAGTACTGTTTCGTCGAGAAGTTTTTCACATTGATTGATTTCCTAGAATAATTGTTGTTTGATCAACTAGAAGAATTTATACCTACGAAATTTTATTGCTAGAATAGTTTACACCATAAGTTGAAATGTTGTAAAGACAAACATTTCCACTTCAACAATAATAGGAAGTAAAATAGAATTGATGCACTGACTAATGTTGGGCTAGATGCTAGTATCTTATTTCCCTCGAATATAGCACTAGAATAGAAAATTGAAAATTGAAAATTGTTGATATGGAGAGTTTATGCCCCACTAGGATTATTTTTGATTTGTAGCTGTGATGTTCTGCAGTAGTAGGTAGAAACTGAAGCTTGTTAATATGGAGAGTCTATTCCCTTAAGAGTTAGTTTTTCTTTATAGCTTTGATGTTACACAGTATTAGATGGAAAATGAAGCTCGTTGACATGGGCTCATGCTTACTATTTCTACCATTAATGAGCCTTGGAGTTTGTCACCTAACTTTATATGCCGATAAATTAATACTCCTTGAAAGCAGCAATTTGTTTTGTGCTGCGAACATTTGAATTTGGATGCTCTGATTTAATATTGCATGAAAAAATGTTGTCTTCTGGAAACCTGGAGCTCTGGCCATTTTCATATATTTATATGTTTTCAGTTGTTTTCTGTAATGCTAGGTGCACACATGCTTGTATTTATTTATCTGTGCCAAACATTTTATGTGATGCTCTACTTGTTTGTCCAGGATCTGTTTATACGGGAGTTGATTTCTGCAAGAAGCTCTGCGGAGTGTCTATTGTCCGAAGGTAAACACTGAAAATAGTTATTATCAACCCAACACAACAGCACTCACCATTGACAGAAGTATTTTTTTGAACATCGGGCATGCAGACTGCATTTAGTAATAACTATGTTTGAACAGAAGTTCATTTTATTAGAGATGCTAGTTAATACTCCCTCCGTCCCAAAATAAGTGTCTCAACTTTATTTTGAGACGGAGGGAGTACTGCAAAAGATAATTTATTATGAGTGTATATTCTGTTCTGTCCTGGCACTAACCTTTTGTTTTCTCTGTGCCATTGTCTTAGCAAGTTGTAAGATAGTTTTATAGTTCCAGAGTCCAGACTACAATTTTGAACCCATGTCCCATTTAATCCTGAATCTTATTTCAACATCATGAACCGATGTCTATAAATACCAAATAGTTGCAGTTTACTCTTTGCACACTAGCCATGTTACATATGTTCTTTTCTCACCCATTCTGTTAATATATATTGAGACAACAACACTGCTGTAAACAAATTCATTGTCACTGCAGTGGTGAAAGTATGGAGAATGCTTTGCGTGCTTGCTGTAAAGGAATAAAAATTGGCAAAATTTTGATACATCGTGTTGGAGATAATGGACAGCAAGTAAGCACTAAGATCTTGTGATTAATGATTTGCTAATAAATTTGTAAAATGGTTAAGTTTCTATGGTGTCAAATCTCAATAACTATAATACACTTTCTGCATCTAGCTCATATACCACAAACTGCCAATGGACATAGATGAACGGCATGTTCTGCTTTTGGATCCGGTGCTTGGCACAGGTCAGTTTTGCTTGCCTCTATTCCTGTTCATTTATTTGTTGGCGCTAAAGTGATTTAGGTTGTGTTAGTAAAAGTTTCCCTTGGTACACCCTATAATTGTACTCCGTATTTCTTATTGAAGCAATGCTTTGTATGATAATATATATATATGAGTGCTTTTTTATTCTTTGTAGTTTATTCGTATGGCATGCATTCACAGAAACGTATCTGGATGTTATGAGATATCCTGATAACAATCTCACCAGTGATAATTTTTCCTTCACTAACGCATAAAATTGAAGATTTAATAAACCTTTTCATTGTTGGTTTACCTGTTGGGAAATGCCTTGGATTTGGTAAATTTGATGTAAAATATATTTAACCATGCGCCCGATAAACAGCGGAAGTTTGGTGCTACATTGTTTGCTTTGGAATATATGCTTCTACTTGTATATAATACTAGATGATTATTGTTCTTTAGGTCCACAAATCTGTAATTCGTTCGTCCATCTGCAGTTGAATTGATATTGGAGAAGTTATCACTCGATTTGTTCGTGACTGAAGTGTTCTACTTCTGCCTTTTTTCCCCAGGGAACTCAGCAAATCAAGCTATAGATCTTCTTCGAAGGAAAGGCGTTGCTGAGGAGAGGATCATATTCCTCACTCTCATCTCGGTAAACCTCTTAGCATACTGAATCAGTTTACTCCTTGTCTCTTTTTCTTGTCACTCCAGCCTGTTTTTTCGACTCCTTGTAGGCACCCGAAGGGATTCAATGTGTGTGTACGCGATTTCCGAAGTTGAAGCTTGTGACGTCAGAGATAGATACCGGGCTGAGTGAGGAATTCAGAGTCATCCCAGGTTTGGGAGAGTATGGTGATCGCTACTTCGGCACAGACAACTGATGGCGGCTCGTACTGCTATCGATGCCTGTGCAAAAGCTGACTTCATTGCTGGAGACTGGAGAGGGATGATGGTACAATCGGCGGTAGCATCAATTGGACTGAGGATACATGCCAGGGAAAAAGATGTTGAATCAGAAGATACAGCATGAATTTTTTTAGACTCCAGAGTTAGATATCTGTTCTTAGCCATCGCTGGAGCTAGTAGTCTGGCCTTAGCCCTGGGTGGAGGTAGTAGAATGATTGCGAGCTCGTTTCGTTTGAATATCTATGTTGCTCGTTTCAGCTGAGGCAACACATGATTGAGCCTTAAATGTCCAAGTGCCCATCACTAGCTGTTTCGCTGCTATTGTGTAAAATTATGTCAAACCTGTTTGCACCTCTTGATATCAGATGTTACAATTAACATTTGGATAAATGTGAGTCCTCTAAGCAAGCCAAATCCAAGAAATTCAGAACCTTCTTGCGACCGAGAACGCATAGTGTGTCTAAGTATTTTCTTCGACTCTATGCTCGGCGCCAGATCTAAGAAATGGCACATGAGTTTGGTTGATAAGATAGGCTTATCTTAAGTCTTACATGTAATTTAGAGATGACAAAAAAAATGTCTACAATGAGTCATCTTTTAGCCTTATCTTCAATAATTAGTCATTCCTAACAATGTGGTGAGACTTATTGTGCTAAAAGATCATCTCTTGTCTTCTCTTAAATGAAGACAAGCCTTTTCTTGTGAGTACTCTCTCGTCCACCTCATCATTTATTCTACATGGCACTTCTGACACTACTACCATTTATATTTGGGAATTTCTAATTTTCAAACGTTCGTAATATGACAATAGAGCCATCTACGCTAATACCTTGCTGGTGCTTACATACAGATTATGTTGTTTTTATTTTGATAAATGCTGCTAGTGCATTTTATGGAGCAAGCTGGATTTGCTTTTCGATGTTTTCTGGATCTGGCCACCGGTCATGAACCATGCAACGTGGTTCTTTTAAAGATTTTTTTTGGCTATTTTTGTTCGTTCCTTTTTCATCCAATTTTTTTCTATTTTTCACCAGTTGTCTTTTCTTTGTTGCGACCAGCATGCTTTTGTGCGGCGCATCCAGGAGTCTGAGGTGAAGGAGGCTTTAAAAAGGATGAAAGGAGGCAAGGCGATGGGCTCTGATTGTATCCCCATTGAGGTGTGGAAAGGTCTCGGGGACATAGCGATAGTATGGCTAACCAAGCTTTTCAACCTCATTTTTCGGGCAAACAAGATGCCAGAAGAATGGAGACGGAGTATATTAGTACCAATCTTCAAGAACAAGGGGGATGTTCAGAGTTGTACTAATTACCGTGGAATTAAGCTGATGAGCCATACAATGAAGCTATGGGAGAGAGTCATTGAGCACCGCTTAAGAAGAATTACAAGCGTGACCAAAAATCAGTTTGGTTTCATGCCTGGGAGGTCGACCATGGAAGCCATTTTCTTGGTACGACAACTTATGGAGAGATATAGGGAGCATAAGAAGGACTTGCATATGGTGTTCATTGACTTGGAGAAGGCCTATGATAAGATACCGCGGAATGTCATGTGGTGGGCCTTGGAGAAACACAAAGTCCCAGCAAAGTACATTACCCTCATCAAGGACATGTACAATAATGTTGTGACAAGTGTTCGAACAAGTGATGTCGACATCGATGACTTCCCGATTAAGATAGGACTGCATCAGGGGTTAGCTTTGAGCCCTTATCTTTTTGCATTGGTGATGGATGAGGTCACAAGGGGTATACAAGGAGATATCCCATGGTGTATGCTCTTTGCGGATGATGTGGTGCTAGTTGACGATAGTCGGACGGGGGTAAATAGGAAGTTAGAGTTATGGAGACAAACCTTGGAATCGAAAGGGTTTAGGCTTAGTAGAACTAAAACCGAGTACATGATGTGCGGTTTCAGTACTACTAGCTGTGAGGAGGAGGAGGTTAGCCTTGATGGCCAGGTGGTACCTCGGAAGGACACCTTTCGGTATTTGGGGTCAATGTTGCAGGAGGATGGGGGTATTGATGAAGATGTGAACCATCGAATCAAAGCCGGATGGATGAAGTGGCGCCAAGCTTCTGGCATTCTCTGTGACAAGAGAGTGCCACAAAAGCTAAAAGGCAAGTTCTACAGGACGGCGGTTCGACCCGCAATGTTGTATGGCGCGGAGTGTTGGCCGACTAAAAGGCGACATGTTCAACAGTTAGGTGTGGCGGAGATGCGTATGTTGAGATGGATGTGTGGCCACACGAGGAAGGATCGAGTCCGGAATGATGATATACGAGATAGAGTTAGGGTAGCACCAATTGAGGAGAAGCTTGTCCAACATCGTTTGAGATGGTTTGGGCATATTCAGCGCAGGCCTCCAGAAGCTCCAGTGCATAGCGGACGGCTAAAGCATGCGGAGAATGTCAAGAGAGGGCGGGGTCGACCGATTTTGACATGGGAGGAGTCCGTTAAGAGAGACCTGAAGGATTGGAGTATCGACAAAGAGATAGCTATGAACAGGGGTGCGTGGAAGCTTGCTATCCATGTGCCAGAGCCATGAGTTGGTTGTGAGATCTTATGGGTTTCACCTCTAGCCTACCCCAACTTGTTTGGAACTAAAGGCTTTGTTGTTGTTGTTGTTGTTGTTGTCTTTTCTTTGTTGCAAGAAGATTTTTTTTATCAAGGCATAAAAAAGATGTTCAAACATAATCCCTTTTTTTGGGTGAATGGAATGATTCTTTTGTGATCGTGGACCTGATAATTTATGCACTTTTCGCAAAAAAACTTATGTACTATCATCATGATAACTTTACCCCTGAGGAAAAAAGGTTTACAACTTGGTAACCTCAACATGGATAGCATGCTAATATAAGCACCAGAAACCTGTTATCTTACGTACAAACACCAGTAGCAGGAGTGTACTAACCAACTCCACTGCCTTGATTGTCGTCCAATAAGTAGAAATTTGACAGTTAACCTTTTTTTCACTTTCATATGAGCCAAAAAAAGTTTTTTTCTTCTTGTGTTTTTTGGATTTCTCAAGTTGTCTTGTAGTCTCTCATATACCAATGAGTTATATACCTTGCTCATGTAGCCTCGTTGTAAATATCATGGCAACTTCACATGAGGGATTTTTTGAATTGAAACATACCCCGATAACTTCTATGCAAATGGCATGGTAAGTTGTGCACCGGGACCTGATAACTTACATATAAATGTCATGGTAACTTTGACCGAGGGTGAAAATTATTGAAACATCTCCCCGATAATTTATGTGTAAACAACACGGTAATTTCTGCAAGGCAACCTTGATAACTTAGGCCAACACCACGACAACTTTGACCTGAAGGAAAAAAGTTGTTAAAAATGTACCCCGGTAACATTTGTATAAACGTCATGGTAATAACGCTTCATATACATGATAGCTTAGGTACAAACACCATGATAACTTGAACCCCGAGGAAAATTGTTGAAAAATATAACCTCGATAACGTTTGCGTGAATATCATGGTAATAGAAAAAAGTTGTTAAAAAATACATCCCAATAACTCATGTGTAAAAAACATGATAATACACATAGATGAGAGCTAATAACTCATATACAAATATCGCAGTAATTTTTTGACCGAGGGAATGAAAATTGTTGAAAAACATACCCCGATAATGTGCAACATGGTAATATACACAACAAAGCTGATAACTCACTGCAAACATCATAATCACTTTTTGACCTTGGGGCTAGAAGTTTGTTGAAAACATACCCCGAAAACTTTTGTGTAAATGACACGGTAACTTATGTATAACAGACGTGGTAACTTACATAGCCCAGCTGTGGTAACTTTTGGTCCAAAAAAAAGCCATCTGAACATATCAACATGGGATCAGTTTCAAAGATTTTTTTATGAAGACGGTTTCTTAATCGGAGTGATGGTTTGAGCTACAAAACATTTTGAAATTTGAAAAAAAAAGAAAGAATCTAGGATAACATTGGCTTTTTTTCCTTTAGTGCATATATGCATGTAATTAGAGCGAGAAGTGCACGTGAAAAGAAAATTACTCATTCTAATGCATGCATGTATATAATTAGTGTACAGTAAAGATGGTTCTAGCCTATTGCTAAAATCTGAACATTTGATAGTTATAGAAGTCCTTTATATTTAGCAAACGATATGCATAGTAATTACATAACTACGGTCTCTCTTATCTATGCGTAGCGTAGAGTGGACCGACGGCAGATAAGTAACCTCGCCGTACTTCCCTAACGGCGCCCGACAAATTATCTGGCCTCTGTTTTGGGCATGCGGAGCAGCATGCGAGATTTCCTGGCCTTCCTCCTGGGAGAGGCCATCCCCACCGCCTGCATTGTGCTTCGGCTTCCATCTCTGTGTCCTGCGCCCGGCGGCAACATGGTCCTGTCGTCCTGGCGTGCGTTGGCTCCTTCGCCGGGAGACGACGGGCTTGCTCGGGTGAGCGCGGCCATGAAGGGGCAAAACACCATCCTGATGACCTTCGGCAACAAGGCGTGGGCGGCGCCCGGCTCGCTGCTGGACCTCTTCCTGGAGAGCTTCCGCGGGGGAGACAAGACGGAGCCCCTGCTCAGTCGTCACCTCGTCATCGTCGCCGTGGATGACGAGGCGTTCCGGCGGTGCACCCGCTCGACATCGGCAGCAGGGTCAACTTCACGGCGAAGGAGTACATGAGCAAGGACTACCTGAAGATGATGTGGGTCAGGAACAAGTTCCAGACCCGCGTCCTGGAGCTCGGCTACTCCTTCGTCTTCACGGTGAGTGGTGCAAGTGCAACACACATTATGCGTGCATGCAACATCCATGTCCCCAAATCTTTCTGACATGTTGCACGATGCATGTCCTACCATGCTGCAAATGTATTTTTTTGATCTCTGGATGTCTTTCATCGATCGACCGACCAGGATGTGGATATCGTGTGGTTCCGGAACCCGCTGCTGCGGGTGCCCGTGGGCGCCGAGGTTGCCATCTCGTGCGACCGGTTCTACGGCGACGACCCCTACGACGTGTGGAAGAACGCCAACGGCGGGTTCCTGTACGCGAGGCCGGCCGCCTTCTTCAAGGGGTGATATGAGGCGAGGACAGCGCACCCAGGCCAGCACGACCAGTACGTGTTTGACAAGGTGAGGCACGGGCTGTCGCTGCAGCACGGCGTGGCGCTGCACTTCATTGACTTCTGCCAGCACAAGAAGGACTTCTGGCAGCTCTACACCTTCCACAGCAGCTGCCTCAAGGGGCTGCACATGAAGCTGAGCCTGCTCCGGAGTCTCCTCGGTGTCAAGACTCAAAGCAATACACTTCTTGCCCCTTGAAGATAAAGTTGCACGCAAACTTGCTCCTTGGACTGGGCAACTCATGGCTGCCCCTGGTAGGGTCGTCCTGGTTAAGGCGGTTCTCACTTCCATCGCCATTTATAGCATCACATCGCTTGTCCTACCGGTGGAGGTGCTCAAGAGGATTGATGCATTGAGACGGGCCTTTCTATGGGCTGGCTGCGATAAGGTCACTGGAGGCAAGTGCAAGATCAATTGGGAGCAGGTCTGTCGACCGAAGATTATGGGCGGACTTGGAATTCTGAATTTGTGGAAGTTTGCCACCGCGCTTCGCCTCCGCTGGCTTTGGTTCGAGTGGTCTGCTACACCCAAACCATGGGTTGGGCTTGGCACCCCTTGCGACGAGGCTGATATGGACCTTTTTGCTGCGTGTACGACGGTGAAAATTGGAGATGGCCGTTGAACCTTTTTATTTTCCGTCGACGCTCGCTGCATGGGGTAGCACGAACGACGGCCACCAGTCAATGCCATGTAGCAAAAAAACTGGCTGGTCGTAGCCAAAAACAACGACGGTTGTAGCAAAAATCATCGCTACCGCCTCGGGGTCACATCTCTGCCATGAATGGATGTACCAAATTTTCTCGTCGGTCGTAGCAAAAGCAGACGACGGTTGTAGCAAATCTTCGTCTCCACCGTCGCAGGTCGTAGTTCCGCCACGAGTGGATGTAGCAAAAATTGTCGATGGTTCCAGCTCGCCACGGCGCTAGTTCCAGCACACAACCACTACGGTCGTAGCATGCAGCACCCCACCGCCCCTGGAGCTCACAGTGCCATGACGATGTGGTCATGGCCATGGTCGCCATGGTCATAGCACCGCTGACAAACGGATGCAGCTTCGCCGAGCTGCTGTTGTAACTCTTTTTCCTATCCCATGTCGGAGTTCAGTGAGCGATTGTGAAGATGGAGGCTGAAGAAGACCTGGGATGCGCTCCTCACACGAGGCACTAGAGAGGACGAGAAAAAAAGAAACATCTCGTGATGGGTCAAGGGGACTTGGTGGGCCAAGAGAGAAAGACAACCAACGCAAGAAGTGGATCGGGAGACTTGTCCCGTTGGATTGCTGTGCGATTGAGCGGCGCGCGTGCGTCCTGCCTCGCTCCACACCTTTCCCCGCCCCCTCACCGAACCTCATCACTGTCTCGTTGCACCGACACCGCCCGCCAAGGTCGATATCGCTCGTTCTAGAAGACATCCCTCACCACCAAGCAGTTCATGGAGGCCGCTCTTTCCGGTCGACCAGCGTCGGGCAAAAATGACACAATGAAGTACTCCCTCCGTTTCTAAATACTTGTCTTTCTAGAGATTTCAACAAATGACTACATACGACGTAAAATGAGTGAATCTACACTTTAAAATATGTCTACATACATTCGTATGTTGAGTCCATTTAAAATGCCTAGAAAGACAAGTATTTGGGAACGGAGGGAGTACAAGGTATATATATATATTGTAGCTTGGTTGATGATCACGCCTTACGAAATTCCACTGGAGACACGAGAGGTGATCGTGTATAAGAGAGCATCTCCACTCGTTCGCCCCCAGCGTAACCAGCGATTGCGTTTTGGCCTATGCGCTGGCGGTTTTTTCGCCCCAGTGCGATCCAGTTCCCAGCTGCGCCCCCAGGTTTCGGCCTCAAGACGCGCATAAATTCAAACTTGTCTTTCCCGCTGCCTAAAAAATGCCACAAGTTCGGCGATCACCATGCCACAGTTCGGTGATCAAAACATAGAAGAAAGTTCGGCGTTCAAAAGGAAGGACGCGTAGACAAAGGAATGCATCAAACGACGGGCTCCTCCGGCGTGGGACTGGCCGCTATCGGCGTGCTCGGCGTCGATGTGGCTTTTGTGTTCGGGCTGGTCGGCGTCGGTGTGGCTTCTGTGCTCGGCGTCGGCATGGCTTCTGTGCTCGGCGTCGGTGTGACTTCATCGCTCGGGCTGGGCGTTGGCGTTGTGGTCGGCGTTTGGGTTGAAAGCATCTGGTTCAAGATGAGGCCGCGCTCCGCCAAGTACCACGCCTTGACCTGCTCGTCCATCATCGACATGTCCGCCCCCATCAAGAATGCCAGATCGGTGTTCCTCTTTTTCGTGGCGGCGTTGGTCTGGAGTAGGTCGAGCTTCACGTCATGCTTGGTCATCAACGCTGACCACCGCGCGTCGGATTTCTTCTCCTTATTGGGGGCGTTGTTCTTGGCATCGGTGATGCACCGCTCGATCGATCATTGCAGTCGCTCGGCAGCCGGCGCCGCGTCCCTTGCCGTCTTGGCTCTTTTGTTGCCATCAGCGCGCCCATCCGCCACCCTTGGGGCGGGCGCATCCTGTTTGTAGGTCTCCTTGGCCTTGGCGAGGGTGAGCCGGACATCCCTCCACTTCTCGCATGACTCGATCCGGGAGAACATGTGAAGGAACTTGAACTCTTGGTCGCTGCTGTCCTGGCGGTACATGTTGAACATCAGAACCATCTGCGCGGTAGAAGAACAAGTGTCGGCGACGTACACGGCGACAGTAGTTAGCCGGCAGCTGGACATACCTAACCCTCGACGTTGGCACCACTTTTCGGGCGAGCCGCGATCTCCTCGACGATCCCATGTCATTTGTTGCAGGCCGCCTGGATAATTGCCCAATGGTTCGGCATGGCCTTTTCGCCGCGCTGCATGTGGATGGCGCCGAAGTAGGGTCGACCAGTTTGCGCTCATCGAACGCTGACTTGATCTGTCTCCATTACGTGTCGACGTTCTCGTTCATGCCGGTGATCGGGTCGATGCTGATGATCTTCCATGCTTCAGCGAGGCACTCGTCTTCTTTGGATGTCCACTTGACACGTGACTCGCCCGGCCTGGCATTCTCCCCACGCTTCCTCTTTTTCCCTTTCCTCACCGACGCCGGCTCCAGCTCCTCCTCCACTTCCTCCTCCTCCCCTCCTCGGCGTCATCGAGCTCATCGTCCATGTCGACGGTGGTGTCCATTCTGTCATCTTGCGCATGGAACCCGGGGTAGGAGGCGGCGGCGGCTGAGCCTCTCGTGATGATCTTGCCCATGTCGGCGTCGGTCGTGTCGGGGTTGCCGAAATGTGGTGCAGAGGCTTGTGAGAATGGTAGGGCACCCCGGCGCAGAGGAGGCGTCGGCGAGGCTGAGTACACCGCCGACGAATAGTTGTACTAGGTTCGAGGCCGGGGAATGCGGGCAAGGGAGTGCGCTGGTCGGGGTTCAGACCGGACCAGCGCGTCGCCGTCGCGAGGGAGTGGGAAGGTGATGTTGGGATTGAATCCACCATGCACGTCGCCGTCAGAGTAGTTAAGTGAGGGTGCATACCCCTAGGGCGGCGGCGGCGGCGAGAAGTTAGCCGACAATGCGACACTCTGTTGGCTCCACGTAGCTTGCGGGCAGGGACCAGACGGATTCATCATCCCAGCGTGAGACGCCCTCTGCCTGCTCCGCCGCCACCGTCGCTGCCGCCGACGCGGCCGCGTCCCTGGCCTTCTTGGCGTTGAGCCTGTTCCGCCGGTCAGTGGTGACAGCCTCCCCGCGCCGAACCTCCGCCCTCCACTCGATGTTGGACACGCTCGGTGGTTTCGCCATCGGCGCCCTCGGCTTCCTTTGTTTCGGTTGGGCGGAATCGACAACGGCAGCGGAGCGAGGGCCGAATACTTCTTCGGCAACATGGCGGCCGGACGGTGGGGAGCGGGAGGAGAATGTCGGGAGTGGCGGGACAGAAGGGGGAAGCAATGATGAAATAGAGGGAAAAGGGGGGAAAGGCCCGTCCGTCGCTGACAGAGCGGGCCCACGCGCCTTTTCACTTCGGCCGGCGCCCCTAGGCGCCCCCGGAGGGCTGGATTCGGTTCGGGTTCGCCGGCTATTATTTCGGCCCAAATCGGCGATAAACAAAGACCTGGTGGCGCGACTGGGACGGTTTTTCGCCGGCGGCGCTAAAAAAACCCGCCCTGCGGCCTGTTTTGGGGGGGGAGGGGGGGGGGGGGGGGGCGAGTGGAGATGCTCTAAGAGTCTAAGGTGTTCCAATCTTCCAGCAAGATGGGAAGTGATATACACATAGCGATGTAGTCAAGTAAATGCGTCAAATGCCTGGCGGTCAATGTTCCTCCAGTCTTCCGTTCATCCTGATGATCTTGTTTCAGTTCTCAACATGGCTTCCGTTCATATTGGTGTTGCTGCTTCGACGCTGAAGTATGAACATCTTCTCAGCATGCTAGCCCTCCAAACTTGTCTAAGATCATCAGAGTTTAGAAAGTATTTGTTTCCTAACGTGTAAAAGAACCAGACTGTAATCCAACATTAGAGAGCAGGTAACACCGTAGCAGTGGAGACTGTAATCCATGGAAAGAGCAAAAGTCAGTCACGGCCAGGAGGAGGACGGAACCTCATGCGGGCACGCCGAGAAGAGAAGGAGACGCGCGGAGTTAACTCACGTGAACAGCTCCCTCAAAAAAAAAAAAAAACTCACGTGAACAGCTAACATGTCCTCTTCTCCTGTCTTTTTGTGTGTGTGTGTGGCGTGGCAGCAGGTCGGGGACATTCCTCTTTTTTTTAATATTAGTATCTATTGAAATGGTCGTAAACCATATAAGAGGCAAAAATGTCTTTTTAGTTCTCATTTAATACCTTAATACCGTTAAGGTTTAAAATGGACGAAAGTGTTATAAAAGTCATAAAATTTAATTTTGATGTTAGATAAGGAAGAAAAATATTTTCAGTGTCAAATAAGGAAAGAAAATTTAAAACAGTGTTAAATAAGAAATTCTCTCAAATACCGATGCCATCAGCCCATCACCTCCATGAACTTATGTGAGTTGCAACCATGATTTCTTTCATTTTGAAATTTTAACCTTTATTAATTCTGGATGTCACGCCTCATAAACCGAAATGGCCTTGCTGTTCATTGAACAGGGAGAGTCGAGAGAAGTCGTACCAGGTTGGAAAAAGCGGTAGGCGTAAGCGAGGCGGTTGGCCTTCGCCTAGTGCCTAGGCGGTGCCTAAGCGCTCTAGGCGCGGCCTAGGCGGTAATATAATTTTTACTCGCAGTGTATCTGTGAATTATTATATGGGTGTTGATATTACTTTATGACATATAAATAAGTTAATTGCCGTCTACCGCCATTGGTATATAACCAGTTTCGCATATTAGTGCAGTACGTGGCATGATTTCTTGCTTGGGTAGGCAATTCCTTGCTTGTCCTGCCTAGACCTCCATTTATGCCGTAGGCGAGGCGTTTGGCCATTGCCTAGCGCCTAGGCGTGCCTAAGCGCCCCCTAGGCACTGCCTTTTCCAACAGAGGTTGTACCTGATGCACAATGCTCTCCGGTGCGCGTCGCGGCAGCGCCAGTCCTCTCTGTTCATCCCAAGTGTTTTTTTACCGTTACGGTGGGCTTACGCCAGCCTGAACCATTACATTAATAAATCAAAGCACATTCACAACAGAATTTGAGAGGTGTTAAAGAGCAGATAGGTGATACAATACAACATGGAACTTCAATAATGAAGGAGACCCAAAGAAGGCTCTTTCATGCATCCGTTAGACCAAAGTATGACGTGTCAGCAGCCGCACATGCAATAAGAAGGATAGATTGAGCATCATTCTTGAAGGCTTTGACATATATTCTTTTCCGAATATTCCGCAAAATGGCAATGATGACCGTTGAACGAATTTTGATGTTTAGATCACGCCCCCAAAGATGTCGAAGATCAGTAGGGTACTCATGAGCAATGGTAACGAACTCATCCCAAAGCGGTCGAAGATGCCGGCATTGAAGAACTATGCGATTCGTTGATTTAGTCATAGGGCAGAAGAGGCAACTATCTGAGGTTCAGAGACGTCAGTTATGAGATATGCAAAGTTTTTCAAAAGTTCTTCTGTTTTTCATGGCAAAGTTCAGAGACCAATTTAATAAAGTTTGGTTCTCTTTGAAATTATTTAAAGAAAGTTCTACCAAACCAATTTAAACAACAAGATATTTGATTTTTGTGGCATTTAAATCCTGTTTGTGTGTTGGCCTACAGCCACCATCAAAGATAATAAGGGGAATTACTCACATAATTGGGCTGGAGATTAATGCAGGACATGCAAGAATCTAGCGTCTATCTGCACCTACTTCCGGACATGCGTGCCAAAGTCAGCTTTTTCATCTGCATCTTTCCATCATGAGCAGCTTTGGTCAGTGGATATTGGTGCTGTGCATGAAAGGAGAATGTAAATGGCTTTAGGGCATCTCCAGCCGTTGGCCCCCCAGGGGGCGTCTAAAAGCGCTGCCTGGGGTGAGCCGGCACAAAAAATGGTCCTGGGGGCGAGTCGGTCCCCAGCCGTCGGCCCCAGGGCTGCCCCCAGGCGCGTATTTAAAAAAAAAAACCGTTCGGCGAAGTTATGATAAAAACTAGTTATATTTCGGCCAACCATGGCAAGTTTCGGCGAAATTCGTCCAAACATTACATTAACCTAATCTAAAGTAAAAGAAAGTGGCTGAAGTCGTCGCCGCCATCGTCGTCGCCGCCATCATCGTCGTCGGCCTTCTCCTCCTTGACGCGGGTGCCCCTGCTGGTCCCCTGCCCGGCGTCGCCTTGGCGAACAGGCGGCGGCGCGTCGTCGTCGTCGTCGTCGCTGTCGCATAAGACGACGACCCCGCCTTCCTCGCGGCCACGTCGGCGCTCCTCGAAGCGGGCGTAGGGCGGCGCACTGGCGCTCCTTCTCCTTCTGTCAGCCCTCGCTGAGCACGCTCTCGAGAGCGCGGCCGGGGACGCCCCACCAGAGGTGGCGCCCCTCGCTGTTCTGCCGGCCGCCGACCACCCGAGCGCCGTTGGTGGACGCCAAGCGCTCCAGCTGGCGGCGCTGGAAATACGCCGCCCAGGCCGTGTGGTTGTCGGCGGCGTACTGGGGTAGGGAGCGGTGGGCGTCGGTGAGGGACGCACGCACGATGTCGACCTCCTCGGCGAAGTACCTCGACTTCGCCACGGCGTCGGGCAACGGGGGAATGAGCACTCCCCCGACGCTGAGCCTCCACCCCGTTGGCCCGGCGCGCATGTCCGGCGGCGCCGGGATGTTCGCCTGGAACAGGAGCCAGGACTCCTGTTCGCGGAGCGAACGGCGGCCGAAGCCGTTGGCCGCCGCCTCGTCTTCGGGGAAGCGTTCTGCCATGGCGACGGCGAGGCTGGGCGGGCTCGGGAGAGGTAGAGGGAGGGGCTGGGCGGCGGCGCTCGAGAGAGGCAGGGAGGGGGAGGGGCTGGACGTCGGCGAGGGGGGCTGGTGTGGGCACAGGCGAGTGGAGGCCGCCGGCTTTTATAGCCGTCCCGCGCCCGTGTGTACGCGTGCGAGGGAGGGAAGGCGTCGGCGCGCCGTCCCGTGAAGCGCCGCCCGTGAGGAATCAATGGCAAGGCTGGCCGGCGGCAGCCTTGCCATTGATTCCCCGCGGAACCAAGGCCGTTGGGGGAAGACGAGGCGCCGAGTCGCTGACGCGGCTGGCCCGCGTCTTTTTCGCGCCAAAACAGTTCGCCCCGGCGCTCCCGTGCGCCCCCCAGCGCGCCGGGTTCGGGCTGGGTCCGCCGACGCTGTTTTCGGCCCAAACCGACGAAAATCGGGCTCCTGGGGCGCGACTGGGCCATTTTTCGGCGCCGGCGCGAAAAAATCGTCCTGAGGAGGCCTTCGTGAGGGCGCAGCTGGAGATGCCCTTATTGGTCTGAAGCGTCGGTCATTTGTATAGACGCTCCTTGGAGGCAAGCCATAGAAAATGTATGCATTTATTGGGGCATATTTTTCCTAGATGGCGCCTGCGAACGGCGGTAGGTCTCTGATTGCCTTGTATGATGATTTGCAAGTCGGAAGCTTGTCACTGAGACGTGCGAAAGGTTTTTTTTAGAAGAATAGGGAGGCTCCTCCCCAGTTCCATTACTTGAATAAAACCTCAAAGTTGTGCCATACATCAGCTCATTGAAAGGAGCAGTTCAGGGAAAGCGAAACGAGGAAGAAAAGAGACGTCCCAAAGGTTTGTCCAGTGTTGTGCATGTATATTGTATAGCTTGGCCCACCTCTTAATCATTGTATAGTTAAGATTGTGGCTCACTTTGTACTTCATATATACGTGCGCTTTGCATCGATCAATATATCGTGAAGCATTGCCAAAACAATAGTTTCCAACATGATATCATACCTACGATCCTAACCTTAACCCGTGCCGCCGCCGTCGCCGCGATCCCATCGCCGCCACCCGCCGCCGCCGCCACCTCGTGCCGCCGCCGCCGCCGCGAACCTTCGCCGCCGCGCCGCTGCCCTGGTGCGCCGCCGCCGCCCGCGCTTCCGCCCGCACCCGCCGCGCCGCCACCCGCCACGTCGCCTTCTTCCCTGCCGCGCCGTCGCACACGCACCGCCGCACCACCCCTCTCGGCCATGGCCTCCCCCGGTTCCACTGGTACCACCCGCAGCCGCCGCACCAACCCGTTCGAAGGCCCCGATCCCGTCGTCATCCGCGACTTCAACATCCTCGCCCGGGTTCCCGTCATCCTCGACCACCTCACCTCCACATACTATGCCTAGAAGACGTAATTCTCCCTCGTGTTCCGTGAGTACAATCTCTGGGATCACATCGATGGCTCCGTGGACTCCCGCTTCACGGAGGACGATGAGGAGTGGACGTCCATGGACGCCACTCTCATCCGTTGGTTCTACACCACCATCTCGAAGGACCTCTTCCACACGGTGGTCTCCACCGATGATGACGCTCACGCCGTTTGGACCAAGCTCAACGGCCTCTTCACCGACAACGCGCTCCAACACAAGGTTTTCTTGCACGGCGAGTTTTTTGGGTGCCAGCAGCTTGACTCGTTTGTTGACGACTATTGCATGCGCCTCAAGAAGCTTGTTGACGAGCTCCGTGACCTCGGCGAGAAGGTCTCCGATGAGCTTCTCCTCAGCACCCTCATCGCCGGCCTGAATGAAGACTTCGGGAACGCCGCCTCCAACACCCCCCTCATCACCAACCCGACTTTCCCTAAGATCGTCGCGTACCTGAAGCTGGAGGAGCGGAGGATGCGGATGTCGCACACCCGGGCCACCCACACGACCCTCACCGCCGGTACCCGCGGCGATGCGCCACCCACCGCCCCGGCCCCACTGCCGCGGCCCGCCTTGGGCCCCTTCCAGGCGCCGCCACCGCCCGGGTTCCCCTACCCGCCGCCGCCGCAGGCCCCTCCGCCCCCCGCCGAGCAGCAGCAGCACCGGGGCGGGCGTCGCGGCCGAGGTGGCCGCAAGCAGCAACAGCCATAGTAGCCGGCTGCCCACGGCGGGGCGCCACGCCAGCCGCAGCACCAGCTACCGCCGGCGCCCTGGCAGGCCGGCCAGAACCCTTGGACGAGGGTTGTGCACACGTATTCCATGCCTATACCGCGTGCCCCCGTCCCCGGCTCCTTTGGCCCCCGCCCGGCCCCTCATCAGGCTCTGTACACGGCCCCTCAGGCGTACCAGCCCGCGCTGCTCTACGGCCCCTCGGCCTATGGGTTGCCTCCGGCCGGTGGGTTTGTGGTGCCACTGCCTCAGCCGGCGCCGTCCGCCCCGACCTCCTGCCGGCGCCTTGGGACCCCTCTCTCCTAGCGGCTCTCCATACCGCCCCCACGCCACAGCAGTACACTGGCGGTGGCGACTTATATATGGACACCGGAGCCACGACTCACATGGCCTCCAACCCCGGTAACCTTCTTGCCGCTCATCCCGTTCACACCGCTGCTCGCATTACCGTGGGTGACGACTCTTCCATGCCCATTACTCATGTCGGCCATGCTGCTTTTCCTTTTAACTCCATGCCATTATATCTTTCTAATGTGCTTGTTTCTCCTGACATCATTAAAAATTTTGTTTTCGTTCGTTCTCTTACACGTGAAAATCCTGTTACCGTTGAATTTGACATGTTTGGCTTTTCTGTCAAGGATGCCCGTACCCGGATGGTGCTCCATCGATGTGACAGCCCCGACGAGCTTTACCCGGTCCACTCATCTACCTCCTCCGTTGCTGCACCCATGGCGCTTTCTGCCGGAGTGGACCTTCGGCACGCTCGTCTTGGTCATCCCAACATCGCCACCCTTCGTCATATTCTTCGGAGTTTTTCATTCACGTGTAATAAGATCGACGATCACACTTGTCATGCTTGTCGTCTCGGCAAACATGTTCGTCTTCCTTTTAGCACTTCCTCGCATGTCGCATCATACCCGTTTGAGTTAATTCATAGTGATGTTTGGACCTTTCCTGTTGCAAGTAACACGGGCTATCTTTATTACCTTGTCATACTTGATGATTTTTCACACTATGTGTGGACCTTCCCGTTGCGGCGAAAGTCGGACTCTGTTGCCACTCTCACCGCTTTCTACTCCTATGTCTCCACGTAGTTTGGACGTCCCATTCATGCATTGCAAACAGACAACGGGAAGGAGTTCGATAACCTTGCGATCCACAACCTTCTCGCCACACACGGCATGATCTTTCATCTCACTTGCCCATACACTTCGCAACAAAACGGCCGCGCTGAGCGCGTGCTTCGCACTCTCAATGACTGCGTTCGCACCCTCCTCTTTCACGTCAACGTGCCACCACGTTTTTGGCCCGACGCGCTCGCCACCGCATCATTACTCATTAACATTCTTCCTTGTTGCACTCGCGGGAATTTTGCACCTCATCACCTCTTGTTTGGCACGCCACCCTCTATGCTGAGCTCCGCATCTTCGGTTGCCTGTGCTACCCCAGCATCGCTTCCACTGCTCCTCATAAGCTCGCACCTCGGTCTGTGGCCTGCATATTTCTCGGCTATCCTCCCAACACCAAAGGCTACCGCTGCTATGATCCTATCTCACATTGGGTGATCACTTCACGACACATTTACTTTGAGTGAGATGGTTTTTCCATTCCAGCAGGTACCTTCGGATGTTGCGGCCTTGCCCGCTCTCGGTGACGGCCGCCCACGTGCCTCTCTTGGGCCGCATCCCAGCTTTGAGGGTGCCCCCCGCGCCACGGGTCGAGTCTCTTCCCGGTTGGCTGCCCCAGGGGCCGCACCTCCCTCGGAGCCCGCGACGCCTCAAGCGTCCCCGGCCTCGACCCTGCCGGCGGCCTCGCCCGCCGCCTCGCCCGCGGTAGCCTCATCCGCCGCCTCTCTCGCGGTGGCCTGGTCCGCCACCTCGCCGTCAGCCTCACTGACGGCCTCGCACGCAGTACCTTCTCGCTGCTTCCGCCTCTGAGCCGTCCCCTCTCCCATTGTCAGCTCGAGCCTCCCTTCAGGATCCTCATTGGCTCGGTGCGATGCAGGAAGAGTTCGACGCGCTCCAGCAGAACCGTACCTGGCAGCTCGTCCCTCGGCTGCCCCGTGCCAACATCATCATGGGCAAGTGGGTCTTTCGGCACAAGACTCGTCCGGATGGCACTCTCGAGCGCTATAAAGCTTGCTGGGTGGTTTGGGGTTTTCGGCAACGCGCGGGCGTGGACTTCACCGACACATTTGCCCCGGTTGTTAAACCGGGCACGATCCGCGCCGTGCTCCAGCTAGCCATGTCCCGAGCATGGCCTGTGCATCAGTTGGACGTGTCCAATGCCTTCTTGCACGACCACCTAGCTGAGCAGGTGTTCTGTGAGCAGCCCACCGACTTCGTCGACGCCACGCATCCAGATCATGTGTGCTTGCTCTCCTGTTCGCTTTACGGGTTGAAGCAGGCACCTCGAGCCTGGTACCAGTGCATCACCGCCTTCCTGCAGACGCTCGGATTTACATCGACTCGCTCCGATGCGTCCCTCTTTGTGCATCATCACGGAGTTGACACGACCTACTTGCTGCTATACGTCGACGACATCATTCTGACGGCATCCACTGTCGCGCTCCTCCAGCGGCTCACTGCTCGTCTTCGTGATGAGTTTGCCCTGAAGGACTGGGGTCCTCTGCATTATTTTCTTGGCATTGAGGTGGTTCGACGGCCAGATGGGTTCTTCCTGCATCCGCAGCGCTATGCCCATGAGCTTCTCGACCGAGCTGGCATGCTTAACTGCAAGCCCGCTCCCACGCCTGTCAACACCAAGGCCAAGGCTTCTGCTTTGGAGGGTTCGCCTGCATCTGATGCAGCCTTCTACCGCTCCATTGTGGGCGCCTTGCAGTACCTGACCCTTACGCGCCCCGACTTGCAGTATGCCGTTCAGCAGGTCTGTCTTCACATGCATGCTCCGTGCGACTCTCACTGGACTCTGGTGAAGCGTATCCTCCGATACTTACGCGGCACCCAGTCTTTGGGACTTACGCTGATGGCCTCCGCCTCCACCGACCTCGTCGCCTACTCTGATGCGGACTGGGCTGGCTGCCCGGACACACGACGCTCCACTTCGGGGTACTGTGTCTACCTTGGGCCGTCCCTGATCTCTTGGTCCTCCAAGCGACAACCCACCGTCTCCCGCTCGAGTGCCGAGGCTGAGTATCGAGCAGTGGCTACCGCCGTTGCTGAATGCTCATGGCTTCGTCAGCTGCTCCAGGAGTTGCTTTGTGATGTTCACAAGGCCACACTCGTCTACTGCGACAACGTCTCTGCTGTTTACCTCTCCGCCAACCCGGTCCACCATCGTCGAACGAAGCATATTGAGCTCGATATACACTTCGTTCGTGAGCAGGTGGCTCTTGGGCGCATCCGGGTCCTCCACGTCCCGATGGCGCAGCAGTTCGCCGACGTCATGCCGAAAGGACTGCCTACTTCTGTCTTCGAGGAGTTCAGGTCCAGTCTTTACATCTCCGGCGACGCTTCAACTGCGGGGGGGGGGGGGGGGGTGTGTGTTGAATATATGGTTTGTGCATGTATATTGTATAGCCTGGCCCACCTCCTAGTCATTGTATAGTTGAGGTTGTGGCCCACTTTGTACTCCATATATACGTGCGCTTTGCACCGATCAATATATTGTGAAGCATTGCCAAAACAATCGTTTCCAACATCCAGTACCTGTGAATTCAAGGAAACAATAGCAGCAAAGCGCGCGGGGTGCCTAGTTCAAGTTCAGAGCGTTAGTAAGACGACGGATAAGGTCCAGGATCAGCAAAAGGGCGCATAGAGCCCTGGCAGTGGCAACGGTGGCGGTGTTCGCCCCAAGGTCGTAATTAATTACCAAACCCAAACTTGTTGTCAGTGGATTTTTCCTCATCTACAAATTTTGTGAAGGAGCAATGCTCTATTCCCTCTTTGTGAGAAAATTAATTGTTAACCATAAAGTATATATCGGTGTGTCTGCAAGTATCTTAACCGAGTACGTACTTGTGCACCTCGCTGTTGTTCCTTCATGCTGTTGTCGTCCTACGTTCACTCTGGTTGGGTCCAGCCCAGGCTGCGAGATCTCAAGCCCTTGCTTCTTGCAATCTTGATGTACTCTGGGTCCATCGCCAGGTCCTCGTCTCAAATCAAGATGTACTCGCAGGGCACCACGATGCTCGGATGTGAAACCTCTTCGTGAACTACCTTTATTCACCAAAGAATGTCAAGCCAAACCCATGCCAGGCCTCCCTCACTATGCTCGTCTCATGGACGATTTAGAACGAGCGTAATGCAAGAGTGTTTAAGCATAAGAATGCTCCACCGCCAATCTTGCTCTCCTTCATCTCTGCCGAGGCCAACCTTTGGGTTATCACCGGCGCAAAGAAGCTAGGGTCTTTTATTTCATGCGAATAATCCGCATGCCGTGTTTGTGGGTGTCCTGTAAAAAACTCTTTTCTATCTTAACTAATGGATGAGGCAAAGCTTTTGCCTCCGTTTCAAAAAAAAAAGAATGTCAAATGGTTGATCAACTAGTTATTGGCATTCTTCGTACTCCATGTCCAAGCTGCAATTGGAAAGAAACTAAGGTGCTTCTACACCTAGTCTTATAAAGAAAGAACATCTTCTTCCTTTCGCTTATGAATCTCATTGAGAGGCACATGGTCCGAGGTGATTAAGCTGTTTTTTTTTTTGCGCGAAGCGAGCAAGTTGTTCTAAAGTTAGTTGAATAGCAGTTGAGTGCATTTTTTCTAATGTCGCACTTGGGGAAAATGGTTTTAACGGGGTGTTGGAACTCATGATCATGGATGAAGCTTCTCTCATCGTCGCTGGCAGAGCTTAGTTTGGGTTGGGCGGGGGGGGGGGGGGGGGGGGTGCCCTTAGCCAAACTTGTGAAAAAAAATGTATGTGGGGCTTATACATTGAATTTTTTTTTAGTGTTTTGCCCCCTCAACACCAATGTTCACATTTTGTCTTTGGGCCACCTTAGGAATTCTCTTCTACCTTTGCCATTGTGTACAATATCGCGGTTCTTCCGCTCTAACACTAGACACAAAGCCATACCGATGGCTCATGCTTGTGATGTTGGGACTAGGACTGAACACACGATGGCGGCTCTGTAACATGACAACATTTACGTTGTTGGCTTTACAGACAAGTCGGGCCAATGGTACATGATCCAGAACAAAGACTACCTTAACCTCATACCAGGCGCAACAGTCTTGAACTTCACAGATGACTACCACGTCCTTGTTGGGGGCTTCATGAACGTAGGAGCTCTCCATCTTGGCCGGGACACATGTCTGATGATGGTGCAAGACCCGGCGAAGAGTCTGATCGTTGTGAGATGGTTTAAAACTTCGTTGAAATTCCACAAAATTTCCGAATTTTGGACAACTTCGAGGATGGGCGAAATTTTTGCCTTTTATTCAAGATTTTTTGGTTGGTTTGAAATTCTATGTAAGAATGAACATGGACCAGCTAGTATAACATGGGTTATAGTAGCGCGGCGGCAGGAAAGTTGTCTTCCGATCAGTAGGTTGAGAATTTGAATTATGTCTAACAAGCTAGGCTAGATATGAAATTGCGTTAATTTTGTGCTACCTGTTCTTTTATCTATCTATTTAAATTTTAAATTATTTGAATTCACACAAAGATTTCATTAATTTGAACGAAACATTTTTTGAAATTTCAACCATTTCGAGGGTGAGCGAAATTTTTGCCACATCAAAATTGTAAACCTTGGTGAAGATAATGATCAACATGATGGCAATGACCTTGAGCGAGGCAAGGTGCCTAAAGCCGATATCCATCAACATAAGTTCGCACCAGATGCCCAGACTCATGATCGGGGATCGAACTTCTCTCGTCGTTGCTGGCGGAGCTTAGTTCAAGAGGGGGGGGGGGGCACCGCCCCCCAACCTTAGCCAAAATTGTGAAGGAAAAAAATATAGGTGGCTTATATTGTTGAAGAAAAAGAACAGTGTTTTAGCTTGCAAAAGCGTCTAGTATTATGGGACAAAGGGAGTATATCGTAGGCTTCACCGACTGGGCAGGCCGCTAGTATGCCTTCAAGATCAGGCCCCCTCGACCTCATACCGGGGGGCCACCGTGCTCTCCTTCGACGACAGCTACACCGGCCTCATCGACGGCTACGAGAATCTTGGGGTTCTACACCTTGGCCACTACGCGATCAGTGTCGCCTCACGCCCATCTCCGGCAGCACATCTAAGCATTGGTCCGGGAGTGTTGATCGACGATCAGCGGCTCAATGCTCTTCCTCCAGAGATACGAGGACGAGTGGAAAAAACGCATGTCTGAAAGCTTTAGAGCATATTTAATGGGAGCGGCTACAGGCGAGTTAACTGCCTTCTTTTTGGGTCAGTCGACTGACCCAAACTCGTTTCAGTCGAATGGCTACAAGTCAATTGATTGACGTGTTTGCTGAATCCCAAGCCCAGCATATGCTCATGTGTCGGTGTCCCTGGCCCGTGTATTACCCTTGAAGAAGAAAGAATATAAAAAAAACTGAATATTGGCAGTACCCTTTAGAAAGAAAGGCAATAAAAACCAGGTAATGGCAAAATTTGCACGCAATTTACACATAAATTAGTTTGTTATAATATGCAAAAATAAAGGTTTTACCATTAAAGAAAGAAAATGAAATAAAATTAAAATTAATGTGAAAACCAAATAATGAATTTTTCTAGGAAAGAATAAAACCCTTTAAGAAGAAAAATAATAAAAATCAAAAACAAAATAATGAAATTTTCTAGGAAGATTGAAACCCTTTAAGAATAAAGAAAATAAAAAAACGAAAATAACAACAAAATAATGAAGTTTTCTAGGGAAGAATGAAACCCTTTAAGAAGAAAGAAAATAAAAAACTAAAACAAATACAAAATAATGAAAGTTTCTATGGAACAATGAAACCCTTTAAGAAAACAAAAAAAAACTAAAACAAAACAATGAAGTTTTCTATGTAAGAATAAAACCCTTTAAGAAGAAAGAAAAATATAAAAACAAAAACCAAAACAAACTAATGACGTTTTGGGAAAATGAAAACCTCGAAGAAGAATAAAATTAAAAAATAACTTGCACACAAGTATGCCCGAAAATTGCACTTTTCTAATATGCCAAAAATAAGCATATACGGTGCAATTTTTGTCTCTGCTATAATTTACACACATGGTGTATCATACCTGTGTGTATACTTACTTACAAACACAAAAAATATTTTTTTTCTAAGAAGAAATGAAGTATAGTGGCATTGGTACCACCCTTTAAGAAGAAAGGAATTCAAAAAAAAATAATGATACAATTTGCACACAATTTACACATAAATTACACTTTTTAGTTATGTAAGAATAAACATATTATAGCGAATTTTACATAAAATCGAAAATTTTAAACAAGGAACGAATAAGAGGCATAGTTATCGTCCTTAAAAACATGAAATGAATTAAAAACTAAACATAATAAAACAAATAAAGTTTTCTAAGAGAGAATAAATTAGCGACATTGGAATTACTCTTAAGGGGAAAGAAAATAAAGAAAAAACTTGCACACAACTTTGCACTGAAATTACACTTTTTATAATATGCAATGAATACATATATAATAATGCAACTTTAGCAATCTAGTACAATTTACACACACATTGTATAGTACTTTCAGGCATACATACACATAATAAAAAAATGTATTTAATTAGCAAAAAAATTGCACAAAAAATTATCATTTGTATTATCCTTAAAGAATAAAAAAATGAGAAGAAAACTTTCCACACAATTAACACAAAAAATGCACTTTTTATAATATGTAGAATAAATATATAAGAGTGAAGTTCATGTACTCTGATATAATTTGTACATGTAATACTTGCATGTATACATTTTCACGCACTCAACATCCAAAAATACACGTAAATAAGAAAAAAAACTCAACATAAAAAAGGCGTACATGTGCAGAAAACAAAAGTAAACACATGAAAAAAAGCATACACACGCCAAAATCCTGCCCAAGAAGGAAATCAACTGACCCAAAATAGGTGTCAATCGAATCCAAACAGCGCAATACCACCAGCAAAAATTGACAGAAAAAAGAAAAGCTACACAAATCTTAAAGCACAATCCAAAGGTCAGAAAATCGATTGACCATAAACTAAAATTCAGCTGACTGAAATCTAGCTAAAGTGATGTTTAATAGTATAGCCAACTGTTAGCTATAAGAAAGTGCCATGTCATCTATAGCCAATATGTATAACAATTAGTTATAAGTATGTGTTACTTTATTAATATATGGCCCACATTTCACTCTCACATAGTGCCTAGGAGCACGTGCTGTAGCTAGCTCTTGCATGAGAGCCCGCTTACATTCTCTCTTCTATCCTCTCTCTCCTTCAACTAAGCATAAAAATATTTCTTTACTCCTTACAGCCTCCTGATTGTTTCTTATTATACTTGCTCTTATCGGAGGCTCACAAAGTTGGGACAAGATTGGCGAGTGTGCAACCTCGTACGCCTGGCGAACGCCACTCGAAGTGGTTGGCACCTGCGGCTGGTGGCAAAATTAACAAATTTGACCTTAGAGCGAAAGTATTTTACAAACTAAACTATTTTGAAAAATATTTCACACCACTGGCCCTTTTGTGCAACTCCTTACAGCTAGGCGCTGTACTCTACTGTGTAACTCCTTACAACTAGACACTGCACAGTGTAGTGCAACGCCTAACTGTCGGGCGCTTCACAGTTGTGAAGTCTGGTTGTTAGGCGCTACATAGTAGAATGCAGCGCCTTAATGTGGGACGCTGTACATTAGGGGTCAGCTGGGTGAAATACTTTCAAAAGTGGTTTAGTTTGTGAAATAGCTTGGCTCTGAGATCAAATTTGTGCCTTTTGCCGCGGCTGGTTGGGAAAAAGTCAACTCAGATGCAGCCTTTATCCTTTAAAGCGGCCAGTGCTAGACAGGAGCAGTAGCCAGAGATTACAAGGGTCTTGTTTTCCTGTCGTTGGAGGGAGCTGAGGGACCAGCTGCTCTTGTTGGAGGGGAATAGAGCTGCAGCCAAACGCCCCACCGGCGTCGGTGCCATCCGACAACAGGGACTGGTCGGAGCTGCCTCTGGTTGCGCTTACTTCGATCCTTGTCGGGCTGGGCACCGTCGACTCGACATGCTGATGGGAGGCTGAGCGCGGGCCTCGTGTGCCACTCATGGCTAGAGGCGGCCAAGACGCCTGAAATCCGACGTGAGGTGGAAATTGTATGATTGCACGATGTATTGCTCTTTGTGCATAGGCACGTATATATGATGTACAAAGGTGCGTCCCGGACCTCAACTATATAAGGAACTAGGAGACGGGTCTAATACACAATATGCACATAACATATATACTCAACACCCTCCCGCAGTCGAAGCGGCACCGCGGCTGATGCAAAGACTGGACCGGGACTCCTTAAATGACGCCGTAGGCAAGCCCTTGGTCATGATATCGGCAAATTGTTGGAAAGTAGGGACATGTAAAACACAAATATGGCCAAGGGCCACCTGTTCCCGAACAAAATGAATATCCAACTCAATATGCTTGGTCCATCGATGATGCACCGGGTTAGCGGAGAGGTAGACCGCCGAGACGTTGTCACAATAGACCATCCTGGCATGGTCAACAAGGCAAGAGAGCTCCTAAAGCAGCTGGCGAAGCCATGAACACTCGGCGACAGCGTTGGACACACGATACTCAGCCTCAACACTGGAATGAGAGACCGTAGGCTGCCGCTTGGACGACCACGAGATAAGTGAGGGTCCAAGCTAGACACAATAGTCTGAAGTGGAGCGACGAGTGTCAAGGCAGCCCGTCCAGTCTGCATCAAAGTAGGCGGTGAGGGCGGTGTCAGCGGAGGCGTGAAGCGTGACGCCAAGATCCATAGTGCCACAGATATAGCGGAGAATCCACTTGACGGCAGCCCAGTGAACGTCTCGAGGAGCATGCATATGAAGACACACCTGCTGCACGGCATACTGGATCTCCGATCGAGTCAGAGTGAGGTACCGGAGAGCACCAACGATAGACCGATAGAAAGCAGCATCTGAAGCAGGAGAACCATCCGTGATAGAAAGCTTGGCCTTTGTATCAACAGGCGTAGCAGCGGGCTTGTAGTTAAGCATGCCGGCGCACTCCAGGAGCTCGTGAGCCTACTTAGCTGATGAAGGAAGAAGCCATCCGGACGGCGCACCACCTCGACACCGAGAAAGTAGTACAAAGGACCCAAGTCCTTGATGGAAAACTCAGCGCGAAGACGAGTCGTGAGCTGACTGAGGAGACCGTACATGCCGTCAGGATGATGTTGTCGACATAGAGTAGCAAGTAGGCCGTGTTAGAGCCCTGATAGTAGACGAAGAGCGAGGCATCCGAGCGGGTAGAGCAGAACCCAAGCTGGTGGAGAAACGCTGTGATGTGCTGGTACCAAGCGCATGGGGCCGTACAAGGACCGCGAAAGCAGGCACACGTGGTCAGGAAGCGTCGGGTCAACAAAGCCGGTGGGCTTCTCGCAGAAGACCTGCTCCTCGAGGTGACCATGGAGGAAGGCATTGGAGACGTCCATCTAGTGCACCGACCAAGCACGGGGAGACCGCAAGGTGGAGAACCGTGTGTATCGTGTCGGGCTTGACGACCGGAGCGAAGGTGTCGGTGAAGTCGATGCCAACACGCTGTCGGAAGCCAGGAATGACCCAGCGCGCTTTGTAGCGATCAAGGGTACCATCAGGATGGACCTTGTGTTTAAAGACACACTTCCCGGTAATCACGTTGGCGTGTCTGGGACGGGGAACAAGCTGCCATGTCCGGTTGTGCAACAGGGCGTCAAACTCCTCTTGCATCGCAACCAGCCAGAGTGGGTCATGAAGAGCGGCTCGAACAGAGGACGGCAACGGCGACGACTCAGAGGTGTACGCCGCATGGATGTAGTCATCCGAGGCATAGCGTGAGCTCAGGCAAAAAATGCCTATACGGGCGCGGGAGACCGGACTGGCCGCAGGAGTCGGGGGCGCCGAGGGGGCCGGGGGGACCGGGGGCGCAGGTGGCGTCGAGGGGGCCGTAGGCACCGGGGGCGTCGAGGGGGCCGTTGGGGCCGCGGGCGCCAACGTCGAGGGCGCCAGGGGCGCCAGTCCCGCGGCTGTAGAAGGCACCGCATGCGGGGGCCGCGCCTCAAAGCCAGGGGCGGGCCAAGAGAGGCGTTTGAGCGCCCTGGGAGAGGCGTCGAGGAGACTGCGTCACCGGTGGCGGGAGGAACAACCAAGCACTAGTAGAAAAGAGGGCTTTGGTCCACCCCGGGTTAGCCCATTAGTCCCGGTTCAATCTAGAACCGGGACTAATGGGGGCATTGGTCCCGGTTCGTGCGCCCAGGGGCCACGTGGGCTATTTGTCCTGGTTCGTCTGGACTTTTTAGTCCCGATTGGTGCCACGAACCGGGACTAAAGGGTGCGATGCCCATTAGTCCCGGTTCGTGGCACCAACCGGGACTAAAGGGTTAGACCTTTAGTCCCGGTTCGTGCCATGAACCAGTACTAATGGGGTTTGAGGCATTAGTACCGGTTCATGGCACGAACCGGTACTAAAGGTCCCATTTTCAAACTCCACCCCCCCCCCCCCCCCGATCGCCTTTTCAGTTTTAAAAAAACAAAAGAAAATGATGAAAATGTCAAAAAGAAAAAGAAAATAAGTTTCCCTTGTGATATATGTTCTAGTTGTTGGGAAAATTTACAAATATGAATTTTGACTTTATTTGCAAAATCTCTCTAGAATTTAGTAAAATGGGCATAACTTTTGCATACGAACTCGGATGAAAAAGTTTTTTATATGAAAAATCATCTACTCGAAAAGTTACATCCAAATTTAACAGGGGGAAGCCCGTTAAACATTTTCAAAATCCTCAAAAACCTAACAAAAAAAAGTTACGGGCCTTTTTAGATCTAGAGTGGAAAAAATCGAAAAAATTTCAAACTGTGGTCAAACAATGGTCAAACTAATTATTCTACAATATTAGTGTTACTAAATAATTATTTCAGTTATTTTGAATTTTGGTCAAATCTGGTCAAACTGTGGTCAAATAATGGTCAAACTGTGGTCAAACAATGGTCAAACTAATTATTCAAGAAATATTAGTGTTACTAAATAATTATTGTTTTTTAAAACAATAGTTTCAAACTCAAACAGTGAAATGTGTCACTTCATGCTCAAGCAAAATTCCTGAAGATTAATAGGATTGACCTCTTACTATTGTCAGGAAAACAACAAGTGCAGACTTGGAAGCAAGGGAGAATAGAACCTTGAAGTTAAGCGTGCTCAGGCTGGGGGGAGTGGGAGGATGGGTGACCGTTCGGGAAGTTAGATGATTTGGAATGATGAGGGGTGATTAGAGATTAGAGGATAAATTGAGTAGTGATGAGGGGTGGTGATTAGAGATTAGAGGTTAAAATAATTCAGGAATTTGAAAATAAAAAAAATTGAAAAAATTCAAAAAAAATTCAAAAAAAAATCGTAAAATTTCCTTTAGTCACCAACCGGGACTAAAGGTGGAGCTCCACGTGGCCGCGACCTTTAGTCCCGGTTCGTTTAAGAACCGGGACTAAAGGGGAGAGGCATTAGTAACGACCCTTTAGTCCCAGTTCAAAAACCGGGACTAAAGGGCCTTACCAACCGGGACAAAAGCCCCTTTATCTACTAGTGAAGGGTACCTGCTGAAACGGAAACACGTGCTCATCAAAGTAAACGTGTCAGGAAGTGAACACACGGTGGGAGACGGGATCGTAGCACCGATATCCCTTGGAGTTGGAGGGGTAGCCGATGAAGATGCATGCGACAGAATGATGTGCCAGTTTGTGAGGAGCGGAGTCGGTAGTGCTAGGATAGCAAAGGCACCCGAAAATACACAAGCCATCATAAGATGGGGGCGTACCAAAGAGAAGATGGTGAGGTGCATAGTTCCAACGTGGACGGCAGGGGCGAAGGTTAAGGAGCAGTGAAGCAGTAGCAAGTGCGTCCAGCCAGAAACAAGGCGACACATTAGCATGGAACAAGAGCATGCAAACACAGTCGTTCAGAGTGCGAAGGACGCGTTCGGCGCGACCGTTCTGCTGTGAAGTATACGGGCATGTGAGACAAAAATTGTGCCGTGGTGTGACAGAAAAGTGCGGAAAGCAAGGTTGTCAAACTCTTTTTCATTGTCAGTCTAAAGAGGAAGGATGGGACGCCCAAACTACATGCTGGCATAGGAGTAAGAAGCCGTCAAAGTGGAGAGTGCATCCGACTTTCGTCGTAAAGGAAACGTCCACACATAGTGAGAATAATCATCAAGGATAACCAGATAATATAAGTAGCCCGAGTTACTAGGAACCGGAGAGGTCCACACATCGCTATGATCAACTGAAATGAAAAAGAAGCTATGGTGGTGGAGTTATTAAACAGGAGGCGAACATGTTTGCCGATACGACAGGCATGACATGTGTGATCCTCTATCTTATTACAACTGAAACTGAAACTCCTAAGAATATGATGAAGTGTGATGGGGTTGGGATGACCCAAACGAGCGTGTCGGAGATCGACGCCGACAGAGAGAGCAACCGGTGCGGTTGTGGAGGAGGATGACGAAAGCACCAGATAGAGCTCGTCGAGGCTGTCACATCGGTGAAGTACCATCCTGGTTCTAGCGTCCTTGACACAAATACCAAGATCGTCAAATTCAACAGTAACATGATTTTCACGAGTTAAACAAAGAACGTAAACAAGGTTCTTAATAAGATGAGGTGACACAAGTATGTTAGACAAAGTAATAGGCATGGAATTAGAAGGAAAAGAAGTGTGCCCGACATGTGTAATAGGGAGTGTGGAACCATCACCGACAATGATGCAGCGGTCGGTGGTGACGGGAGTGAAGGAGGCAAGATTATCAGGATGAGAAAACATGTGAGCCGTAGCCCCGGTGTCCTTGTATCAATCACCGCCTCCAGTGTAGTTGTTCGGCGTAGGTGCGGTGTGCAGTGCGGTGCTACCTCTTGAGCATGCGTTGGTTTTTCCCTTGAAGAGGAAAGGGTGATGCAGCAAAGTAGCGTAAGTATTTCCCTCAGTTTTGAGAACCAAGGTATCAATCTAGTAGGAGGCTACACGCCTCGTACCTACACAAACAAATAAGAACCTTGCAACCAACGCGATAAAGGGATTGTCAATCCCTTCACGACCACTTGCAAAAGTGAGATCTGGTAGAGATAATAAATATTTTTGGTATTTTTATGATATAGATTGGAAAATAAAGATTGCAAAATAAAGTAGATCGGAAACTTATATGGTGGAAAATAGACTCGGGGGCCATAGGTTTCACTAGTGGCTTCTCTCAACATAGCATAATGCTATGTCTTGAGCTTGCGTTGGTTTTTCTTCAAGAGGAAAGGGTGATGCAGCAATAGTAGCGTAAGTATTTCCCTCAGTTTTTGAGAACCAAGGTATCAATCCAGTAGGAGACTCCTCACAAGTCCCATACACCTACACAAACAAACAAGAACTCGCAACCAACGCAATAAACGGGTTGTCAATCCCTTCACGGCCACTTGTGAAAGTGAGATCTGATAGAGATAATATGATAAGATAAATATATTTTTGGTATTTTATAATATAGATTGGAAAAGTAAAGATGCAAATAAAAGTAAATAGCAAGCTTATATGATAAAAGATAGACCCGGGGGCCACAGGTTTCACTAGTGGCTTCTCTCAAGATAGCATAATTATTACGGTGGGTGAACAAATTACTGTCGAGCAATTGATAGAAAAGCGAACAATTATGAGATTATCTAGGCATGATCATGTATATAGGCATCACGTCCGTGACAAGTAGACCGACTCCTGCCTGCATCTACTACTATTACTCCACACATCGACCGCTATCCAGCATGCATCTAGAGTATTAAGTTCATAAAGAACGGAGTAACGCATTAAGAAAGATGGCATGATGTAGAGGGATAAACTCATGCAATATGATATAAACCCCATCTTTTTTACCCTCGATGACAACAATACAATACGTGCCTTGCTGCCCCTGCTGTCACTGGGAAAGGACACCGCAAGATTGAACCCAAAGCTAAGCACTTCTCCCATTGTAAGAAAGATCAATCTAGTAGGACAAACCAAACTGATAATTCGAAGAGACTTGCAAAGATAACTTAATCACACATAAAAAGAATTCAGAGGATATTCAAATATTTTTCACAGATAAACTTAATCATAAACCCACAATTCATCGGATCTCGACAAACACACCGCAAAAAGAGTTACATCGAATAGATCTCCAAGAAGATCAAGGAGAACATGGTATTGAGATCCAAAGAGAGAGAAGAAGCCATCTAGCTAATAACTATGGACCCGAAGGTCTGTGGTAAACTACTCACAACTCATCGGAGAGGCTATGGTGTTGATGTAGAAGCCCTCCATGGTCGATTCCCCCTCCGACGGAGCGCCAACGAAGGCTTCAAGATGGGATCTCGCGGATACAGAAGGTTACAGTGGTGGAAATAGTTTTTCGTGGTCGCCCCTGATGTTTTCGGGGTACGTGGGTATATATAGGAGGAAGAAGTACGTCGGTAGACTCCCGAGGGGCCCACGAGACAGGGGGCGCGCCCAGTAGGGGGGGGGGCGCCCTCCACCCTCGTGGCCTCCTCGATTGCTTCTTGACTTGCACTCCAAGTCCTCTGGATTATGTTTGTTCCAAAAAGATCGCTTCCGAAGGTTTCATTCCGTTTGGACTCTGTTTGATATTCCTTTTCTTTGAAATACCGAAATAGGCAAAAAAACCAGCAATACGGGTTGGGCCTCCGGTTAGTAGGTTAATTCCAAAAATGATATAAAAGTGTAAAGTAAAGCCCATAAACATCCAAAACAGGTAATATAATATCATGGAACAATAAAAAATTATAGATACATTGGAGACGTATCAAGCATCCCCAAGCTTAATTCCTGCTCGTCCTCGTGTAGGTAAATGATAAAAACAGAATTTTTGATGTGGAATGCTACCTAGCATAATTCTCAATGTAATTTCCTTTATTGTGGCATGATTGTTCAGATCCAAATGATTCAAGATAAAAGCTTATCAGACATAAAAAATAGTAATACTCAAAGCATACTAACAAATAATCATGTCCTATCAAAATAGCATAGCCAAAGAAAGCTTATCCCTACAAAATCATATAGTTAGGCCATGCTTCATTTTCATTACACAAAATACTCCCATCATGCACAACCTCGATGACGAGCCAAGCAATTGGTTCATACTTTTTAACGCGCTTCAAATTTTTTCAACTCTTACACAATACATGAGCATAAGCCATAGACATAGCACTATGGTGGTGGTTGTGAGGACAAAAAGGGAGAAGATAGTCTCACATGAACTAGGCGTATCAACGGGCTATGGAGATGCCCATCAATAGATATCAATGTGAGTGAGTAGGGATTGCCATGCAACGGATGCACTAGAGCTATAAATGTATGAAAGCTCAACAAAAGAAACTAAGTGGGTGTGCATCCAACTTGCTTGCTCAGGAAGACCTAGGGCATTTTGAGGAAGCCCATCATTGGAATATACAAGCCAAGTTCTATAATGAAAAATTCCCACTAGTATATGAAAGTGACAATACAAGAGACTCTCTATCATGAAGATCATGGTGCTATTTTGAAGCACAAGTGTGGAAAAGAGATAGTAGCATTGTCCCTTCTCTCTTTTCTCTCTTTCTCTCTTTTTCTCTTTTTTTCTTTTCTTTTTCTTTTATTTTTTTTCTTTTTTTTTCTTTTTTTATTTGCTGGGCTTCTTTGGCCTCTTTTTTATGGGCTTCTTTGGCCTCTTTTATTTTTATAAAGTCCGAAGTCTCAGCCCGACTTGTGGGGGAATCATAGTCTTCATCATCCTTTCCTCACTTGGGACAATGCTCTAATAATGAAGATCATCACACTTTTAATAATTTACAACTCGAGAATTTACAACTCAACACTTAGAACAAAATATGACTCTATATGAATGCCTCCGGTGGTGTACCGGGATATGCAATGAATCAAGAGTGACATGTACGAAAATTATGAGGGTGACCTTGCCACAAATACAATGTCAACTACATGATCATGCAAAGAGCAATATGACAATGATGGAGCGTGTCATAATAACGGAACGGTGGAAAGTTGCATGGCAATATATCTCGGAATGGCTATGGAAATGCCATAATAGGTAGGTATGGTGGCTATTTTGAGGAAGGTAAATAATGGGTGCATGATACCGGCGAAATTTGAGCGGCACAATAGAGGCTAGCAAAGTGGAAGGGTGAGTGTGCGTATATCCATGGACTCACATTAGTCATAAAGAACTCATATACTTATTGCAAAAGTCTACTTAGCCCTCGAAGCAAAGTACTACTACGCATTCCCCTAGAGGGATAGATTGGTAGGAAAAGACCATCGCTCGTCCCCGACTGCCAATCATAAGGAAGACAATCAAAAGAGTACCTCACACAACAAATTTGTCACACAACTTCTATCATACGTGCATGCTACGGGACTTGATAACTTCAACACAAGTATTTCTCAATTTCATAATTACCTACTAGCATGACTCTAACATTACCACCTTTATATCTCAAAACAATTATCAAGCATCAAATTTATCCTAGTGTTTAATGCACTTTCTATGATAGTTTTTATTATACCCAACTTGGATGCTCATCATTCTAGGACCAAATTTATAACCATAGCAAATACCATGCTGTTCTAAAAGACTCTCAAAATAATATAAGTGAAGTATGAGAGATCAACAATTTCTTCAGAATTAAGCCACCGCCGTGCTCTAAAAGATACAAGTGAAGCACTAGAGCAAAAACTATCTAGCTCAAAAGATATAAGTGAAGCACATAGAGTATTCTAATAACTTTTAATCAAGTGGGATTCTCCGAAAAGGTGTGTACAGCAAGTATTATTTTGGTATACTAAAAATCAAAGACTAATATCATACAAGACGCTCCAAGCAAAACACATATCATGTGGCGAATAAAAATATAGCTCCAAGTAAAGTTACCGATAAACGAAGACGGAAGAGGGAATGCCTTCCGGGGCATCCCCAAGCTTAGGCTTTTGGCTATTCTTGAATATCTTGGGGTGCCATGGTCATCCCCAAACTTAGGCTCTTGCCACTCCTTATTCCGTAGTCCATCAAATCTTTACCCAAAACTTGAAAACTTCACAACACAAAACTCAACAGGAAATCTCATAAGCTCCGTTAGTGAAAGAAAGAAAAACCACCACATAAGGTACTGTAATGAACTCATTCTTTATTTATATTGGTGTTAAACCTACTGTATTCCAAGTTCTCTATGGTTCATACCCTTACATACTAGCCATAGATGCATCAAAATAAGCAAATAACACACGAAAGGCAGAATCTGTCAAAAACAGAACAGTCTGTAGCACTCTGTAACTTTCGAATACTTCTGGAACTCTAAAAATCCTACCAAAATAGGACGTATTAGGCAATTTGTCTATTGATCTTCAGCAAAAAGAACCAACGCAAAAGCACGTTTCTGTGATTTATTGAATTTTGCTCGTGAGCGCAAAGTTTCTGTTTTCCAGCAGAATCAAATTAACTATCACCATAGGTTATCCTATAGGTTCTACTTGGCACAAACACTAAATAAAACATGAAAAAACATCTAAACAGAAGCTAGATGCAAAATTTATTACTAAACAGAAACAAAAACAAAAAACACGAATCAAATTGGGTTGCCTCCCAACTAGCGCTATCGTTTAACGCCCCTAGCAAGGCATAAAAGCGAGGATAGATCTAATTGGTGCCATAATAATAAGATATATCAGGAAAACTCATCTCATATTCTCTATGTTCAGCAATAAGTTTTCTTTGAGGCAAGCAAAAGTAATCAAAAGGGCTAAATTTAATGGGACAAAAGTCCCCAAGATCAATCTCAGGAGGTATGGGTTCCTCCTTTGGCCCTTAATATTGCACAACTAATTCATCATTATAAGCATTCTTTTGGCAGAACTTCGTGAGCCTATACTCAAGAGAGTATCCTAGCTCATTGATTCGAAGAGCAAAATCATTATTAAGTTCAGAAATTCTATGAACTAGGACATTGGTGGGAACCTTTTTTCTAAGGTTTTCGTTAAAAGCAACATAGTCCAAAGATTGAAAACGCCTAATTTCCTCTTGGTCAAAGAGGATCGCTTCTATGGGAGGACGACCAACATCCACCCTATAGTGTGCAAAGATTTCTTTGGCCTCTTTTATTATAAATCTAAACTCATGTGCCAAAAAGATAGTAGCAGCGTGCTTAATAGAAGAATGCTCAATATTAGAAAATTCCAGAAAAATTCTTTGTATGCAAGGATGCATATGCATAAATTGTCTTTTAAGCTCAACTACAAGCATGGCTATAGCATCCGCAAGAGTACTAGTTCTATGAAGAATAGAACCACCCATAGAGGGTAAAGCACTGGCACAAGTAAAGAAGTCTTGAATAACCCCTTTTCCAATAATATTACCACTACCGATTCGAAACTTTTTAGTATGCAAGATAGGGGGTTCTTCAGCAAGAGCATCAGAATTTTCCATGTTATCATTATTGTCCATATCGATGATAATCTCCCTAATTTTAGACATAACGGCAAACGAAATCGAGGAGGAAGAAGAGGGCAAGCAGAAAAGAGAGGAGATTGTGAAAGAGAGGGCGAATAAAACGGCAAGGGTGAAGTGGGGGAGAGGAAAACGAGAGGCAAATGGCAAATAATGTAAATGCGAGGGAGATGAGTTTGTCATGGGTACTTGGTATGTCTTGACTTGAGCGAAGACCTCCCCGGCAATGGCGCCAGAAATCCTTCTTGCTACGTCTTGAGCTTGCGTTGGTTTTCCTTGAAGAGGAAAGGGTGATGCAGCAATAGTAGCGTAAGTATTTCCCTCAGTTTTTGAGAACCAAGGTATCAATCCAGTAGGAGACTCCTCACAAGTCCCACACACCTACACAAACAAACAAGAGCTCACAACCAACGCAATAAAGGGGTTGTCAATCCCTTCATAGCCACTTGCGAAAGTGAGATCTGATAGAGATAATATGATAAGATAGATATAATTTTGGTATTTTATAATATAGATTGGAAAAGTAAAGATTCAAATAAAAGTAAATAGCAAGCTTATATGATAAGAGATAGACCCGGGGCCATAGATTTCACTAGTGGCTTCTCTCAAGATAGCATAATTATTACGGTGGGTGAACAAATTACTGTCGAGCAATTGATAGAAAAGCGAATAATTATGAGATTATCTAGGCATGATCATGTATATAGGCATCACGTCCATGACAAGTAGACCGACTCCTGCCTGCATCTACTACTATTACTCCACACATCGACCGTTATCCAGCATGCATCTAGAGTATTAAGTTCATAAAGAACAGAGTAACGCATTAAGAAAGATGACATGATGTAGAGGGATAAACTCATGCAATATGATATAAACCCCATCTTTTTATCCTCGATGGCAACAATACAATACGTGCCTTGCTGCCCCTGCTGTCACTGGGAAAGGACACTGATGTCTACTACACAACCTTCTTCTTGTAGACGTTGTTGGGCCTGCAAGTGCACAGGTTTGTAGGACAGTAGCAAATCTCCCTCAAGTGGATGACCTAAGGTTTATCAATTCGTGGGAGGCGTAGGATGAAGATGGTCTCTATCAAATAACCCTGCAACCAAATAACAAAGAGTCTCTTGTGTCCCCAACACACCCAATACAATGTTAGATTGTATAGGGGCACTAGCTCGGTGAAGAGATGGTGATACAAGTGCAATATGGATGGTAGATATGAGTATTTGTAATCTGAAAATATAAAAACAGCAAGTTAACTGATGATAAAAGTGAGCGTAAACGGTATTGCAATGCTAGGAAACAAGGCCTAGGGTTCATACTTTCACTAGTGCAAGCTCTCTCAACAATAATAACATAATTGGATCATATAACTATCCCTCAACATGCAACAAAGAGTCACTCCAAAGCCACTAATAGCAGAGAACAAACAAAGAGATTATGGTAGGGTACGAAACCACCTCAAAGTTATCCTTTCTATTCTATCTATTCAAGAGTCCATAGTAAAATAACATGAAGCTATTCTTTCCGTTCAATCTATCATAGAGTTCATACTAGAATAACACCTTAAGACACAAATTAACCAAAACCCTAATGTCACCTAGATACTCCATTGTCACCTCAAGTATCCGTGGGCATGATTATACGATATGCATCACACAATCTCAGATTCATCTATTCAACCAACACAAAGTACTTAAAAGAGTGCCCCAAAGTTTCTACTAGAGAGTCAAGACGAAAACGTGTGCCAACCCCTATGCATAGGTTCATGGGAGAAACCCGCAAGTTGATCACCAAAACATACATCAAGTGGATCACGTGATATCCCATTGTCACCACAGATAAGCACGACAAGACATACATCAAGTGTTCTCAATCCTTAAAGACTCAATCCGATAAGATAACTTCAAAGGGAAAACTCAATTCATCACAAGGAGTAGAGGGGGAGAAATATCATAAGATCCAACTATAATAGCAAAGCTCGCGATACATCAAGATCATGCCATAGAGAGAACACAAGAGAAAGAGATCAAACACATAGCTACTGGTACATACCCTCAGCCCCGAG
Source organism: Triticum aestivum (assembly GCF_018294505.1). NCBI lineage: Eukaryota > Viridiplantae > Streptophyta > Magnoliopsida > Poales > Poaceae > Triticum > Triticum aestivum. The sequence goes on along the minus strand of NC_057807.1, from coordinate 473,142,595 downwards.
GGTGAACTACTCCCTCCTTGTCATGGAGAGCGCTGGTATGATGAAGATGGCCACCGGTGATGGGTTTCCCCCTCCAGCAGGGTGCCGGAACGGGCTCTCGAGAGGTTTTTGGTGGCTACAGAGGCTTGCGGCGGCGGAACTCCCGATCTATCTTCTGTTTCGATGGTTTTAGGGTATATGGGAATATATAGGCAAAAGAAGTCGGTCGGGGGAGCCTCGAGGGGCCCAGGAGACAGGGGGGCGTGCCCAGGGGGGTGGGCGCGCCCTCCTATCTCCTGGCTTCCTCGAACCTTCCCTGGCTTGAACTCCAAGTCTCCTGGATCATATCCTTTCCAAAAATCACGCTCCTGAAGGTTTCATTCCGTTTGGACTCCGTTTGATATTCCTTTTCTTTGAAATACTGAAACAAGCAATATAACAGCAATATGGGCTGGGCCTCCGGTTAATAGGTTAGTCCCAAAAGTAATATAAAAGTGTATAATAAAGCCCGTAATCATTCAAAACAGATAATAAAATAACATGAATGCTTCATAAATTATAGATACGTTGGAGACGTATCAGCATCCCCAAGCTTAATTCCTGCTCGTCCTCGAGTAGGTAAATGATAAAAGAAAGAATTTATGAAGTGTGAATGCTAGAAGGTGCACAAGTTTGATCAATGAGAATTCAAATCACCTTTTCTAGCATGTTTATATATCATAACAATAGTTCATCTCATAAAACTTCTCACGATCAAGTAACAAGCTATTCACATGTTAAAGCATAGACCATAAACTTTCTTGAAAACTAGCAAACTTCATTCTCAGTCATCAAACAATTACAATTCATCTTATTTTCAGGAAGGGTCTATGTCAGAGCTTTGATTTAGCAAACTCCACATACTCAACTATCATATAGTCTTCTACAATTGCTAACACTCACGTAATACTTATGGTTATGGAGTTCTAATCGAACACTGAGAAAGATAGGGGCTTATAGTGTTGCCTCCCAATGTATTCACCTTTGGGTGATGTCAACAATAATAGTTCATGCTAACTTACATCCAATTGGATATATATATCAGGATCTTTCCAACATGAGGTGCTTGCCAAAGGATAAAATGAAAAAGGGAAAGGTGAAGATCACCTTGACTCTTGAGTAAAAGACATAAAGTAAAAGATAGGCCCTTCGCAGAGGGAAGCAAAGGTTGTCATGCACTTTTGTGGTTGGATGCACAAAATCTTAATGCAAAAGAATGTCACTTTATATTGCCACTTGTATATGGACCTTTATTATACAGTCCGTCGCTTTTATTGCTTCCATAACAAGATTGTATAAAGCTTATTTTCTTCACACTAATAGATCATACATATTTAGAGAGCAATTTTTATTGCTTGCACCGATGACAACTTACTTGAAGGATCTTACTCAATCTATAGGTAGGTATAGTGGACTCTCATGGCAAAACTGGGTTTAAGGATATTTGGAAGCAAAAGTAGTATCTCTACTTGGTGCAAGGAATTTGGCTAGCATGAGGGGGAAAGGCAAGCTCAACATGTTTGAATGATCCATGACAATATACTTTAACTGAGAAGTGAGAAAACATAACCCATTACGTTGCCTTCCTTGTCCAACATCAACTCTTTAGCATGTCATACTTAATGAGTGCCCACAATTATAAAAGATGTCTAAGATAGTATATTTATATGTGGAATCTCTCTTCCTTCAATATTCTTCCATGAATTGTTCAAATGACCAATACAATGCTTGCTAACCTTCAATAAATTTACTACCTCTACTTCTTAGATGTAAAGTCATTACTCCCAACGGGGTAAGCATGTGAAACATATATAATTTCAGATTTATGACATTCAACTCATTCAACCATTTACTCATATAGGATATAAGTGAAGCACACAAGTAAATGACAAACTACTCCAAAAAGATATAAGTGAAGATCAATGAGTAGCTAAATAATTATGTGACTATGTGAAGACTCTCTCTCATTTAAGAATTTCAGATCTTGGTATTTTATTCAAACAGCAAGCAAAACAAAAGAAAATGGCATTGCAAGGATAGCACAACTCATGTGAAGAAGCAAAAACTTAGGTTCAACCGATACTAACTGATAATTATTGAAGAAGAAAGGTGGGATGCCTAATGGGGCATCCCCAAGATTAGACGCTTGAGACTTCTTGGAATATTATCTTGGGGTGCCTTGGGCATCCCCAAGCTTGAGATTTTGTGTCTCCTTAATTCCTCTCATATCATGGTTTCTCTTTTTATCAAAAGCTTCATCCACACCAAACTCAACAAGAACTCGTGAGATAGGTTAGTATAAACCAATGCAAAACCTTATCATTTTCTACTGTAACAAATCACTAAAATTATTATTCAACATTGCATACTAAATGTCTTTGCATATTTAATACACCTATCCTCAAATAGAATCATTAAACAAGCAAACATATGCAAACAATGCAACCATAACAGCAATCTGCCAAAACAGTATAGTCTGTAAATAATGCAAGATTGATCATACTTCCCTAAATCCAACAATTATGAGAAAAATACTACGCTGTAGAAAATTTATCAGAGCTCAATATGCAAAAAGATTCAACATTATACCATTCTCTGACTTTTCTAGGGAATTTTTGCAACAGCGGTAAACTTTCTGTTTTCAAACAGCAACATGTATACTTGCAAAATAAGCATGGTAAAGGCTATCCTTGACATTTTTATTGAAAATATAGATGCAAAAAATTATTCTAAATAACAGCAAGCAAATACTAACAAAATAAAATGACGCTCCAAGCAAAACACATATCATGTGGTGAATAAAAATATAGCTCCAAGTAAAGTTACCGATGAACAAAGACGAAAGAGGGGATGCCTTCCGGGGCATCCCCAAGCTTAGGCTCTTGCCACTCCTTATTGCATAGTCCATCGAATCTTTACCCAAAACTTGAAAACTTCAACCACACAAAACTCAAAACAAAACTCGTAAGCTCCGTTAGTATAAGAAAATAAATCACCACTTAGGTACTATTGTGAACTCATTCTAAATTCATATTGGTGTAATATCTACTGTATTATAACTTCTCTATGGTTCATACCCTCCGATACTACTCATAGATTCATCAAAATAAGCAAACAACACATAGAAAACAGAATCTGTCAAAAATAGAACAGTCTGTAGTAATCTGTATCAAACGTATACTTCTGGAACTCTAACAATTCTGAAATAAATTTGTGGACCTGGGGAATTTGTCTATTAATCATCTGCAAAAAGAATCAACCTAAAAGCACTCTCCAGTAAAAATGGGCAGCTAATCTCGTGAGCACTAAAGTTTCTGTTTTTTACAGCAAGCTCATAAAGACTTCACCCAAGTCTTCCCAAAGGTTCTACTTGGCACAAACACTAACTAAAACATAAAACCACATCTAACCAGAGGATAGATGAATTATTTATTACTAAACAGGAACAAAAAGTAAGAAACAAAAATAAAGTTGGGTTGCCTCCCAACAAGCGCTAACGCTTAATGCCCCTAGCTAGGCATGCTGATTCCAATGATGCTCACATAAACGATAAGAATTGAAACATAAAGAGAGCATCATGAGGAGTATGACTAGCATATTTAAGTCTAACCCACTTCCTATGCATAGGGATTTTGTGAGCAAACAACTTATGGGAACAATAATCAACTAGCATAGGAAGGTACAACAAACATAGCTTCTATATTTTCAACACATAGAGAGGAAACTTGACATTATTGCAGTTCCTACAAGCATATGTTCCTCCCTCATAATAATTTTCAGTAGCATCATGAATGAATTCAACAATATAACCAGCACCTAAAGCATTATTTTCATGATCTACTTGCATAGAAAATTTACTACTCTCCACATAAGCAAAATTCTTCTCATTCGGAATAGTGGGAGTATCATAAGAGACTTGAACACTAAAAATTGTTTCCACATTAAAAGAGTAATGTTCAGAAAAAGGGTAATCATGACAAGTTTTATAAATATAATCATCACTACTTTTTATAGCATAAGTTTCATCACAATAATCATCATAAGTAGCAACTTCGTTCCCATCATAATCGATTGAAACCTCTCCCAAGATAGTGGAATCACTAAATAAAGTTGACACTCTTCCAAATCCACTTTTGTATTCATCACAATAAAATTCAACATCCTCCAAAATAGTGGGATCACTACTTCCTAAAGTTGACACTCTTCCAAACCCACTTTCATCAATATAATCATCATAGGTAAGAGGCATGCTATCATCATAACAACTTTGCATATCGAAACTTGGGATGCTAAAAATATCATCTTCATTAAACATAGCATCCCCAAGCTTGGGAAAAACATCAATTTCAGCAAATATATTCTCAAATATTTCATCCTTATCGAACATAGCTTCCCCAAGCTTGGGCCTTTTCATATCATAAGCATAATCACTTTCATCATTAATAGTATGGATAGCACCAATAGTATAGCAATTATCATCATCACAATGAGTAGTAGGAGCAACTTCATTTGAGAGAGATACCTTTTTACCTTTGTTTCTCCTTCTTTTCTTGTTCTTCTTCACATTATGTGTGGGTTCAACCTTCTTCTTTGAGCTCCTTATTGATGAGATTGGTTGAATAGAAAGCTCCTCCTCGTTACCTGATTCATCATAAGAAATAACTAGAATAGAGATGCACGCATTGCTGTGCCCGACCATGTTTTTGAGAATTTGAAGATGTGTCCTAATATTAATAATATTAATATATTAGAGGAAACTTTAACTAATTCATTTAAGAAATGTCTCAATCCTGCAACAACTACAAATACTTGTACAAACTACAAAGCAACACATAAAGTAGACCGTGACCATAATTTAGTGAAGGATGAACTCCGTGGCACAAACATGCTTTCCAAATTTTTGCATGTTTTCTCATATTTATTTCTTGTCATGCAAGAGGATTTCTTTTTGACACGCACAACACAATCACCACTATAAATTTACTATCAAGGATAATAAGATATGCATATTCAAGAAATAAAGTATAAGCTATGCATATTCCAGAAATAAAGTAATTAAGGGTACTAGTTTGACTATTTCTGCTCCATGTATGTGGATGCCAAAATAGGTGCAGCAGAATTCTTGTCTGAAGTCTGAACGTAGTTTCCATGGAGTGAAGCCTTTTTGCATTTGGTGCAATAGCAATAGCTCAACGAATCTATTGGAGATGACCCTATGATCATTTAGCAATCCCTACAGTTTAATGAAAATGTTCTATCACCATGCCAACTCTAACCTTTGTAACATAAGTGAGCAATCACCAGTGAGTCCGTAAATGGGCTTCAGTTGTATAATCAACTTCTTCAGAAAGAGCATGCTGCATATTCTCTTTTGCTGCTACAAAACACGGAACAAAAACCATGTAATTTGAAACTCATGCGATACGGGTTCCACATCAGTTATGCTGGCTAGACTGTGCTACTCCTATAAAAATGTACCGAGGGAGTATAAGAAAGCAGCATGCCAGCATGTACATGATGTTGGAACTTAATTAGTAACATATGTTTGGGGAATAGGAAGGGCAATACCGCAATATGGCATTACCTCGGATCTGTATTACTGGAGGCGCTCAACGATGCTCACGCTGCGTGCGCCGGTCTGATTCCCTATGTCCAGCGCTAAGACCAACCGGCTAACTCGCATCTCACGGTCAGGACCTAGGGCCTGGAGATCGGAGGCGCCAGCGCTGGAAACCTTCCACCATTGACTGGAGATTGGAAGGCAAATAGGGCATGTCTCGTGGGATAGATGCGTACCTGCGCCATGTTCATGCTAAGCTATTATTTTCTGGGCTACTTTTTCTAGAGGAAGACATGGGCTACATGAGTACCTTGGAGGAGGGCCCTGGTCTTGCGCCAGCATCAACACAGTTGAAGGTGTGCGTAAACCATGCCAAGCCACCATATATGGAAATAGAAGGGATGTTGGGAAAGTATTACATTTAGATTGAAGCGGAAGGACAAAGGGGAGGTTGGGAAAAATAGTTGCTTAGACATCGTAATGTCGCCGCCGGGGGCAGACGAACCACAACGAAGGAGGGTGAATTGTTTCTTTTCCTCGGTCGAGGCCACAAGGGAAACAACGCGTGGGCAGACGAGCAACACCGATTGTGCTGTATCCCGGCCCGCTTAATGACATGAGGCCTTGGTCGCTTTCTGGAGTAGCAGCCGTTTCGTGTTTGGGCAGGCCGGTAACGCAGGTTTGACGGGCTGTGAAAATGATGCAGTGGAGATCTGGACCATGCAACAACATGATCAGACGGCTCAAAGCATTGAATCGCTATGGTGGCTCGTAGCTAGCTCTGTTTTACTGTTTTGTAATAGGAGGATATTGGGAAGTCTCTTCCCTTTCATTAGTATTATCTTCATCTTCTAATTGCTTTATTTTATTTAGGTAATTGGCAATATAAGGATTTTCAATGCAATTCACCGCACAATACAAATAAATCTTCTCTAGATCAAAATCAAGACATCTATCAAGATTAAATTTTGGAATACCCTCAGTTATACGTTTCATTTCTTCATACCCCAAAAGAAGACTAAGCTCTTTATGATGCTCAAGGGTAATCAAGTTATCACAATTTTTGGACATGATTCGATCATGAAACAATTTGCATTGGAGATTTAAATGACCACGTTCATTGCAAAGTTCACAAGGAGCACGAAAAATATTGAATTTTTCAGCACAAACATCAATACTTTCTTGCAACCCTTTAGTTTCTAAATACTTATGCCTCTTGCAATATCTATTTTCCCTATGGGATAATTAGATTTATGCTCCTAGTTGTGTCCCACTCGTCTGTTTTACCCATAATTCCCAAAAGTCACCGGTTTTGTCCAAGTCACTTTGCCCCTCTTATGCTTTTGCCCTGACCATTTGATCGTCAGTTTGAAAACTTCATAAATAATTCATACTAATCTAAAAAATTCAAATAAGATACCAAAATGTTCAAAAAACATCACCTATATGTCTGTGTCATTTGCATTCATGAAAAAAGTGTTTGAAAGTGCACATCCGAGTTTTAGCTCTTTTGATACCACCATGAATAGTAAACTCTAAAAAAATCAAAAACAATTCAGAAAAAATATGGTGGCAAAGTACGACAAATGTTCTAAGTGCTTGCCAAGTTTCATTAGGGAACAACATTCGTGGAAGTCGTGGCAAAAAAATAATCTATTTTGGAGTGCTGATTGTTTTTTTGCCGTGGCACCCAGGAATGTTATTCCCTGATGAAACTTGGCAGGCACTTAAAACATTTGTCATTCTTTGGCACCAAATTTTTTTGAATTTTTTTGAACTTTTTTAGATTTTACTATTCATGGTGGTAGCATAAGAGCTAAAACTCGAATGGTCACTTTCCCACACTTTTTTCATGAATGCAAATGACAATGACATATAGGTGATGTTTTTCTGAACATTTTGATATCTTATTTGCATTTTTCTGATTTAGTATGAATTAGTTATGAAGTTTTCAAACTGACGGTCAAACGGTCAAAGGGCAAAAGCATAAGAGGAGCAAAGTGACTTGGATAGAACCGGTGACTTTTGGGAATTAGGGGTAAAATAGACAAGTGGGACACAACTAGGGGCATATATCTAATTATCCCTTTCCCTATTTGGTGTGTACTTGCAAACCCAATCTACTCCACAAAAATCGACATGCTTATAAGAGACATTTTCATCATAACTAGTGCAATCATCATTAGTACTATGGATATTCAGAGAGTGCATACTAACAACATTGCAATCATGCTCATCATTCAAAGATTTAGTATCAAGCATTTTATAGATTTCTTCTTCTAGCACTTGAGCACAATTTTCCTTTTCATCATACTCACAAAAGATATTAAAAAGATGAAGCGTATGAGACAAACTTAACTCTATTTTTCTTGTAGTTTTCTTTTATAAAGTAAACCAGTGATAAAACAAGAAACAAAAAGATTCGATTGCAAGATCTAAAGATATACCTTCAAGCACTCACCTCCCTGGCAACGGCGCCAGAAAAGAGCTTAGTTGACAGGGCGTGAGTGCCGCTTACCTAGCCTCCCCGGCAACGGCGCCACAAAAGAGCTTGATGTCTACTACACAACCTTCTTCTTGTAGACGTTGTTGGGCCTGCAAGTGCACAAGTTTGTAGGACAGTAGCAAATTTCTCTCAAGTGGATGACCTAAGGTTTATCAATCCGTGGGAGGCGTAGGATGAAGATGGTCTCTCTCAAACAACCCTGCAACCAAATAACAAAGAGTCTCTTGTGTCCCCAACACACCCAATACAATGGTAGATTGTATAGGTGCACTAGTTCGGCGAAGAGATGGTGATACAAGTGCAATATGGATGGTAGATATGAGTATTTGTAATCTGAAAATATAAAAACAGCAAGTTAACTAATGATAAAAGTGAGCATAAACTGTATTGCAATGCTAGGAAACAAGGCCTAGGATTCATACTTTCACTAGTGCAAGCTCTCTCAACAATAATAACATAATTGGATCATATAACTATCCCTCAACATGCAACAAAGAGTCACTCCAAAGCCACTAATAGAAGAGAACAAATGAAGAGATTATGGTAGGGTACGAAACCACCTCAAAGTTATCCTTTCTGTTCTATCTATTCAAGAGTCCGTAGTAAAATAACATGAAGCTATTCTTTCCGTTCAATCTATCATAGAGTTCATACTAGAATAACACCTTAAGACACAAATCAACCAAAACCCTAATGTCACCTAGATACTCCGTTGTCACCTCAAGTATCCGTGGGCATGATTATATGATATGCATCACACAATCTCAGATTCATCTATTCAACCAACACAAAGTACTTCAAAGAGTGCCCAAAAGTTTCTACCGGAGAGTCAAGACGAAAACGTGTGCCAACCCCTATGCATAGGTTCATGGGCGAAACCCGCAAGTTTATCACCAAAACATACATCAAGTGGATCACGTGATATCCCATTGTCACCACAGATAAGCACGGCAAGACATACATCAAGTGTTCTCAAATCCTTAAAGACTCAATCCGATAAGATAACTTCAAAGGGAAAACTCAATTCATAACAAGAGGAGGGGGAGAAACATCATAAGATCCAACTATAATAGCAAAGCTCGCGATACATCAAGATTGTGCCATAGAGAGAACACGAGAGAGAGAGAGAGAGAGAGAGAGAGAGAGAGAGATCAAACACATAGCTACTGGTACATACCCTTAGCCCCGAGGGTGAACTACTCCCTCCTCGTCACGGAGAGCGCCGGGATGATGAAGATGGCCACCGGTGATGGGGTTCCCCCTCCGGCAGGGTACCGGAACAGGCTCCCGAGAGCTTTTTGGTGGCTACAGAGGCTTGTGGCGGCGGAACTCCCGATGTATCTTCTGTTTCGATGGTTTTAGGGTATATGGGAATATATAGGCGAAAGAAGTCGGTCGGGGGAGCCTCGAGGGGCCCAGGAGATAGGGGGTGTGCCCAGGGGGGATGGGCGCGCCCTCCTATCTCCTGGCTTCCTCGAACCTTCCCTGGCTTGAACTCCAAGTCTCCCGGATCATATCCTTTCCAAAAATCACGCTCCCGAAGGTTTCATTCCGTTTGGAATCTGTTTGATATTCCTTTTCTTCAAAATACTGAAACAGGCAATAAACAGCAATATGGGTTGGGCCTCCGGTTAATAGGTTAGTCCCAAAATTAATATAAAAGTGTATAATAAAGCCCGTAATCATTCAAAACAGATAATAAAATAGCATGAATGCTTCATAAATTATAGATACGTTGGAGACGTATCAGACACCGCAAGATTGAACCCAAAGCTAAGCACTTCTCCCATTGCAAGAAAGATCAATCTAGTAGGCCAAACCAAACTGATAATTTGAAGAGACTTGCAAAGATAACTTAATCACACATAAAAGAATTCAGAGGAGATTCAAATATTTCTCATAGATAAAATTAATCATAAACCCACAATTCATCGGATCTCGACAAACACACCGCAAAAAGAGTTACATCGAATAGATCTCCAAGAAGATCAAGGAGAGCATGGTATTGAGATCCAAATAGAGAGAAGAAGCCATCTAGCTAATAACTATGGACCCGAAGGTCTGTGGTAAATTACTCAAAACTCATCGGAGAGGCTATGGTGTTGATGTAGAAGCCCTCCATGATCGATTCCCCCTCCGGCGGAGCGCCGACGAAGGCTCGAAGATGGGATCTAGCGGATACAAAAGGTTACAGTGGTGGAAATAGTTTTTCGTGGTCGCCTCTGATGTTTTCGGGGTACGTGGGTATATATAGCAGGAAGAAGTACGTCGGTGGACGCTCGAGGGGCCCACAAGATAGAGGGCGCCCAGTAGGGGGGTGCCCTCCACCCTCGTGGCCTCCTCGATTGCTTCTTGACTTGCATTCCAAGTTCTCTGGATTACGTTTGTTCCAAAAAGATCGCTCCCGAAGGTTTCATTCCGTTTGGACTCCATTTGATATTCCTTTTCTTCGAAATAGTGAAATAGGCAAAAAAATAGCAATACGGGCTGGGCCTCCGGTTAGTAGGTTAGTCCCAAAAATGATATAAAAGGGTAAAGTAAAGCCCATAAACATCCAAAACAGGTAATATAATAGCATGGAACAATCAAAAATTATAGATACGTTGGAGACGTATCACATAAGTATTACGGTGGATGAACAAATTACTGTCGAGCAATTGATAGAAAAGTGCATAATTATGAGAATATTTAGGCATGATCATGTATATAGGCATGACGTCCGTGACAAGTAGATCGAAACGATTTTGCATCTACTACTATTACTCCACACATCAACCGCTATCCAGCATGCATCCAGAGTATTAGGTTCATAAGAACAGAATAACACATTAGGCAAGATGACATGATGTAGAGGGATAAACTCAAGCAATATGATATAAACCCCATCTTTTTATCCTCGATAGCAACAATAAAACACGTGCCTTGCTGCCCCTGCTGTCACTGGGAAAGGACACCGCAAGATTGAACCGAAAGCTAAGCACTTCTCCCATTGCAAGAAAGATCAATCTAGTAGGCCAAACCAAACTGATAATTCGAAGAGACTTGCAAAGATAACCAATCATACATAAAAGAATTCAAAGGAGATTCAAATATTGTTCATAGATAATCTTGATCATAAACCCACAATTCATCGGATCTCGACAAACACACCGCAAAAAGAATTACATCAAATAGATCTCCAAGAAGATCAAGGAGAACTTTGTATTGAGAATCAAAGAGAGAGAAGAAGCCATCTAGCTAATAACTATGGACCCGAAGGTCTGTGGTAAACTACTCACACTTCATTGGAGAGGCTATGGCGTTGATGTAGAAGCCCTTCGTGATCGATTCCCCTTTCGGCGGAGCGCCGGAAAAGGCTCCAAGATGGGATCTCATGGGTATAGAAGGTTTCGGCGGTGGAAATAGGGTTTCGTGGTGCTCCTTGATGTTTTCAGGGTATATATATATATATATATATATATATATAGGCGAAGGAAGTCGGTCAGGGGAGCCACGAGGGCCCCACGAGGGTGGGGGCGCGCCTCCCTGCCTCGTGGCCGCCTTGTTTCTTTCTTGACGTCCACTCCAAGTCTCCTGGATTACGTTTGTTCCAAAAATAACTCTCCTGAAGGTTTCATTCTGTTTGGACTCTATTTGATATTCCTTTTCTGCGAAACACTGAAATAGGTAAAAAAAACAGCAATTTGGACTGGGCCTCCGGTTAGTAGGTTAGTCCAAAAAATAATATATAAGTGCTTAGTAAAACCCATTAAACATCCAAAATAGGTAATATAATAGCATGGAACAATAAAAAATTATAGATATGTTGGAGACGTATCATGCGGTGAGCAGCGCCGGATCCCAACGTGCCGGCGGCGGGGCCGCAGGGAGACCGTAGGCGCAGCTCAACTGCGGTGGTGGGTATCCTCCGTATGGCTGCGGAGCCGCGTAGTACACCTGATGTGCCGGAGGGCGCGGCACGGGAAGGGTCGATGCAGGAGCCCGTGTAACCGGCATGGTGTAGGCATGAACAATACCAGTCCACGGTGTTGGGGAACATAGTAATAATTCAAAAAAAATTCCTACGTGTCACCAAAATCAATCTAGGAGATGCTAGCAATGAGAGAGAAAGGGAGTGCACTTCATAGCCATGAAGATCGCTAAGCATAAGCGTTACAAGAACGTAGTTGATGGAGTCGTACTCGCGGTGATTCAGATCGCAGAAGATCTGATCTAGCGCCGAACGGACGACGCCTCCGCGTTCAGCACATGTACAGCCTGGGGACGTCTCTTCCTTCTTGATCCATCAGGGGGAGAGGAGAAGTTGAGGGAGAGCTCCGGCAGCACGACGGCGTGGTGGTGGAGCTTGTGGTTCTCCTTTAGGGCTTCGCCAAGCACTATGGAGGAGGAGGGGGTGTTGGAGGAGGGAGGGGCTGCGCCAGGGAAGGGTCCTCGCTGCCCTCCCACACCCTCTATTTATAGGGCGAAGGGCAGAGGGGGGCGGCCCCTCTAGATCCCATCTAGAGGGGGTGGCGGCCATGAGGGAAAACTTGCCCCCCAAGCAAGGTGGAGGCGCCCCCCTCCCCTAGGGTTTCCAAATCGTATGCACCTTGGGCCCTTGGGGGGTGCACCAGCCCACTAGGGGGCTGGTTCCCTCCCATATTCAGCCCATTAAGTCCCTCGGGGTAGGTGGTCCCACCCGGTGGACCTCCGAACACCTTTCGGTGGTCCCGGTACAATACCGATAACCCCCGAAACCATTACAGCGACTGAAACTGGACTTCCCATATATAAATATTCACCTCCGGACCATTCTGAAACTCCTCGTGACGTTTGGGATCTCATTCGGGACTCCAAACAACCTTCGGTAGCCACATACAATTTCCCATAATAGCTCTAGCATCACTGAACCTTAAGCGTGTAGACCCTACAGGTTCGGGAACCATGCAGACATGACCAAGACGTTCTCCAGCCAATAAACAACAGTATGATCTGGATACCCATGTTGGCTCCCACATGTTCCACGATGATCTCATCAGATGAACCACGATGTTGGGGATTCAATCAATCTCGTATACAATTCCCTTTGTCCATCGGTATGTTACTTGCCCGAGATTCAATCATCGGTATCCCTATACCTTGTTCAATCTCGTTACCGGCAAGTCTCTTTACTCGTTCCATAATGCATGATCATGTGTCTAACTCATTATTCACATTGAGCACATTATGATGATGCATTACCGAGTGGGCCCAGAGATACCTCTCCGACATACGAAGTGACAAATCCCAGTCTCGACTCGTGCCAACCCAACAGACACTTTCAGAGATACATGTAGTGCACCTTTATAGCCACCCAGTTCCGTTGTGACGTTTGGTACACCCAAAGCATTCCTACAGTATTCGGGAGTTGCACAATTTCATGGTCTAAGGAATGATACTTGACATTAGAAAAGCTCTTAGCAAACGAACTACATGATCTTGTGCTATGCTTAGGATTGGGTCTTGTCCATCACATCATTCTCCTAATGATGTGATCGTGTTATCAATGACATCCAATGTCCATGGTCAGGAAACCATAACCATCTATTGATCAACGAGCTAGTCAACTAGAGGCTCACTAAGGACATGTTGTGGTCTATGTATTCACACATGTATTACGATTTCCAGTTAATACAATTATAGCATGAACAATAGACAATTATCATGAACACGGAAATATAATAATAACCATTTTTATTATTTCCTCTAGGGCATATTCCCAACAGTCTCCCACTTGCACTAGAGTCAATAATCTAGTTCACATCACTATGTGATTGTAATGAATCCAACGCCCATGGGGTTTGATCATATCTTGCTTGTGAGGGAGTTTATTAGTCAACGGGTCTGAACCCTTCAGATCCGTGTGTGCTTTAGAAATCTCTACGTCATCTTGTAGATGCAGCTACCATGCGCTATTTGGAACTATTCCAAACAACTATTCTACTATATGAATCCGGTTTACTACTCAGAGTCATCCAAATTAGTGTCAAAGTTTGCATCGACGTAACCCTTTACGACGACCTCTTTTACCACCTCCATAATCGAGAAAAATTCCTTAGTCGATGTTGGGGAAACTGATCCACGAACACCTATGGGGATCGGCGGACCGAGCCCCTTTCGATTCGGTGAGGGCGGAGGTCGAGCAAAGAGCGGATTGAGGCGGTACACGCGAGCAGTTTTACCCAGCTTCGGGCCGCACGGATGCGTAAAACCCTATTGCTGCTTGTTAGATTGTATTGAATCCTTGCTCAGGAGCGATGGACGCTATCAGGCTGAGCGTGGGAGTGTTTCTGGTGTTTCGAATGAGCCGAACCTCTCCCCTTTCTACGTTGCGCTTGGGCCTCCTTTTATACTTTCAAGGGTCACCGACAGGTGGCAACGTAGACTAGAAGGGTAAAAATGGAAAAGGATGCGGTAGGTGCAGCTACCGCTACTGTAGACACAGTGCACCCTACCTAACTCTGATGGCAGGGGACAAGAGCATTGAATGCTCGTCTGAGTTGCCTAAACAGTGCAAAAAGTGACCGTTAGGAGCGCCACCGTTTGCCGCGATGGCCTTCTCTTCATCTCTGCTTGCCACCGCGCACCCCTAGCTGCGCGGCCTCCTGCCACGTGTGCTTGGGAGAGTCCTAGAGCGACACGTTAGTAGGTGTGCTGGAGCGCGGGCACGAAGTGGGGGTTTCCCGCGGCAAGCTCCTTGCCGCGGTCATCGTCTTGTCGTGTTTGGGAGCTTGTTGCTCACCGGGCCTTGCCGGGACGCAGGGCGCGTCGCGGCAAGCTTTCTTGGTATGCCTTGAGTGGCCTTCCCGGCAAGCTCCTCTTGCCGGGGTCTTGTCTCTTCCCGGCAAGATCCTCTTGCCGGGGCCTGGGTTGGCCTTCCCGGCAAGCTCCTCTTGCCGGGGCCTTGGTTGGCCTTCCCGGCAAGCTCCTCTTGCCGGGGCCTTGTATCTGTCCTCCCTAGCAGGGCAGGATGCTCCTTGCTGGGAAGGTAGCTTGAGTCTTGCTTGTCGATGTAGCGCTTGTCGGTGAAGATGGATCCTCTTTAGCGTAATTGCATACAGTCGTGGCCCATGCCCGGTGGTTAGCGTAGCCCTGGTTTTCACTACACCGACAGTAGCCCCCGGGCCCGGCTGCAGCGGAGAACTTCATGAATTCGACGCTGGAGACGGGACCAAACTTGGCATGGGCCATGGTTGTTGTTGCACTCAAAGGAGCTACAGACCCCCGAGCCTACTTCCATGGAAATTTTCTGGCAGAGTAATCTAACATTCTCGATGCCGGCTTCCGGCAAGCTCGTCGCCAGGAAGGCTTTTATCTCTAGCAGAGAACTTTGATGTTCTCGATGCCGGCTTCCAGCAAGCTTGTTGCCAGGAAGGCTTTTATCTTCAGTAGAGAACTTCGACGTTCTCGATGCCGGCTTCCGGCAAGCTTGTTGCCAGGAAGGCTTTTATCTTCAGTAGAGAACTTTGATGTTCTCGATGCCGGCTTCCGGCAAGCTTGTTGGCAGGAAGGCTTTTATCTTCAGCAGAGAACTTTGACGTTCTCGATGCCGGCTTCCGGCAAGCTTGTTGCCAGGAAGGCTTTTATCTTCAGCAGAGTACTTTGACGTTCTCGATGCCGGCTTCCGGCAAGCTTGTTGCCAGGAAGGCTTTTATCTTCAGCAGAGAACTTTGACGTTCTCGATGCCAGCTTCCGGCAAGCTTGTTGCCAGGAAGGCTTTTATCTTCAACAGAGAACTTTGACGTTCTCGATGCCGGCTTCCGGCAAGCTTGTTGCCAGGTAGGCTTTTATCTTCAGCAGAGAACTTTGACGTTCTCGATGCCGGCTTCCGGCAAGCTTGTTGCCAGGAAGGCTTTTATCTTCAGCAGAGAACTTTGACGTTCTCGATGCCGGCTTCTGGCAAGCTTGTTGCCAGGAAGGCTTTTATCTTCAGCAGAGAACTTTGACGTTCTCGATGCCGGCTTCTGGCAAGCTTGTTGCCAGGAAGGCTTATGGCGAAGAATTTCGTTGTTCTTGACACCGGCTCCCGGCAAGATCATTGCCGGAAAGGCTTATGGCGAAGAACTTCGTTGTTCTTGACACCGGCTCCTGGCAAGATCGTTGCCGGAAAGGCTTATGGCGAAGAACTTCGTCGTTCTTGACACCAAGAAGATTGGTCCTAAGGGCATTGCCAGCCCCCGGGCCATAACTGCGTTTAAACATGACAAGTGATTAGCATCTGAAGTGCACTTAACTCACTTGCAAATTTTGACTTCTGCTACATATTCCCTATGCCTGCTGGAATGCTTTCCGGTGCGTACGATCCAGCCAGCAGCGCTTGAGGGAACGGGCCCTTAGCGGCTATTCGGGAACGTCGCCTCCCGGATAGGTTTACCTTTGTAACGCCCTCGATGCGGCTATAGCTCCCACGTGTCGAGGCACGACTTAGAGACATAACCGCATTGAAAGCAATGTCGCAAGTTAGGCAATCATTACAACATCCCATGTAATATATAATAAAAGGGGGAGATAACATAGTTGGCTTACACTCGCCACGTCACATCAGAGTACATAAATAACATCCATCAAACAAACACTCATGGCCCGACTACGGCGCCAAAATAGAAAAGAACCCAACGTGCGACAAGGCCCTGAATTGATCCCCAACTAGGCACCACTACTGATCATCGGGAAAGGAAACATAATAACATTGAGAGTCCTCATCGAACTCCCACTTGAGCTCGTACTCGTCACCTGGAGCGAAATCACCTGGACCTGCACCTGGAGTTATAGTATCTGTGAGCCACGGGGACTCAGCAATCTCGCACCCTCGCGATCAAAACTATTTAAGCTTATAGGAATGGATAAGGCAAATATATGTGGAGCTGCAGCAAGCGACTAGCATATGTGGTGGCTAACTTATACGCAAAAGAGAGCGAGAAGAGAAGGCGAAGCACGAGCGAGAATCTAGAGGAACAACCTGCGCAAGCATTACTCCAACACTGTGTCCACTTCCCGGACTCCGCCGAGAAGAGGCCATCACGGTAACACACTCAGTTGATTCATTTTAATTAATTAAGGTTCAAGTTATCTGCAACCGGACATTAACAAATTCCCATCTGCCCATAACCGCGGGCACGGCTTTCGAAAGTTCAATCCCTGCAGGGAGTCCCAACTTAGCCCATGACAAGCTCTCACGGTCAACGAAGGAATAGACCTCCTCCCAAGACGTTCCGATCAGACTCGGTAGCTCCGTAACTCAAGACACTTCGACGGGTTAAAACAAGACCAGCAACACCGCCCGAATGTGCCGACAAATCCCGATAGGAGCTGCACATATCTCTTTCTCAGGGCACACTCAGATTGTCTTAGGTACGGGTAGGCCAGCCCAGAGTTGCCCCTGGTAGCCACCGGTAGCTGACAGGTGGACCAACACTCAGAGGAGCACTGGCCCGGGGGGGGGGGTAAAATAAGATGACCTTTGAGTCTGCAGAACCCAAGGGAAAGAAAAGGCTAGGTGGCAAATGGTAAAACCAAGGTTGGGCATTGCTGGACAAGCTTTAATCAAGGCGAAATATCAAGGGGTTCCCATTATAACCCAACCGCGTAAGGGACGCAACAATCCGGGAACATAACACCGATATGACGGAAACTAGGGCGGCAAGAGTGGAACAAAACACTAGGCGAGAGGCCGAGCCTTCCACCCTTTACCAAGTATATAGATGCATTAAGATAACATAGCAATATAATGATATCCCAACAAGTAAATAAATGTTCCAACGAGGAACGGCATCCAATCTTCACCTGCAACTAGCAACGCTATAAGAGGGGCTGAGCAAAGCGGTAACATAGCCAATCAACGGTTTGCTAGGACAATGGTGGGTTAGAGGTTCAACATGGCAATTGGGAGGCTGACAAGCAAAAGGTAGGCATCGTAGCAGTGGCAAAGCAAAAGAGCGAGCAAACTAGCATAGCAAAGATAGTAGTGATTTCGAGGGTATGATCATCTTGCCTGCACAGTTGTCAGAGTTGGCTGGATCCTCACAAGCAAACTCAACGGGCTCCTCGGTAGTGAACTCGTCTCCCGGCTCTACCCAACAAGACAAACAAGCAACAAGGATACAATCAACCACGTGCAAGACCAAGCAATATGATGAAATGATGATATGCTATGCGGGATGCGATGCGGGATGCAAAATGCAAGATATGACAGGAAATGCATGAACCTAGCCTCAACTTGGAAAACCAAGTGTGCCACTGGATAGAGGGGATGAAATCGCTTGAAAACGATATAAAGATCATTGGAATCGGAGCTACGGTTTGGAAATGGCAAGCGCTTTAAGATATGACACCGGTCTGCGATTTACAGCAAGTAGGCATCTAAATGCAACGAAATGAATATGCTACAACCACCAAACATGAAAACAAAATACATGGCAGTGATGTACACAAGATGGTTAACAAAACACTAGCACTGAGACATAGGCAAATTCATCCATTAAGAGGTTCAAACAAGCATGGAAAAAATGAATATGCAAAACAGATTTCAGACTTTGTGAAATTAACACTAGCCTGAAATTTCAGATCACGAAGCCCTCTTCGGAGCAGCCAAACAACATGATACAAAACCTGAACATGACAAGTAATAACATGGCATGGAGCTACTCAACAAGCTTAACAAAACACCCAAAGTGACCTGGGGCCAGAAGGGTTCACAAAATACTCTACCGAGCTCACGAACATAGCTCGAACACAATCAGTTTTCAGACTTAGTGAAAACTGAGGCATGCAGAAATTTAACTCACGAAGGCATGTAAACGAGCTCGATGCACTCACTACGGTGCAAGTCATGTCAAGGAAAGCATATGACCAGCAAGAAGGCACAATGTGCTAGCTACACATGGCAAGAACAAAGGCATAGCATGCATGGAACACTAACGGTAGCATCGGCAAAATCGCAAACAAGTTGACGATCTGCCCAGATTAACAACGAAGCAAAAGTTGAGCTCGATTGAGTCAACCTAGAGCACTCCACATATGTAAACAAAGACATGGATGGATAGAGCATAACATAAATATCAAAACTCCCTTACTGATCATCCTCAAAAGAGGCACGGATCACTAGGAAACAAGCTGGACATATAACATCATGAACTAAAATATCCCAGACTTAGTGAAAATCACAGTCTCTGAAATCAGCAATCTCAGGTACCTCTCTTCGCAAGCTTGCACAAGACAACACACACATCCTAAAAATGCATGGGTGGCACGTCTGGAAAGAAGGCAAAATGCTTAACAATTCATCCCAAAGGGGCACAGGCATATCATGCACGAATTAAGCATGGAAAAAATGACAAAAGTGCATGATGAACTAACGGATCTGCAATCTAACTCACGAAGCCTTTTTCTATCAGCATTTTGGGCATCAAGATGACCTCAAATGCAAATGATGCAATGGAATGAAAGGATGTACATGTCGAGGCGAAGATTTTGATATATCATACGCCCAAAACGGAGCTACAGTTGCGGAGATATAAGCAGTCAAAGTTGCATAAAATAATTAGACGGGGGAGGGGAAAGTCAACCCCTAGGGTTTCAAAATTCCAGATCTGAGATCCAGATCGAGGCACGGGAACCGAGGCGGCCGGGGTACTATAGCTCGCCGGAGTCGGAGCTCGCCGGGGATGCGGGCCGCGGGTCGGGGAGGAGGTTGCCGGGGGCGGCGCCGGCGTGGAGGCGGGCTGCGCGGCGCGGCGCCGGGGACGGCGAGGCGGCGGCGGCCGGCTCGGACGGGGAGGCGTGCGCCGGCGGCGGAGTTGCGGCGCGGCGGCGGCGGCTGCTCCGGCCGCCGGAGCTGGAAGGGGCGGCGGCGCTGGAGGCGGGGAGGCGCGGGGGTGCTTGGGCCCGGGAGGCGGCGCGCGGGGGCCGGGCGCGGGCCAGGCGGGCCGGCGGCGATGCGGTCCCGCCCTGGGGACAGGTGGCGGGCGCTGGGTGGCTGGCGGCGGCGGGCGGACGTTGTCCGGTCGGATCTGGACACGTCCGTCGGTGGGGGGGGGGTTGATCTGTTTTTTTTAAAACTAGGGTTTGAGACGAGGGGATCCGGGATTTGTAGGAGGGGGTCTATAAATAGACATAAATGGAGCTAGGAGAGTCCAAATGAGGTGCGGTTTTCGCCCACGCGATCGTGATCGAACGCTCTAGGACATGGAGTAGAGTTTGGTGGGTTTTGGGCCAAATTTGGGGGGTGTTGGGCTGCAACACACACGAGGCCTTTTCGGTCCCTCGGTTAACCGTAGGAGTATCAAACGAAGTCCAAATGACCCGAAATTTGACAGGCGGTCTACCGGTAGTAAACCAAGGCCGCATGGCATGTCTCGGTCCAATCCGGAAATGTTTAAACCCCACACACGAAAGAAGACTAGAAATGACCACCGGAGGAGAACGAAGCGCCGGAATGCAAAACGGACAACGGGGAAAATGCTCGAACGCATGAGATGAACATGTATGCAAATGCGATGCACGAGATGACATGATAAGAGATGCACGAAAAAGAAAACAACACATGGAGACAAAGACCCGAACCCGAGAAATAAATATAACTAAGCGCCGGAGACGGCAAGAGTTGGATACAAATATGGAAATTATATCTGGGGCGTTACAACACTCCACCACTACGAAAAGATCTCATCCCGAGATCTAGGACTGAAAGAACTCCGGGTACTCAGAACGGAGGTGATCCTCGCGTTCCCAGGTAGCTTCACGGTCGGAATGGTGAGACCACTTGACTTTGAGAAATTTAATTGACTTGTTGCGAGTCTTGCGTTCAGTCTCTTCAAGAATAGCAACTGGGTGCTCACGATAGGAGAGATCTTCTTGGAGCTCAATGTCCTCCAAGTTGACGGTGCGGTTAGGAGTCTTGAAGCACTTACGAAGCTGAGAGACATGGAACACATCATGAACATTTGCAAAGTTTGAAGGAAGCTCAAGTTGATAGGCGAGGTCGCCTCTCTTGCTGACAATCTTGAAAGGTCCCACGTATCTAGGGGCAAGCTTCCCTTTGATACCGAAGCGACGAGTACCTTTCATAGGAGAGACGCGGAGGTAAACGTGATCTGCGATCTCGAAAGCCAGATCACGGTGCTTACTATCATAGTAGCTCTTCTGGCGGGA
The DNA here is from genome assembly GCF_018294505.1 of Triticum aestivum. Classification (NCBI taxonomy): domain Eukaryota; kingdom Viridiplantae; phylum Streptophyta; class Magnoliopsida; order Poales; family Poaceae; genus Triticum; species Triticum aestivum. The sequence continues at coordinate 473,121,344 of NC_057807.1, read as the reverse complement.
CTGGGCTGCTTTGAGGTTATCACGAATGACTTTGCACATTTCTTCTGCTTCTGTGATTAAGTCATTACCCAGCAGCTGACGTTCACCGGTTTCAGACCAGTTGAGAGGGGTACGGCACTTCCTGCCATACAGAATTTCAAATGGGGCCTTGCCCGAACTTGCTTGAAAGCTGTTGTTGTATGAGAATTCAGCATAAGGAAGACAATCCTCCCACTTCATGCCGAAGGAGATCACACAAGCCCTGAGCATATCTTCAAGAATCTGATTGACACGCTCGACTTGACCGCTCGTTTGAGGATGGAAAGCTGCACTGAAGCGGATGTTGGTGCCCATGGCTTTCTGAAAAGAATCCCAAAACTTGGAGGTAAAGATGCTGCCACGGTGTGAAGATATCACTTGAGGAATACCGTGCAGAGAGACAATGCGAGAGGTATAGAGTTCCGCCAATTGAGCTGCAGTGATCGACTCTTTGATAGGCAGAAAGTGAGCCACTTTGGTGAGCTTGTCGATGACAACAAATATAGCATCATTGCCACGCTTGGACTTTGGAAACCCATTCACGAAGTCCATTTCAATGTGGTCAAACTTCCATTCTGGAATGGCAAGAGGTTGGAGGAGACCAGCTGGCCTTTGGTGTTCTGCCTTCACTCTTCTGCAGACATCACATTCATTCACGAATTGAGCAATCTCGCGCTTCATTCGAGTCCACCAATAAGTTTGCTTGAGGTCCTGATACATCTTCGTACTCCCAGGGTGGATGGAGAGGAGAGAGTTGTGAGCCTCGTTCATGATCACCTTACGAAGTTCACCTTTGGGCACAACAATTCGATCCTCGAAGAAGAGAGTGTCCTTGTCATCAAGTCGGTAGCACTTGTATTTGGACTGACTCTTTGTAATACCAATCTTCACCTTCTTCACCATAGCATCAAGAAGTTGGGCTTGGCGAATCTGGTCTTCCAAGGTAGGAGAGACTTGAAGGTTGGCGAGGAAACCTTGAGGAACAATTTGCAGATTAAGTTTGCGGAAAGCTTCACAAAGCTCGGGTTGATAAGGCTTGAGAATCAGACTGTTGCAATATGCTTTTCTGCTCAAAGCGTCAGCAATCGCATTAGCCTTGCCTGGAGTATACTCGATACTCGGATTGTACTCTTGAATCATTTCGACCCATCGAGTCTGCCTGAGGTTGAGATTAGGCTGGGTGAAGATGTACTTGAGACTCTTGTGATCAGTGAAAATGTCCACTTTTCTTCCCAATAGAAGATGTCTCCAAGTCAACAAAGCGTGCACAACTGCCGCCAACTCGAGATCATGAGTGGGGTAGTTCTTCTCATTAGGCTTCAACTGGCGAGAGGTATAAGCAACAACTTTCTTCTCTTGCATCAGTACAGCACCGAGACCTAGGAGAGAGGCATCACAAAAGACCTCGTACGGCTTGGTTTCATCAGGCGGAGTCAGAACTGGAGCAGTGATCAATTTCTCTTTCAAAGTGTTGAAAGCAATATCACACTCCGGAGACCAAACGTACTTGACGTGCTTCTGAAGAAGATTTGAGAGAGGCTTGGCGATCTTAGAAAAGTTTTCAACGAATCTTCTGCAATAGCTTGCGAGACCGAGGAAACTGCGGAGTTGCTTTACGTTCTGAGGAGGTTCCCAATTCACAATTGCAGACACCTTCTCAGGATTCACGGAAATGCCCTTGGCAGAGATGATATGACCAAGATAAAGAACCTCATCGAGCCAAAATTCACACTTGGAGAACTTGGCGTAGAACTGATGTTCCCTGAGCTTGTCAAGAACCAAACGCAAGTGCTTGGCATGATCTTCCTTGTTCTTCGAGAAAACCAGAATGTCGTCGAGATAGACCAAAACGAATTCATTGGTGTAGGGGCTGAAGATGAAGTTCATCATGCGAGAGAACGTCGGAGGAGCGTTGGCGAGGCCAAAAGACATGACGGTGTATTCATATGAACCAAAGCTTGTTCTGAACGCCGTCTTGGGAATATCTTGCTCACGAATACGAATCTGATGATAACCCATACGGAGATCAAGCTTGGAGAATACTTGAGCACCCTTGAGTTGTTCGAACAGCTCATTGATGTTGGGCAGTGGGTATTTGTTCTTGATGGTCTTCTTGTTTACTGGACGGTAATCAACACAAAGTCGACTCGATCCATCCTTCTTCTTCACAAAAAGAACACCACAACCCCACGGAGAAGTACTAGGCCGAATGAGCCCCAATCTTTCTTGCTCATCGAGTTGTTTCTTCAACTCCTTCAACTCTTCGGGGCCGAGCTTGTAAGGACGTTTGCACACAGTTTCCGTGCTAGGCTCAAGTTCAATAACGAATTCAACTGGCCGGTGCGGAGGCATTCCTGGGAGCTCTTCTGGAAAAACGTCTTGATACTCACAAACGACAGGAATTTGAGAGATGGCATCCAATTCACCCTTCTCATTGAGAGAAAACAACCGGATGGTATTATCCCGAGCGGCAAAGACAATGACATCCTCAGACGAATGAGTCAGTTGAATCTGCCTGGCTGCACAATCTAGCTGAGCTTTATGCTTAGAGAGCCAGTCCATCCCGAGAATAAGATCGATATCCGAGTTGCCAAGAACCGTAGGAGAAGCCAAGAACTTGTAGTCACCCAGAGTGATAGAAACATCCGGAACGATGGAGTTAGCCTGCATGCGCTTACCAGGAGAGACAACTGCTAAAGGACTAGGCAAAATTTGCAAAGGCAACCCATGCTTAGATGAAAATGGTCTCGAGATGAAACAATGCGATGCACCCGTGTCAAAAAGAACATTTACAGGAATATCATTAACAGGAAGGTTACCCATGATCACATCTGACGAGTCCTCTGCCTGAGCTGCATTCATCAAGTTGACCTTGGCGGACTTGGGGTTATGCTTGACCACAGCTGTACTTGCCGATCTGACAGGAGGAGGAGGAGGAAGACGCCTCTGGTTGGTGCACTTGTTGGCATAGTGACCCTTCTGTTGGCACTTGTTGCACGTGACCTCTGAAAGCGGACGGTGATACGGAGCACTCGATCTTGGCGCTTGAGACGAAGACTTGTTCTGAAAGCCTGGGTTGGGTGGGTGGGAGAAACCACTGCCACCTTTGCTCTTCTGCTGAAACGGCTGACGGAACGGAGGAGGAGGAAGCCAGTACTTCTGCTGCTTGACCACTTGAGTAGAGGAAGACGGAGTAACATCTCTGGCACGCTTCCTGGAAGCATCACACCTCAACTGAGCAGCCTCTTGCTTCAGTGCCATGTTGTAGAACTCATCGTATCTCAACGGCTCAAAGAGGACAAGAGCGAGCTGAATCTCCTCACGAAGACCACCCCTGAACTGATAGATCATGCTCTTCTCATCAGGAACATCCTGCTTGGCAAAACGGGCGAGCTTCTGGAACAACTTGTTGTAGTCATAGACAGACAAAGAGCCTTGCTTCAGATTGCGGAATTCCTGACGCTTACTCTCAACCACACTTTGAGGAATGTGATGAGCGCGGAAATCTTGACGAAAATCATTCCAAGTGATAACACGTCCACCTCTGGAATCCTTGTACTGCTGGAACCACTCTGCAGCCTGATCTTTGAGCTGGAAAGAAGCGAACTTGACGAAATCTTCAGGCCTGACATTGCTGCATTCAAAATGCTTGCCCAGATCCACTAGCCAATCGTCAGCATCGGTAGCCTCAACACAACCGCTGAACGTCTTTGGGCCATTTGCGAGGAACTGGTTCAGTGTAGCAAAATGGTGCTGATTATTGCCTTGATTCCCTTGACTGCCTTGATTCCGCTCTTGGAGGATTTGCATGATCAACTGTGTATTTGCATTAGTAGCTGCCATCACAGCTTGCCATGCTTCCGGAGGAGGCGGAGGTGGAGGCGGATCAGGATTCGGAGTCGTGCGCGTTGGAGGAGCCATCCTGAACAGGTTGACCACCATTAGCACATTGATAGACAACAATATAGAAGCTGAGTCCAACGGAATGAAAATTGCAACATATAGTCTTCACATCCGAACAGAATGAACGAATGCATTCCTCTTGAAGTGGTCACATATCCTTAAATTGAGAAGCCACGTAGAATTAAGGTAGAGAAACAATTCAACAAGGAACGGATCAAGAACGAATAATCGGTAAGAAAACCCAATCTCAAACCAATATCCGTGGAAGAAGAACTAGAGCTACTAGAATTCCCACATATGAAATTCCCGAACCTTTCCGGTTATGCAATCAGGTGTTGGGGATACAGGGGAAGCATAATATCTCACCCAAGCTAGCAAATCCTACATCCAGCTGTATCCATCCGTCAACACATAACCAAGAAACCTTCGGAAACCATCTATCTCAACCTTCGAAAAGCATCCGTTATACAAGTTATGGTGATACTCCCGAACTCCCACCCCAGTACTGGGTGGCGTCGAGGTTATCTCACCAATGAACTGCATAAAAGAGATTTTCGATGTCGGCGAACATATCTCAAGTATACCAGAATTGCAACGATAAAATTGTGACGACAACAGCTCGGAGCTCAACTCCCCGGGACACTGCCACAACCTCTAAAGACAGGAGGCACCAAGAACAATGTTCTCGTCACAAAACCATCGAAACAAATCCAAAATACTCGCGTGATCCTAAATTTTTTTTTTGTGAAATTTGAGAAGAGAAGGGTCAAAACTCTACGTCAGGATGCCTTACCAGAGCGATGAGGAGGCTGGGAAGTAAAAAGAATTCCTAAGCTCTCCGATATATAATTCCTAAGGACTCAAAACATTTTTCTAGACACAACTCGGCTGCTAAAAATGATCAAGCAATGGGGCTCCTAAGGTCGGGGAAGGCTCTGATACCAACTTGTAACGCCCTCGATGCGGCTATAGCTCCCACGTGTCGAGGCACGACTTAGAGACATAACCGCATTGAAAGCAATGTCGCAAGTTAGGCAATCATTACAACATCCCATGTAATATATAATAAAAGGGGGAGATAACATAGTTGGCTTGCACTCGCCACGTCACATCAGAGTACATAAATAACATCCATCAAACAAACACTCATGGACCGACTACGGCGCCAAAATAGAAAAGAACCCAACGTGCAACAAGGCCCTGAATCGATCCCCAACTAGGCACCACTACTGATCATCGGGAAAGGAAACATAATAACGTTGAGAGTCCTCGTCGAACTCCCACTTGAGCTCGTACTCGTCACCTGGAGCGAAATCACCTGGACCTGCATCTGGAGTTATAGTATCTGTGAGCCACGGGGACTCAGCAATCTCGCACCCTCGCGATCAAAACTATTTAAGCTTATAGGAATGGATAAGGCAAATATATGTGGAGCTGCAGCAAGCGACTAGCATATGTGGTGGCTAACTTATACGCAAAAGAGAGCGAGAAGAGAAGGCGAAGCACGAGCGAGAATCTAGAGGAACAACCTGCGCAAGCATTACTCCAACACCGTGTCCACTTCCCGGACTCCGCCGAGAAGAGGCCATCACGGTAACACACTCAGTTGATTCATTTTAATTAATTAAGGTTCAAGTTATCTGCAACCGGACATTAACAAATTCCCATCTGCCCATAATCGCGGGCACGGCTTTCGAAAGTTCAATCCCTGCAGGGGAGTCCCAACTTAGCCCATGACAAGCTCTCACGGTCAACGAAGGAATAGACCTCCTCCCAAGACGTTCCGATCAGACTCGGTATCTCGGTAACTCAAGACACTTCGACAGGTTAAAACAAGACCGGCAACACCGCCCGAATGTGCCGACAAATCCCGATAGGAGCTGCACATATCTCTTTCTCAGGGCACACTCAGATTGTCTTAGGTACGGGTAGGCCAGCCCAGAGTTGCCCCTGGTAGCCACCGGTAGCTGACAGGTGGACCAACACTCAGAGGAGCACTGGCCCAGGGGGGGGGGTAAAATAAGATGACCTTCGAGTCTGCAGAACCCAAGGGAAAGAAAAGGCTAGGTGGCAAATGGTAAAACCAAGGTTGGGCATTGCTGGACAAGCTTTAATCAAGGCGAAATATCAAGGGGTTCCCATTGTAACCCAACCGCGTAAGGGACGCAACAATCCGGGAACATAACACCGATATGACGGAAACTAGGGCGGCAAGAGTGGAACAAAACACTAGGCGAGAGGCCGAGCCTTCCACCCTTTACCAAGTATATAGATGCATTAAGATAACATAGCAATATAATGATATCCCAACAAGTAAATAAATGTTCCAACGAGGAACGGCATCCAATCTTCACCTGCAACTAGCAACGCTATAAGAGGGGCTGAGCAAAGCGGTAACATAGCCAATCAACTGTTTGCTAGGACAATGGTGGGTTAGAGGTTCAACATGGCAATTGGGAGGCTGACAAGCAAAAGGTAGGCATCGTAGCAGTGGCAAAGCAAAAGAGCGAGCAAACTAGCATAGCAAAGATAGTAGTGATTTCGAGGGTATGATCATCTTGCCTGCACAGTTGTCAGAGTTGGCTGGATCCTCACAAGCAAACTCAACGGGCTCCTCGGTAGTGAACTCGTCTCCCGGCTCTACCCAACAAGACAAACAAGCAACAAGGATACAATCAACCACGTGCAAGATCAAGCAATATGATGAAATGATGATATGCTATGCGGGATGCGATGCGGGATGCAAAATGCAAGATATGACAGGAAATGCATGAACCTGGCCTCAACTTGGAAAACCAAGTGTGCCACTGGATAGAGGGGATGAAATCGCTTGAAAACGATATAAAGATCATTGGAATCGGAGCTACGGTTTGGAAATGGCAAGCGCTTTAAGATATGACACCGGTCTGCGATTTACAGCAAGTAGGCATCTAAATGCAACGAAATGAATATGCTACAACCACCAAACATGAAAACAAAATACATGGCAGTGATGTACACAAGAGGGTTAACAAAACACTAGCACTGAGACATAGGCAAATTCATCCATTAAGAGGTTCAAACAAGCATGGAAAAAATGAATATGCAAAACAGATTTCAGACTTAGTGAAATTAACACTAGCCTGAAATTTCAGATCACGAAGCCCTCTTCGGAGCAGCAAAACAACATGATACAAAACCTGAACATGACAAGTAATAACATGGAATGGAGCTACTCAACAAGCTTAACAAAACACCCAAAGTGACTTGGGGCCAGAAGGGTTCACAAAATACTCTACCGAGCTCACGAACATAGCTCGAACACAATCAGTTTTCAGACTTAGTGAAAACTGAGGCATGCAGAAATTTAACTCACGAAGGCATGTAAACGAGCTCGATGCACTCACTACGGTGCAAGTCATGGCAAGGAAAGCATATGAACAGCAAGAAGGCACAATGTGCTAGCTACACATGGCAAGAACAAAGGCATAGCATGCATGGAACACTAACGGTAGCATCGGCAAAATCGCAAACAAGTTGACGATCTGCCCAGATTAACAACGAAGCAAAAGTTGAGCTCGATTGGGTCAACCTAGAGCACTCCACATATGTAAACAAAGACATGGATGGATAGAGCATAACATAAATATCAAAACCCCCTTACTGATCATCCTCAAAAGAGGCACGGATCACTAGGAAACAAGCTGGACATATAGCATCATGAACTAAAATATCCCAGACTTAGTGAAAATCACAAAGTCTCTGAAATCAGCAATCTCAGGTACCTCTCTTCGCAAGCTTGCACAAGACAACACACACATCCTAAAAATGCATGGGTGGCACGTCTGGAAAGAAGGCAAAATGCTTAACAATTCATCCCAAAGGGGCACAGGTATATCATGCACGAATTAAACATGGCAAAAATGACAAAAGTGCATGATGAACTAACGGATCTGCAATCTAACTCACGAAGCCTTCTTCTATCAGCATTTTGGGCATCAATATGACCTCAAATGCAAATGATGCAATGGAATGAAATGATGTACATGTCGAGGCGAAGACTTTGATATATCATACGCCCAAGACGGAGCTACGGTTGCGGAGATATAAGCAGTCAAAGTTGCATAAAATAATTAGACGGGGGAGGGGAAAGTCAACCCCTAGGGTTTCAAAATTCCAGATCTGAGATCCAGATCGAGGCACGGGAACTGAGGCGGCCGGGGTACTGTAGCTCGCCGGAGTCGGAGCTCGCCGAGGATGCGGGCCGCCGGTCGGGGAGGAGGTTGCCGGGGGCGGCGCCGGCGTGGAGGCGGGCGGCGCGGCGCGGCGCCGGGGACGGCGAGGCGGCGGCGGCCGGCTCGGACGGGGAGGCGTGCGCCGGCGGCGGAGTTGCGGCGCGGCGGCGGCGGCTGCTCCGGCCGCCGGAGCCGGAAGGGGCGGCGGCGCTGGAGGCGGGGAGGCGCGGGGGTGCCTGGGCCCGGGAGGCGGCGCGCGGGGGCCGGGCGCGGGCCAGGCGGGCCGGCGGCGATGCGGTCCCGCCCTGGGGACAGGTGGCGGGCGCTGGGTGGCTGGCGGCGGCGGGCGGACGTTGTCCGGTCGGATCCGGACACGTCCGTCGGTGGGGGGGGGGGGGTTGATCTGTTTTTTTAAAAAACTAGGGTTTGAGACGAGGGGATCCGGGATTTGGAGGAGGGGGTCTATAAATAGACATAAGTGAAGCTAGGAGAGTCCAAATGAGGTGCGGTTTTCGCCCACGCGATCGTGATCGAACGCTCTAGGACATGGAGCAGAGTTTGGTGGGTTTTGGGCCAAATTTGGGGGGTGTTGGGCTGCAACACACACGAGGCCTTTTCGGTCCCTCGGTTAACCGTAGGAGTATCAAACGAAGTCCAAATGACCCGAAATTTGACAGGCGGTCTACCGGTAGTAAACCAAGGCCGCATGGCATGTCTCGGTCCAATCCAAAAATGTTTAAACCCCACACACGAAAGAAGACTAGAAATGACCACCGGAGGAGAACGAAGCGCCGGAATGCAAAACGGACAACGGGGAAAATGCTCGAACGCATGAGATGAACATGTATGCAAATTCAATGCACGAGATGACATGATAAGAGATGCACGAAAAAGAAAACAATACACGGAGACAAAGACCCGAACCCAAGAAATAAATATAACTAAGCGCCGGAGACGGCAAGAGTTGGATACAAATATGGAAATTATATCTGGGGCGTTACAACCTTCTTGGCTCTAGCGCAACCGCACAAGTTGCCGAGCGGACTCGAGGCAACATGGAGTGCAACTAGCCCCGAGAAGGTTCCTTAGCATACAGGTCTATGCAGAAATCTCAAATAAATAGTGCATGCTATCTTCCTGTTCAACCTCTATTTGTATGTCCACCCTACGCTTTTAGGGAACTTGTCGGCGCAGGCACCTTAGCCGCGAGCGCTGAAGGCGGGACGTCAGCAGCCTGCTGGCGGTGCCGCTATCGACAAGAAACCTTGTCACAACTAGTCGCAGCTCACTTAAGTTGTTGAGCGGACTCGAAACAAAGTAAGGGCGCTAGCGGCTCACTTAAGTTGCTGAGCGGACTCGAAGCAAAGTAAGGGCGCTAGCAGCTCACTTAAGTTGTTGAGCGGACTCGAAACAAAGTAAGGGCGCTAGCGGCTCACTTAAGTTGCTGAGCGGACTCAAAGCAAAGTAAGGGCGCTAGCAGCTCACTTAAGTTGTTGAGCGGACTCGAAACAAAGTAAAGGCGCAACTAGCTACGAGTTGATTCCTCCGCGCACAGGTTTTCCATACAAAGAACAAGATCTCCGAGGCGGATAACCTTATATAGAAAGGAAATATCTAAAGTTTCGCATGACTTAGCTTTTCTGTTGCCGCACTGGCGTCGTTCTTTTGGTCGCCTGCTTCTTAGGAGCCATGACGATGAAGAACAGCTGAGCCTTGACGAGGACGGAACGGCTGCCGCCGAAGTCATCTTCTTCGGTGGCATGTCGATGAAGAAGATGAAGATCTAGCTCCTGTGGACGCCGGATCAGGTTCACACGATCTCGACGCCCCCTACCTGGCGCGCCAGAGATGTCGGGGAAACTGATCCACGAACACCTATGGGGATCGGCGGACCGAGCCCCTTTCGATTCGGTGGGGGCGGAGGTCGAGCAAAGAGCGGATCGAGGCGGTACACGCGAGCAGTTTTACCCAGCTTCGGGCCGCACGGATGCGTAAAACCCTATTGCTGCTTGTTAGATTGTATTGAATCCTTGCTCAGGAGCGATGGACGCTATCAGACTGAGCGTGGGAGTGTTTCTGGTGTTTCAAATGAGCCGAACCTCTCCCCTTTCTACGTTGCGTTTGGGCCTCCTTTTATACTTTCAAGGGGTCACCAACAAGTGGCAACGTAGACTAGAAGGGTAAAAATGGAAAAGGATGCGGTAGGTGCAGCTACCGCTACTGTAGACACAGTGCACCCTACCTAACTCTGATGGCAGGGGACAAGAGCATTGAATGCTCGTCTGAGTTGCCTAAACAGTGCAAAAAGTGACCGTTAGGAGCGCCACCGTTTGCCACGATGGCCTTCTCTTCATCTCCGCTTGCCACCGCGCACCCCTAGCTGTGCGGCCTCCTGCCACGTGTGCTTGGGAGAGTCCTAGAGCGACACGTTAGCAGGTGTGCTGGAGCGCGGGCACGAAGTGGGGGTTTCCCGCGGCAAGCTCCTTGCCGCGGTCGTAGTCTTGTCGTGTTTGGGAGCTTGTTGCTCACCGGGCCTTGCCGGGACGCAGGGAGCGTCGCGGCAAGCTTTCTTGGTATGCCTTGAGTGGCCTTCCCGGCAAGCTCCTCTTGCCGGGGTCTTGTCTCTTCCCGGCAAGATCCTCTTGCCGGGGCCTGGGTTGGCCTTCCTGGCAAGCTCCTCTTGCCGGGGCCTTGGTTGGCCTTCCCGGCAAGCTCCTCTTGCCGGGGCCTTGTATCTGTCCTCCCTAGCAGGGCAGGATGCTCCTTGCCGGGAAGGTAGCTTGAGTCTTGCTTGTCGATGTAGCGCTTGTCGGCGAAGATGGATCCTCTTTAGCGTAATTGCATACAGTCGTGGCCCATGCCCAGTGGTTAGTGTAGCCCTGGTTTTCACTACACCGACAGTCGACTAAGGATAACTTTGACCGTTGTGTAGTGATCCATTCCTGGATCACTCTTGTACCGCTTGACTGACTGATGGCAAGGCACACTTCAGGTGTGGTACACAGCATAGCATACTATAGAGCATAGGGGACAACCTTCGTCCTTTCTCTCTCCTCTACCATGGTCAGGTCTTGAGTCTTACTAATACTCACACCTTATAACACAGCCAAGAACTCCATCTTTGCCGATCTATTTTGAACTCCTTCAGAATCTTGTCACGGTACATATTCATTTTAAAGTACTATCAAGCGATTTTGATCTATCCTTATAGATCTTGATGGTCATCTTGATGCTCAATGTTCAAGTAGCTTAATCTAGGTTTTCATTCAAAAACACTTTTCAAATAACCCTATATGCTTTCCAGAAATTCTACATCATTTCCGATCAACAATATGTCAACAACATATACTCATCAGAAATTCTATAGTGCTCCCACTCACTTCTTTGGAAATACAAGTTTCTCATAAACTTTGTATAAACCCAGAATCTTTGATCATCTCATCAAAGCATATATTCCAACTCCGAGATGCTTACTCCGGTCCTTAGAAGGATTGTTGGAGCTTTGCATACTTGTTAGCATCTTTTAGGATTGACAAAACCTTCTGGTTGTATCACATACAACCTTTCCTCAAGAAAATCATCAAGGAAACAATGTTTTGATATCCTATCTGCAAGATTTCATAAATAATGCAGTAACTGCTAATATAATTCCAACAGACTCTTAGCATCGCTACGAGTGAGAAAATCTCATCGTAGTCAACTCCTTGAACTTGTCGGAAAACATCTTAGCGACAAGTCGAGCTTTCTTAATGGTGACACTTACCATCATTGTCCGTCTTACTTTTAAAATCCATATGTACCCAACAACCTTACTACCATTAAGTAGTTCTTCCAAAGTCTACACTTTGTTTTCGTACATGGATCCTCTCTCGGATTTTATGGCCTCGAGCCATTTGTCGAAATCCGGGCCCACCATCACTTCTCCGTAGCTCGTAGGTTCATTGTTGTATAGCAACATGACCTCCAAGACAGGATTACTGTACCACTCTAAAGCAGTACGCATCCTTGTCGACCTACGAGGTGTGGTAGTGACTTGATTCAAAGGTTCATGATCACTATCCTCATCTTCCACTTCAACTGGTGTAGGCGCCACATGAACAACTTCATGTGCCCTGCTACACACTGGTTGAAGTGATGGTTCAATAACCACATCAAGTCTCCACCATCCTCCCACTCAATTCTTTCAAGAGAAACTTTTCCTCGAGAAAGGACCCGTTTCTAAAAACAATCACTTTTGCTTCCGGGTCTGAGATAGGAGGTATACCCAGCTATTTTGGGTGTCTTATGAAGATGCATTTATCCATTTTGGGTTCAAGCTTATCAGGATGAAACCTTTTCACATAAGCGTCACAGCCCCAAACTTTCAAGAAACAACAGCTTAGTTTTCTCTAAACCATAGTTCATACGGTGTCATCTCAACGGAATTATGTGGTGCCCTATTTAAAGTGAATGCGGTTGTCTCTAATGCCTAACCCATAAACAATAGTGGTAATTCGATAAGCGACATCATGGTATGCACCATATCCAATAGGGTGCAGCTATGATGTTCAGACACACCATCACACTATGGTGTTCCATGTGGTATTAGTTGTGAAACAATTTCCACAATGTCTTAATGTTGTACCAAACTCGTAACTCAGATATTCATCTCTATGATCATATCATAGACATTTTATCCTCTTATCACGACGATCTTCAACTTCACTCTGAAATTACTTGAACCTTTCAATAATTCAGACTTGTGTTTCATCAAGTAAATATACATAGTATCTACTCAAATTATCTATGAAGTAAGAACATAACAATATCCACTACGTGCCTCGGCACTCATTGGACTGCACACTTCAAAATGTATTACTTCCAACAAGTTGATTTCTTGTTCCATCTTACTGAAAATGAGGCTTTTCAGTCATCTTGCCCATGTGGTATGATTTGCATGTCTCAAGTGATTCAAAATCAAGTGAGTCCAAACGATCCATCTGCATGGAGTTTCTTCATGCGTACATACCAATAGACATGGTTCGCGTGTCTCAAACTTAAAAAAACAAGTGAGTCCAAAGATCCATCAACATGGAGCTTCTTCATGCATTTTATACCAATATGACTCAAATGGCAGTGCCACAAGTAGGTGGTACTATCATTACTATCTTATATCTTTTGGCATGAACATGTGTATCACTATGATCAAGATTCAATAAACCATTCATTTTAGGTGCAATACCATTGAAGGTATTATTCAAATAAACAGAGTAACCATTATTCTCCCTAAATGAATAACCGTATTGTGATAAACATAATCCAATCATGTCTATGCTTAACGCAAACACCAAATAACAATTATTTAGGTTTAACACCAATACCGTTGGTAGAGGGAGCGTGCGATGTTTGATAACATCAACCTTGGAAATACTTCCAACACATACCGTCACCTCGCCTTTAGCTAGTCTTCGTTTATTCCATAGCCTTTTACTTCGAGTTACTAACACTTCGCAACCGAACTTGTATCTATTACCCTGGTGCTACTAGGAGTACTAGTAAATTACACATTAATATAATGTGTATCCAATATACTTTTGTTGACCTTGCCAGCCTTCTCATCTACCAAGTATCTAGGGTAGTTCTGCTTCAGTGACCGTTCCTCTCATTACAGAAGCACTTAGTCTCGGGTTTGGGTTCAACCTTGGGTTTCTTCACTAGAGCAACAATTGATTTGCCGTTTCATGAAGTATCCCTTCTTGCCCTTGCCCTTCTTGAAACTAGTGGTTTCACTAACCATCAACAATTGATGCTCCTTCTTGATTTCTACTTTTGTGGTGTCAAACATCTCAAATAGCTCAAGGATCATCATATCTATCCCTGATATGTTATAGTTCATCATGAAGCTCTAGTAGCTTGGTGACAGTGACTTTGGAGAAACATCACTATCTCATCTGGAAGATTAACTCCCACTCGATTCAAGTGATTGTAGTACTCAGACAATCTGAGCACATGCTCAATGATTGAGCTTTTCTCCCTTAGTTTGTAGGCTAAGAAACTCGTCGGAGGTCTCATACCTCTTGACGTGGGCACGAGCCTGAAAACCCAATTTCAGCCCTTGGAACATCTCATATGTTCCGTGATGTTTCAAAAATCGTCTTCGGTGCCTCAATTCTAAACCGATTAACATTACTGAACTATCATGTAGTCATCAAAACATGTATGTCAGATGTTCGCAACATCCTCAGACAACGTTCAAGGTTCAGCACACCGAGCAGTGCATTAAGGACATAAGCCTTCTGCGCGGCAATGAGGACAATCCTCAGTTTACGGAGCCAGTCCGCATAATTGCTACTATCAACTTCCAACTAAATTTCTCTAGGAACATATCTAAAAGAGTAGAACTAAAGCGCAAGCTACGACATAATTTGCAAAGACCTTTTGACTATGTTCATGATAATTAAGTTCATCTAATCAAATTATTTAATGAATTCCCACTTAGATAGACATTCCTCTAGTCATCTAAGTGATACATGATCCGAATCGACTAGTCTGTGTCCAATCATCACGTGAACGGACTAGTCATCAACGGTGAACATCTCCATGTTGATCGCATCTACCATACGACTCATGTTCGACCTTTCCGTCTCTCGTGTTTCGAGGCCATGTCTGTACATGCTAGGCTCGTCAAGTCAACCTAAGTGTTTCACATGTGTATATATGGCTTACACCCATTGTATGCGAACATTAGAATCTATCACACCCAATCATCACGTGGTACTTCGAAACAACGAACCTTCGCAACGGTGCACAGTTAGGGGGAATACTTCTTGAAATTTTAGTGAGGATCTTCTTATTTATGCTACCGTCGTTCTAAGCAAATAAGATGTGAACATGAAAAACATCACATGCAAATCATAAAGTGACATGATATGGCGAATATCATGTTGCGCCATTGATCTCCATCTTCGGGGCGCGACATGATCACCCTCGTCACCGGCATGACACCATATGATCTCCATCATCATGTCTTCATGAAGTTGTCTCGTCAACTATTAATTCTACTACTATGGCTAACAGTTAGCAATAAAGCAAAGTAATTACATGGCGCTTATATTGACTCGCATGTCATACAATAAATTAAGACAACTCATATGGCTCCTGCCGGTTGTCATACTCATCGACATGCAAGTCGTGATTCCTATTACAAGAACATGATCAATCTCATACATCACATATGTAATTCATCACATCCTTTTGGCCATATCACATCACATAGCATACCCTGCAAAAACAAGTTAGACGTCCTCTAATTGTTGTTGCATGTTTTACGTTGCTGCTGTGGATTTCTAGCAAGAACGTTTCTTATCTACGCAAAAGCCACAAGGGTGATATGCCAATTGCTATTTACCCTTCATAAGGACCCTCCTCATCGAATCCAATCCGACTAAAGTGAGAGAGACAGACACCCGGTAGCCACCTTATTCAACAAGTGCATGTCAGTCGGTGGAACCTGTCTCACGTAAGCGTACGTGTAAGGTCGGTCCGGTCCGCTTCATCCCATAATGACGCCAAATCAAGATAAGACTAGTAACGATAAGCAAATTGAACAAATCATCGCCCACAACTACTTTGTGTTCTACTCGTGCATAGAATCTATGCATAGACCTAGCTCTGATGCCACGGTTGGGGAACGTAGTAATAATTCAAAAAAATCCTACGTGTCACCAAGATCAATCTAGGAGATGCTAGCAAAGAGAGAGAGAGGGAGTGCATCTTCATACCCTTGAATATCGCTAAGCGGAAGCGTTAGAAGAACGTCGTTGATGGAGTTGTACTCGCAGTGATTCAAATTGCAGAAGATCCGATCTATCGCCGAACAGACGACGCCTCCGCGTTCAACACACGTACAGCCCGGGGACGTCTCCTCCTTCTTGATCCAGCAAGGGGAGAGGAGAAGTTGAGGGAGAGCTCCGGCAGCACGACAGTGTGGTGGTGGAGCTTGTGGTTCTCCTGCAGGGCTTTGCCAAGCACTACAGAGGAGGAGGAGGAGGTGTTGGAGGAGGGAGGGGCTGCGCCAGGGAAGGGTCCTCGCTGCCCTCCCACCCTTCCTCTATTTATAGGGTGAAGGGGAGAGGGGGTCGGCCCCTCTAGATCCCATCTAGAGGGGGCGGCGGCCAGGAGGGGAAAACTTGCCCCCAAGCAAGGTGGAGGCGCCCCCTCCCCTAGGGCTTCCAAACCCTAGGCACCTTGGGCCCTTCGGGGCGCACCAACCCACTAGGAGGCTGGTTCCCTCCCATATTCAGCCCATTAAGTCCCCCGGGGCAGGTGGCCCCACCCTGTGGACCTCCGGACACCTTTCGGTGGTCTCAGTACAATACCGATAACCCCTGAGGGAGTCCTGGATTAGGGGGTATTCGGACAGCCAGACTATATACTTTGGTCGGACTACTGGACTATGAAAATACAAGATTGAAGACTTCGTCCCGTGTCCGGAGAAGACTCTCCTTTGCGTGTAAGGCAAGCTTGGCAATTCGGATATGTAGATCTCCTTCTCTGTAACCGACTCTGTGTAACCCTAACCCCCTCTGGTCTCTATATAAACCAGAGTGTTTAGTCCGTAGGACAACAACAATCATAATCATAGGCTAGCTTCTAGGGTTTAGCCTCTACGATTTCATGGTAGATCAACTCTTGTAATACTCATATCATCAAGATCAATCAAGCAGGAAGTAGGGTATTACCTCCATCGAGAGGCCCGAACCTGGGTAAACATCGTGTCCCCAGCCTCCTGTTACCATTAGCCTTAGACGCATAGTTCGGAACCCCCTACCCGAGATCCACTGGTTTTGACACTGACATTGGTGCTTTCATTGAGAGTTCCACTGTGTCGTCACGATAAGGCTTGATGGCTCCTTCAATTGTCTTCAACAACGCAGTCTATGGGAGGTTTTCCTTCCCGGACAGATCTTCATATTCGGCGGCTTCGCACTGCGGGCCAACTCACTTGGCCATCTGGAGCAGATCGATAGCTACGCCCCTGGCCATCAGGTCAGGTTTGGAAGCTTGAACTACACTGTTGACATCCGCGGAGACTTGATCTTTGATGGATTTGAGCCCATGTCAGGTGCGCCGAACAGTCCCAACGAGCATGACATAGATCTGCCATCGGACAGTATTCGGGGGATCGTGCATGTGGCTGCCCCAGGAATCAATCCGGAGTAGATTGCGCCATCCGAGGATGGGTGGATGGACCCCGCCACGGAGGCTGCACATTCATCGGCCTTGGAGCCGAACATTGATCCCACCTCCTATGAGGTCGGTGCCATCGGACCCTCGCACTCGTCTCCAGCTATAGGATCCGAACCGCGTACACCCGTGGCTATCGAATCTGATTGGGCACCAGTCATGGAGTTCACCTCCGCGGATATCTTTCAGCACTCGCCCTTGGGCGACGTGCTAAACTCATTAAGATCTCTCTATTTGTCAGGGGACTCTCGGCCGAATTATGTCCGGCTCGAGTGGGAAGCGTACGATGAAGAAATTCATTCCCCACCCACCACCCACTTAATAGCCACTGTCGATGACTTAACCAATGTGCTCGACTTCAACTCCGAAGACATCAACAGTATGGACGACGATGCAGGATAAGAACAGGAACCACCGCCTATAGGGTGCTGGACTGCCACCTCATCATATGATATATATATGTGGTGGACACTCCCAAAGAAGGCAATGGCAATGAGGCAACGGAAGATAAACCCCCGGAGAAGAAATCTAGGCACCGGCGTCATAGGCGCCGCTCCAAGCCCCACCACAGCAAAAATAGTGATACCGGCACAAGAGATGACAACAATCCGGATGGTGCTGAAGATGAAAACAATCCCGCCGAGCCAGGCTTCGAGCAGGCCGAGCAAGAAGATGGGCAAGCTAGCCCTAAGGAATAGGCAACAGATGGAGAATCAGAGGATGATAATTACATGCCTCCCTCCAAAGATGAAGTGAGCCTGGGCGATGAAGAATTCATCGTGCCTGAGGATCCCGTCGAGCAGGAGCGCTTGAAGCGGCGGCTTATGGCCACTGCAAAAAGCCTGAAGAAAAAGCAGCAACAACTTCAAGCTGATCAAGATCTGCGAACTGATAGATGGACCGAGGTCCTGGCTGCTGAGGAATACAGACTCGAGTGCCCTACCAAAAGTTACCCAAAGCGCAGGTTGCTACCTCAACTCGAGGAGAAGGCGTTAAAGCCCACACTACCAGCACATGATGTGGCTGACCGGCCACCCCGTGGCCGAGACAAAGCAGCGTATGCTACATATTGAGCTTGCATTGGTTTTCCTTGAAGAGGAAAGGGTGATGCAGCAAAGTAGCGTAAGTATTTCCCTTAGTTTTTGAGAACCAAGGTATCAATCCAGTAGGAGGCTCCTCAAAAAGTCCCACGCACCTACACAAACAAATGAGGAACTCGCAACCAACACAATAAAGGGGTTGTCAATCCCTTCACGGCCACTTGCAAAAGTGAGATCTGGTAGAGATAGTATGATAAGATAAATATATTTTTGGTATTTTATAATATAGATGCAAAAAGTAAAGATGCAAATAAAAGTAGATTGAAAGCTTATATGATAAAAGATAGACCCGGGGGGCATAGGTTTCACTAGTGGCTTTTCTCAAGATAGCATAAGTATTACGGTGGGTGAACAAATTACTGTCGAGCAATTGATAGAAAAGCGAATAATTATGAGATTATCTAGGCATGATCATGTATATAGGCATCACGTCCGCGACAAGTAGACCGACTCCTGCCTGCATCTACTACTATTACTCCACACATCGACCGCTATCCAGCATGCATCTACAGTATAAGTTCATAAGAACAGAGTAACGTATTAAGAAAGATGACATGATGTAGAGGGATAAACTCAAGCAATATGATATAAACCCCATCTTTTTATCCTCGATGGCAGCAATACAATACGTGCCTTGCAACCCTTTTTGTCACTGGGTAAGGACACCGCAAGATTGAACCCAAAGCTAAGCACTTCTCCCATGGCAAGAAAGATCAATCTAGTAGGCCAAACCAAACTGATAATTCGAAGAGACTTGCAAAGATAACTCAATCATACATAAAACAATTCAGAGAAGATTCAAATATTTCTCATAGATAAACTTGATCATAAACCCACAATTCATCGAATCTCGACAAACACACCGCAAAAAGAGTTTACATTGAATAGATCTCCACAGGAGAGGGGGAGAACATTGTATTGAGATCCAAAAAGAGAGAAGAGGTCATCTAGCTAATAACTATGGACCCGAAGGTCTATGGTAAACTACTCACAACTCATCGGAGGGGCTATGGTGTTGATGTAGAAGCCCTCCATGGTCGATCCCCCCTCCGGTGAAGCACCGACGAAGGCTCCAAGATGGGATCTCGCGGATACAGAAGGTTACGACTGTGGAAATTGTGTTTCGGTGGCTCCCTGGATGTTTTCGGGGTACGTAGGTATATATAGGAGGAAGAAGTACGTCGGTGGCTGCTCGAGGGGCCTAGGGGACAGGGGCGCGCCAAGGAGGGGTGGGCGCGCCCTCCTATCTCCTAGCTGCCTTGATTGCTTCTTGACTTGCACTCCAAGTCCTCTGGATCACGTTCTTACCAAAAATCACGCTCCCGAAGGTTTCATTCCGTTTGGACTCCGTTTGATATTCCTTTTCTTCAAAATACTGAAATAGGCAAAAAATAGCAATACGGGTTGGGCCTCCGGTTAGTAGGTTGGTCCCAAAAATGATATAAATGTGTAAAATAAAGCCCATAAACATCCAAAAGGGGTAATATAATAGCATGGAACAATAAAAAATTATAGATACGTTGGAGACGTATCAGTGTATAAGCCCGAAGTCCAGACCGCACCCCGTCGCCAAACAAGCAAAAACACAAAGGCCGGGGGCTACATGAAGGACCTGCGAGACGTATTGGAAAACAAAGCAGGACAATCAAGATCGATCTACGGATCACGAGGGCGTGCCACAACGCGTGATGATGACTGTCACGCTAGATACACTAAACAAAAGTTCGGCCGGGCCGAATACAGCAAACCAGATTCATTCGAGCTGCATCGAGCTGTAGCTTGGCATAGAGGCGCCGCACACCCCCTATGCTTCACTGATGAAGTAATGGATCATGAATTCCCAAAAGGGTTTAAGCCCGTGAACATTGAATCATATGATGGCACAACGGACCCCGCGGTATGGATTGAAGATTTTCTCCTACACATTCACATGGCCCGCGGAGATGACCTACACGCCATCAAGTACCTCCAACTAAAACTCAAGGGACCAGCTCGGCATTGGCTGAATAGCTTGCCGGCACACTCCATCGGTAGTTGGGAGAACCTGGAAGATGCATTCCTCGACAACTTCCAGGGCACTTACGTGCGACCACCAGATGCTGATGACTTAAGTCACATAACCCAACAACCCGGAGAGTCAGCCAGGAAATTCTAGACTCGGTTCCTAACCAAAAAGAACCAAATTGTTGACTGTCCGGATGCCCAAGCCTTAGCAGCTTTCAAGCATAACATCCATGATGAATGGCTTGCCCGACACCTCGGCCAAGAGAAGACAAAGTCCATGGCAGCCATCACGACACTCATGACCCGCTTTTGCACGGGCGAGGACAGCTGGCTGGCTCGCAGCAACATCACACCAAAAAACTCTGGTGATTCAGACGCCAGAGATAGCAACAGCAAGCCACAACGCAATAGAAACAAGTGTCGGAACATTGGCGACAACGCCGAAGACACGGCAGTCAACGCCGGATTCAGAGGCTCTAAATCCGGATAGCGGAAAAAGCCATTCAAAAGAAACAATCTGGGCTCGTCTAGTTTGGACCGCATACTCGATCACTCATGTCAAATTCACGGCACCCCCGATAAACCAGCCAACCACACCAACAGAGAATGCTGGGTGTTTAAACAGGCCGGCAAGTTGAATGCGGAATACAAGGAAAAGGGGCTGCATAGCGATGATGACGAGGAGCCCCGGCCGCCAAACACAGGAGGACGGAAGAAATTCCCTCCCCAGGTGAAAACGGTGAATATGATATACGCAACCCATATTCCCAAAAGGGAACAGAAGCGTGCACTATGGGACGCCCGATGGAGCCAGTCGCCCCAAAATTCAACCCATGGTCTTCTTGTCCGATCACTTTTGATCGGAGGGACCATCCTACCAGTATCCATCATGGCGGTTTGGCCGCATTGGTACTTGATCCAATCATTGACGGATTCCACCTCACACGAGTCCTTATGGACGGTGGCAGCAGCCTGAACCTGCTTTATCAGGATACAGTGCGCAAAATGGGCATCGATCCCTCAAGGATCAAACCCACCAAAACCACCTTTAATGGTGTAATACCAGGTGTAGAGGCCTGTTTTATGGGCTCAATCACATTGGAAGTACTCTTCAGATCTTCGGACAACTTCCGAAGCGAGGAGTTAATCTTCAATATCGTCCCCTTCCATAGTGGTTATCGCGCCCTGCTAGGACGAACCACATTCGCTCGATTCAATGTGGTGCCGCACTACGCATACCTCAAGCTCAAGATGCCAGGACCCCGTGGGGTTATAACAGTCAATGGAAACACAGAGCACTCGCTCCATACGGAAGAGCACACTGCAGCCCTCCCGGCAGAAGTACAAAGCAGCCTTCTTAGGCAAACAACCAATTCGGCGATGAAGAACCCGGACACCATCAAGCGAGTCCGGAGTACCCCGCATCAGGATCATCCGGCATGTCCAGAGCTCGACTAGCAGTTCGGCCTCCGTCCTAGTCCCAGTCAAGCGGCAAAATTTGTGCCGCACGTACATAATTACGCACTAAAAATACCATGGACACAGGCGGAGGCACGGCTATGACGCGGTCCACAATGCGGCTCAACCGCCCAGGACCCGCATTCCTTCATTATTTTCTTTCTTTCATGACCCAATTTTCTGGAAGCCCTTTCAGATAGCCGGATTATCGGACTCATAACGGGAGCGACAAACCAAGGAGGTAAGAAGCTTTGACATATAAGGGAATACCCAGGTGGTCTTTGATAGCGATCGTTATACCTGTTTTATATACCCACACGCAGCTTACCCTTGGTTAGGACATGTTAAATAGTCCTATTTTGCTTACTGCACCACTTGTATACATACGCTTTGACGTATCATATGAATAACCATGGAAAAAATATACATCGTCAGCTTATTGTTACATTTTCTTCATCCTTTTTCTTGATTGCTTACTTTAAATTGCATCCGTACACTCTGGTATGTTCAGTTCTCCAGGAGCTTCAGTGTACCCCATAACACGACAAGAAAAGTCCGAACACTCTTGACACTGCGGCACCCCGAACTTATAGCATTATATGCATCAGCTCTGAATCATGTCTTGGATCAATAGTTGGGTTTGCCCGGCTCCTATGTTTTGGTACCTTACGTTCCGCTATATCGGCTAAGGTAGCGCAGGGAGAACTACTGCGATTGTGTCCCGGTTCTTCCGAACGAGCACCTCAGTAGAGAAAGCCGAAAACTGACTGTCATGATGCGGCGAGAGCTGGTCGCTGTTCGAGAGGTCTCAAATCCTTAAAGATTTTTTCCGCTTCGGGCGAGGAATCGGCCTTGTCCGATTTAGGCGTGCATAGCGCCCCAACTTCGGCCTTTCGAATACTAGGGGCTTCGCCAAAATTTAAAATTGTAGAATTCTATGGCTAAGTGAGAGTGATAAAGTTGTATAGTCCGATTGCCTTGTTCGCTGCGCTAAACACCTCCTTAAAGGACCAAAGATTTGGATTGAGAGTGTTTAGATTTATCCCGAACACCCCGGTACTTGCTACATGGGGGCGGAAGCCGATGACTGGCCAACTCTCAGATTTTTATAAACGGTCGCACGGAAGGTAATATTTTAAATCAACAAGCGTTCGATAGCACACATGAACTCGTTTTTCATATTATAGGATGACATGAGTACATTCATTCAAATATTACATCATTAGCACATTCATCCGCCACAAGGCGGGCAACCTTCAGGACACCCTCGTAATACTTCTCGGGGTGGCAATGCTCCTTGCCCTTCGGCGGCCCCTCCGTCACCAGCTTCTCGGCTTCCATCTTAGCCCAGTGCACTTCCGCACGGGTAAAGGCCCTGCGTGCACCTTCAATGCAGACGGACTTCTTAATGACTTCAAGCCGGGGACAGGCGTTTACCATCCACTTTATAAGGCCGAAGTAGTTGCCGGGCAGGGGCTCGCCAGGCCATAGCCGGACTATCAGGTCCTTCATGGCCAGTTCGGCCGCCTTGTGCAGTTCGACCAGTTGCTTCAGCTGGTCGCTCAAGGACATCGGATGTTCGGCTCAAATATACTGGGACCAGAACAGCTTCTCCGTCGAGCTCCCTTCCTCCGCATGCTAGAAATCAATGGCATCCGATATGCTGCGCGGCAGATCTGCGAATGCTCCTGGAGAGCTTCGTATTCGGGTAAGTAAAAGGAAAGTCTTCTTCACATGGTTGCTTTGCATAATGAAATCCTTACCTTCCGCTATCTTCTTGGCCGCCTGGATCTCCTGGAGGGCCTTTTGGGCTTCGGCCTTGGTGTCTCGCATGCTCTGGAGGGCCTTCGCAAGCTCGGACTCTTGCGTCTTGGAGTCACGCTCCAGGGATTCGTATTTCTTGACGAAATCCTGGAGCTCTTGTTGGACCTCATTTACCTGAGCCTCTTGCTTCTCGCGCTCGGTGCGCTCCTTGGCCGCCTTGTCTTCAGCCTCGGACAATGCTTTCTTAAGGGCCGCCACTTCGGTCGTGGCCCCTATTAAAGGTCATGATGCTTCTATTAGCATCATAAATTTTCCTCCATATAACACATGAACGGGGTATCACTTACCTTTGCTCTCCTCGAGCTGCCTCTTCATGAGGCCGAGATCTTCCTCGGCCTGCCCCAAGTCCCGCTTCAGTCCGAAGACCTCCACAGTGCGGGCGGCAGCGGCCAGCAGCGATGCCTGCTTATTCACATACACATAATATGATTAGACTCCTATGGATGTTTTTGATCCTCTGTTCGGCCTTTCTTTCTGAACACCAAACAGAGCATCAGGGGCTAGTATCTATGCTATGATATTGTGATTACTTACCTCAAAGCCTGTTAATTAGGAGGCTGGTGCAGGCTTCGGTCAATCCGCTTTTGGCGGACCGAATCTTCTCAATCATCGTACTCATAAGAGTACGGTGCTCTTCGTCAATGGAAGCGCCGTGAAGCGCTTCCAACACAGCGTCCGATGCCTCTGGTTGGACAGAGGTCATCATAACAGGCGGCTCACCCTCCTTAGCGAGGGGTTGCCTACCTAAATCCGGAACCATTCGAGGTTCCGGCGCAGCATCCGGCCGGGAGTCGGGCTTGCCCGGCCCCCTTCGTTAAGACTCATGGGGGTCTTTCCCCTCATGAGCCCGGCGTCTGGGATTTCGCCTTGGGGCATCTCCAGAATCATCTCCTCCTACTCTGTTATCCTCTGGGACAACACCTCGGTGTCGTTCACGGGCCGGGGGGACGTGGCCGTTGAGAGCGAATAGCTATTAATCTCCGACTGACTCAAAGACCCATCCGAGGAGGATACGTCGATGTGGGCTTTGGACGAACTGCACGATCATGTTTAACATGATAAGAGGCAATAAAGTGAAACATACCAGAAGCATTATAGTATCCGGATACTTACGACTTTGCTCGGGGCTTGTCCCTGGGCAGCCACTCCTCGTCGCTGTAGGCGACTGTTGTGGATTGGTCCGGAGGAAGGGTCCTTCCTTTCTTGGACCCTTCAGCCTCCCCAGATGGGGCGGCCTTCCTTTTCTTTTCCTCCCTAGTCGGGGGAGGAATTTCCTCTTCCTCCTCCTCTTCTTTGTTGGAGGAGGGTGCCTCGACGTCTTCGGATGATGTGTCTGATACGGCCTTGCACCAGAGACCCTTACTGGTCCCCGTGTCCTTCTTCTTGGCCTTCTTCTCCGGCACCTTGTAAGGCGTCGGAACCAGCATCTCCGTCAGGAGAACGGTTGCTGGATCTTCAGGTAGCGGAGCTGGACAGTCGATCCGCTCCGCTGTCACCACATAGTCCTGTTAAATCAGCATAGTGGCTTAGGCTCCCCTCACGAACGCACTGGGGAAGGCCCATCTTGAAATATAGAAGGCTTCCGGATTGGCGAGGCGCTTTGCGCTGAGTCCACGGTCCTCGGGGAGGGGAGGAGGTACTTCGGCGGCCTTAAACAGTACCTTCCAGACGTCTTTGTGCGTCATGTTGAAGAGCTCTCGCAGCGTCTGGTGTTTGGCCGAATCAAACTCCCACATATTGAATGCCCGTCTTTGGCACGGGAGGATCCGGCGGAGGAGCATAACCTGGATCACGTTGACAAGCTTGATCTTCTTGCCTATCATATTCTTGATATAGTTATCGAGTCCGGTCAGCTCTGCAGGTGCACCCCAGGCTAAACCCTTCTTTTCCCAGGAGGTGAGCCGCATGGGGATGCCGGATCGAAATTCGGGGGCTGGCGGCCAGTTGGCGTCGCATGGCTCGGTGATGTACAACCACCCCGACTGCCACCCCTTCACGGCCTCCACGTAGGAGCCTTCGAGCCAGGTAACGTTGGGCATTTTGCCCACCATGGCGCCTCCGCACTCCGCTTGCTGGCCTCCCACTATCTTCGGCTTCACATTGAAGATATTTAGCCACCTGCCAAAGTGGGGCTTGATGCGGAGGAAGGCCTCGCACACGACGATAAACGCTGAGATGTTGAGGACGAAATTTGGGGCCAGATCATGAAAATCTAGCCCATAGTAAAACATGAGCCCGCGGACAAACGGGTGGAGGGGAAATCCCAGTCCGCGAACGAAGTGGGGGAGAAATACAACCCTCTCGTGGGGTTCTAGAGTGGGGATGATCTGCCCTTCGTCTGGGAGCCAGTGCGCGGTGTCTGCGGCTAAGTATCCGGCCTCCCGAAGCTTCGTAATGTCCTCCTCCGTGACGGAGGAGGCCATCCACTTGCCTCCCACTCCATACATGTCTAGAATGGCTTTACGGAGAAGGTCAGAACTTGGACGCTGGATCTCGACAATGCGAGAATGTATGAGCAAAGGAGGAAGAAGGCGTGGGTGAAAAAGGGGAATCCTTATCTCTTTATAAAGGCGGTAGGAACTGTGTGCCTCCCCTCTTGCTCGTTAAAATTGCTTATTCCCCAAGCGCCACGATTGATGGCGCGGTTGGGTTACCCACGCCCGTATTGATGAGAATCCCGCAATAAGGGGACACGATCTCTGCTTCGACAAGACGTGCCAAGGAAACCGCCTCGCAATACGTGCAGTAGCTGGTTGTGAAAAACGGTTCGAATAATGACCGGGTCGTGGCGTGATGTCACGCTACGAAAAGTTGTTAGCAGATTAGATTTGTAAAATATCATTCTCTCTATGGTGGTATGTGGAATTTGTTTTGCAGAGCCGGACACGATTCTCGTGTTCAAAATCTTCTATGGAGTATTTGGAGGAGGAACCCGCCTTGCAATGCCGAAGACAATCTGCGCCGGACTCATCGTCATTGAAGCCTGGTTCAGGAGCTACTGAGGGAGTCCTGGATTAGGGGGTATTCGGACAGCCATACTATATACTTTGGCTGGACTGTTGGACTATGAAGATACAAGACTGAAGACTTCGTCCCGTGTCCGGAGGAGACTCTTCTTTGAGTGGAAGGCAAGCTTGGCGATTCTGATATGTAAATCTCCTTCTCTGTAACCGACTCTGTGTAACCCTAGCCCCCTCCGGTGTCTACATAAACCGGAGGGTTTAGTCTGTAGGACAACAACAATCATAATCATAGGCTAGCTTCTAGGGTTTAGGCTCTACAATCTCGTGGTAGATCAACTCTTGTAATACTCATATCATTAAGATTAATCAAGTAGGAAGTAGGGTATTACCTCCATCGAGAGGGCCTGAACCTGGGTAAACATCGTGTCCCCAGCCTCCTGTTACCATTAACCTTAGACGCACAGTTCGGGACCCCTTACCCGAGATCCACCGGTTTTGACACCGACAACCCCCGAAACCATTCCAGCGACTGAAACTGGACTTCCCATATATAAATCTTCACCTCTGGACCATTCCGAAACTCCTCGTGACGCCCGGGATCTCATCTGGGACTCCAAACAACCTTCGGTAACCACATACAATTTCCCATAACAACTCTAGCGTCACCGAACCTTAAGTGTGTAGACCCTACGGGTATGGGAACCATGCAGACATGACCGAGACATTCTCTGGCCAAAAAAACAGCGGGATCTGGATACCCATCTTGGCTCCCACATGTTCCATGATGATCTCATCAGATGAACAACGATGTTGGGGATTCAACCAATCTCGTATACAATTCCCTTTGTCCATCGGTATGTTACTTGCCCGAGATACCATCATTGGTATCCCTATACCTTGTTCAATCTTGTTACCGGCAAGTCTCTTTACTCGTTCCGTAACGCATGATCATTTGGCTAATTCATTAGTCACATTGAGCACATTATGATGATGCATTACTGAGTGGGCCCAGAGATACCTCTCCGACATACGAAATGACAAATCCCAGTCTCAATTCGTGCCAACCCAACAAACACTTTCGGAGATACCTGTAGTGCACCTTTATAGCCACCCAGTTCTGTTGTGACGTTTGGTACACCCAAGGCATTCCTACGGTATCCGAGAGTTGCACATCTCATGGTCTAAGGAAATGATACTTGACATTAGAAAAGCTCTTAGAAAACGAACTACACGATCTTGTGCTATGCTTAGGATTGGGTCTTGTCCATCACATCAATCTCCTAATGATGTGATCGCGTTATTAGTGACATCCAATGTCCATGGTCCGGAAACCATAACCATCTATTGATTAACGAGCTAGCCAACTAGAGGCTCACTAGGGACATGTTGTGGTCTATGTATTCACACATGTATTACGGTTCCAGTTAATATAATTATAGCATGAGCAATAGACAAATATCATGAACAAGGAAATATAATAATAACCATTTTTATTATTGCCTCTAGGGCATATTTCCAACACACGGGTTGTAGCGGGAGGCCCACAGAGGGGGCACCTAGAACTGCTGCTGCTGCTGCTGGCGAGGTTGGCTGGTGCCCTGCGGCTGCAGCTGCTGACTGCCGCGGCGACCCCCACCACGCCATCCCCTGCGACGCCGTTCGACCGAAGGGGCAGGAGGGGCGGGCGGTCCATAGGGCAGCGGAAGCAGCCCCGGCTGCTGGGGCGCCGGGTACGGCGGCTGCGCCGGGAAGGACGTCGGGTGGTGCAGGGGCGCGACCGGGGCGGTTGGAGTCGCTGAGGGTCCACGGCGGGTGGTGCCGGCGGCGAGGGCGGTGTCGATGGCCCGCGCCTTCACCTGCTTCATCAGCCGCTCCTCCAAGCGGAGGTATGCAACGAACTTGGCGAAGGACGTGTTGGGGATGAGGCTGAGGTTCGCTGTGGCATTGCCGAAGTCCTCGTTGAGCCCCTCGGTGAGCAGGCTGAGGAGGAGGTCATCATCGATCTTCGCACCAATATCGTGGAGCTCGTCAACGAGAGTCTTTAGGCGGCGACAATAGTCATCGACGGAGGTGTTGTCCTGGTGACAGCCAAAAAACGATTGCTGCGAAAAAACACGACGCTGGAGCTGGTTGTCGATGAAGAGCCTGTTCAACTTGGTCCACATGGTGCAGGCATGGTCACCGTCCTGCATGACCTTCTGGAAGAGGTTCGGTGAGATGGTGAGGAAGAACTAGCGGGTGATCGTGGTGTCGATGGTGGACTAGTCATGGAACTCGGGGACGAGGCTGGAGTTGATGGTGCCGTCCACGTGGTCGATGAGATAATACTCTCAAAACATGAGGGAAAAATATGTCTTCCACGTGTAGTAGGAGGAGTCCGCCTGCGAGAGACGAACCGGCACCCGCTCGAAGATGTTGAGGTTGTGGATGTCGTTGACGTTGGGAGGGTTGGCATCAACGAACGAGTTGGACTTGATAGACGCGGAGGAGGTGGCAGAAGACATAGCTAGGACGGAACGGTGTGGGCAGCTCGGACGGCTCGGCTGACAGACGGTTAGTCGCGAGAGCAGTGACTTGGCGACAACATGCAGTAGTGATGTGCGGCAGCAGGCACTAGCGATTGGGGGCAGCAGGCACTAGGCTAGTAGGCAGTAGCGGGCGGGATTAGGCAGTAGGCATCAGGCGGGACTAGGCAGCTAGCGATGCGGTTGAAAGCGACGCGGCTAGCAGGGATGCATGGATGCAGCGGCTAGCGAGCGATGCGGGCGCAGCGGCAGGCGGGGCGTGTGGAGAAAATGACGCGCGGGCGACGCGCTAAGGTGGCGAGGTGAGAGCGGCAGCTGGGCGGCTAGATGCGGCGGCGGCGCGGAGGCGGCAGCGGAAGACTAGGATAAAACCTAAAAAACTGATACCATGTATGATTGCACGATGTATTGCTCTTCGTGCGTAGGCACGTATATTTGATGTACAAAGGTGGGTCACGGACCTCAACTATACAAGGAACTAGGAGGCGGGTCCAATACACAATATGCACATAACACATATACTCAACAGAAATGGGGCGAGAGCCGCGTGACAAGAAGGTCATGTCTAGAGAGAACGTAGTGTTCTATGCATGGATGTAACAAGTCCAGCCCTATACTAAGAAGTGAATAATGTAGTTCAACATAAGGATAAATCTACTTAGCCCCTTTGAATATCAAGGTCTGACCTACTTATTTAACACACAAATCTGATATTTGACTTGTGAATTCCATGTTGTCTAAATCATAGACTTTGGAGCAGTTTGCCCTTGTGGCAGTGTCCACCTAACGAGCCTCATCGGTGAAACATTCTCCGAAACTATCCAAATCTGTGATTAGGACACTAGTCGATGCTTTTAATGGTACAAGTTTTTATAAGTTCTTATAATTAAGTAGGTTAAGCTGGACAACCTTGATGCTAGGAGGTGTTAGGGTAGACTTATTCCTCCAAATAATTGCATATGAGTAAGGATGTGTACCTCCTCCACAACGATGGGATCATCCCTGCTAATATTGATGACATAATTAAGCAACACATCCAGATCATCCCACACTGCTATGTATCTATACAACTCTACTAAGTCATCATCCCGAGGAATTTTAGCCATAGCTAATGAGAAAATTTGCAGCATGCAACAAGTAGGATGTTTCATGCCCAGCCGAGCTTCATAAAAAGTAAAGTTATATTGTTAGTTTTTAGCTGCAATTAATAAAGTAAGAGAATACATGTCGTTCAAAATTTGAAAATAAAAGTTTGATGCTCATTTGACCACCTCACTTAGAGGGTCTGAATGGACACACCATTCACTGGCTATGGTCATGGAAAAAGGACTTTCATTGTCAAAAACATTGAGGATTTGAGTTTGAGCACTAAGCAAGAAAAACTTATCATCACTAGTTCAAAGTCCTTTTTATGGTACCAGCATAGCTACTCAAAGTGATCACTGAATCATAACACTAGAAATGTCCTTAGTATTGTTGAATCATTTGCAACATTTCCAGGGTCGTGAACCATATTCCAACTAGAATCTTTTGGGACTAAATTTGATCATCACTAGATTCAAAGATTAGCAAAACCCACTACGGGGGTTGAGATGCACTTACCCATTTGGACAAAAGATCTACATGCTCATGTGTTACCATACACGTGATTTGTTTTCATATTGCATCGCCTTTTTGAGGAGGACCCCAGCTTCTGCATCTGAACGATGCATGCGGCCACTTTATTAATTATCCACACAAGACCTTACAAAGTCATACAACAGTAAGACTAAAGCCACAGTCTAGGCAACATCTGTCGCTACTCCTATCCAGTTGATGAAGGGATACTAATAGTCTGGGCCTAATACCAAACAAACGTCACATCCAAACCTAAACATCTAAGACCTGAGGTCCCAACCAGGATGCCTGTCGGGTATGGGGTACATACCAGTCCGGCGCACTCCTCAACCAGGACGCCTACCGGGTATGAGGCCGCCGCAGCCATCTGCCACCAATCCATCTTCAGAGCTGTACTGTTGCATCTACCGTGCCAGGTCTCTCTGCCATCGATGCCACCACGACGCCAGACAGCGTTATCCTCCTGCGCAAGTCCACCCTCGCACATCAAACACCGAATCTGCACTGCGCCACGCCATCGAGATCCGTCGCCATCAATGTGTAGGATGAAACACCGCTCCACCAAAGAAGTCATCCGTTGGTCCCGCGAGACCGAGTGCACCTCCAAACATGCCACCCCAAGGAGGTAACGACACATGATTTCCGCCAACATCCGATCAGCTGATCTAGGGTTTCCCTCGGAGGTATTGAGTGGAGCTGGGAACTTCACCTCGATGATGCCTTCATGAAGGAAACGATGATAAGGGCATCGTCATCACCGTCTCCGGCCATCGACCAAAGACCAGACACCCGGATCCGTCCCACGTAATCCACCTGACAACCTGTGCACCCTCTCGACCGCCTGCAAAGCCCCAGATCTAGCCGCCTAGATACGGCGACCAACCGCAACAGAAGTGCCACTGTAGGAACCCTGGCGCACCGGCCACTGCCTGAGTGTGCCACCACTAGAGCCTAGGAGGAGGGCTCCCACCCTGCCTCGCCAAGCCGCGAGAGCCGCCAAGATGGATCCCGCATGCTCCTCACCTTCTTTGATCCGGGCCATCGCTGTCACAGATCCGCCTTGGACAGGGACTGCACCACGCCATGCCGCCGCGGGAATCCCTAGCTTCACCAGCCGCCACCATCCAAGGCCTCTGCTCCGGGATCCAGACAGAACATCGCCGCCGCCGCCGACCAGCCAAGCCGCCGGCCACTGCGACCTCCGCCGCCATGACCATGCAAGCCCACTGAGCAGCCGGCACCACCAGATCTTCCACGAAGCCCGCTGCTCCGCCGCCTCCTCCCATCACCATGCCGCCACTGCGCTTTCGCCAAAAACGGTCGCGCTGCGCGACTCAGATCGGGGAGGAGGGCCCCTGCGCCACAGATGACCCGCCTCACCCAATGCAACACGGGAGTCAAGGGGGCCTCCACCGCCGCCGTCAGCCGCCCGGGGCTTTGCCCAGTGACCTCCTCCAGCGGCGGCAGAGGGGAGGGAGATGGTTGAGCCCGGCGGCGATGGGGGTTAGGGTTCCGCCCGAGCCGCCCTAGCGGCGGGCGGCGCGGGGGTCAGGTCCACTAGTAATATAACCCTATTTTTCCCTCATATTGCATTGCTTCTTTCATAAACTTGTACCATCATAGTCCTTAACTTTGTGCGGGGTACTTTTTTCTTACAATACTCATCAATTGAATCAATTATTTGCCATCCATAGTATTGACGACAACTATGGAAATTTCCTAGTAAAATAACTGGTAATTTTGATGACAACTGGTAGGGCGAATGAATTGCCACTAGCCGAGATCTTATAAGAATAAATGTAGAGATTAATGGAAGCATCTTCCCATAGTTAAGACAAAATACTACTACAACAAACAAATCTTGCATGTACTTATTAAGAAAATTAAGGGTAAAAACTAAGCTTTATGATTATTAAATAATTTGATAGCATAGATAATATACCATTCACAAAGTATCCCGCATTTAATAGTGTAAAAGACCATCGTAGTTGTAGTATGCCATGGACATGATTTAGTGGTCCAATCCCATATGTTCTATTCATGTGATGATTTTATCCTTATACTACAAAATGCATAATATAATGTAAAATAGAGATAATAAGTCTACTTAACCAACAAATATCAAGGTTCATCTACTTAACACACTTCTTTACAAGACCTTGTATCCCTAAATATGTTGTACCATCAAAATATACCCATCTAAATGATTCTCTAGGCGGTTTTGCCCATGTACCAATGTGCACCTAATGAGCCACATGGGAGTGGATGATTAAGAGGATTAAGTGTAGGATCGTTTAGTCTAGTCTGGAGAGTGGGGCAGTGAATTGACTACAAGAAAATCAAAGGGACTCTTTACCCAGTTTTAAGTTTGCGCTTAGCAATTACTAGCAAAGCATGCGCGGTGGCATGTCGCGCTTGTTGATATAGTCTGCCTATATGGAGTTTGTTTAGTTTTGAGATGACAAAGTTCTGTATGCCAAAAATGTTGGCATGCGAAGATAAGATAGAAAGAAGCAGAAATCAAAAGGAATAGCTCGCCTAGAGCTCGTGATCTTTAACATGGCCATAGTGATTGAAGGATTTGGTTGCTTAGACACCATGAAGGAGGTCTATATACGGTGGTAAAATAGTAGAACTGTTATGACCCACATCTATGCCTACAAGTTGACTTAGTGGTGCTAATGTCAAGAGAAATTATTTAAGCCTCTAAACATTTTGTATGTCTCTGAAAAACCAACTAATCATATGCTAGGAGAACATTCTTAAATTCTAGAATGGCGCACTGTAGAATCTCCTGTTGATACGACCTGCATTTCATTGTCATTTCACTTTAGAGCAGGAAGGCACATTTTTCACTAAATGTACTACCTTCTCTATATCCCGGCAGGTTTCTATTTTCTGTTTTTTTAGAAATTTCTTGCAGTGGCAAACTGGGTTTAGGGTTGTTGGCGGAAGGAGTTAGGACACCCCTAGATGGCGGAAGACACCCTTTTCTAGGGAGAACCGTTGAATTTTACTTTATATGTTCAGAATCTCTGTTTGTATAGGACAACTCTGCAAATGGTTAAAGAAGGAGGAAGCGAGCTACGCTATGAGTTAGCAGAATGTACATCCCTCTTGTTATCTTTTTACAGTAAAACCCTGAACATTTTTCCTTAGGGTCCTATGGGTGATCAAGCCTATTCCTTAATTTTTCTTCGGCCACGGAAGAAAATCTCCTTAAGGCCTGGTCAGCTAATTTTCCATTGCATGAAATTAGTGGCTAATAAGATGTCATCTCATCTACATCTGCACTCTGCTTTTCACATTTTTTAATGGAAGCTCTTTTCAAGCTAGATGTTGAATGTGACGCGTAGGCTTATATTATTTCCTACATGCCTTCAGAACTGCCAACGCCAACAGACCACCATACTATATGCTGATCCTGTGCATAGCATCAAAGAACCAACGATCATGTCTCTTCTCAATTAGCCCACTTAAAATGAAATGATGCAAAAACAGTCTATCTGATATGTTCTTATAACCTCAAAGAGATGGAAATACATGATTACATGGTATATTTCTTTCGGAAATGTATTGACGATACCAAGTCACCAAAGAGTCCAGTTCTTTCCCCTCAATGCCAAGTTAACAGAAATTTATGGTGTTGTTAATGGTAACATACACTATTGTAAACTGTTATTCAAATAAAGTATATGTAAATCTCGGTGTTATCATCACCTGTGGCTAACAATTAACTTTGAATGGAAACACATAAACTTCTGTATGTGGTATCATATATGCGGTAACACGCTACACGGTTGAAGAAAGGATACTGCCTATTTTGTAGTCTATTGACTGATTAGTTTCCCATAACAAACAAACTATACTCACTTGCATCATTTTAGGTACATTTAGTTGTGATAGTGAGTGGCAGTATAGGAAAGTAGAAACCATATATTCACCTTAATCCCAAAGAGACGTTTCAGTTAGTTTCCCATAAGAAAAAAAGTATGCATATATGTATCTAGCTCCTTAACTACTGAACACCAAGAAATTAGAAGCAACAGCCTTCTTGCCATCATCGATAGATATCTCACAAATACTGACCAGAAGGATGACACAATAAGTCATGGTCCAACGGCTATCAGGACTATAGTTCCAATATATATTCAAATAAATTTTAACATTTTGAGCAAGCACATGAAGAATTGTGATGGAAAATATAGTCACATCTCCTGCACTCACATTCTGCATCCAGCCATTGAACAAAGAAGAATGCATCATCAGTCTTCACCCTGTATTACTGTAATGGAAACTGGTATGGTAAGACCACAAGTATATAGAAATTACTGCAAAAGACAAAATTGCTTGACCCTTATCTCATAGGATTTGTCAAATCTGATTCTCTCAACCCGAATCATGAAATCAACCACCCCGTCCCCAATGAACAAAAAAAATAAGTGATCAGTAGTAACGGCAGTCGCCGCAGCGGCGTTGACACGGAGGCCGCAGCAGCCGAGGCAATAGGAAAGAATGAGGAGCACGAGGGTAGCGGCGTCGGCACTGGCCATGGCCCTCCAGTTGCTCTTGGTGGTCGCCAGCACGTCAACCTTGCATGAATTGCACCGGAAGCACGTAATGTCTGATCGTTGCAAAAGGCCTGGCAGTCCATGCTAGTCGTGTCCGGGGCACGCTCGCGTGCGTCCTGCCAAACTCATGCGTCGTCGTCACCTTAGCGGCCGAGGTTGCCAGCCTCGCGTGCTGGGTTGCATACGCGTGTCTCCCGTCCCTGTCTCAAGGTGGAGGCCTAACTTCCACGCAGCTGGCCGCCACGGCGACCCACGCTCTAAATCCACCCCCGCCGAAGTCGAAAGACATGGGTGTCCTCATGGGGAGGAGGACGGGTGAGGGAGTTCCAGACCAGGGGGTGTCCGGATAGCCAAACTATCATCGTCGGTCAGACTCCAAGACTATGAAGATACAAGATTGAAGACTTCGTCCCGTGTCCGGGTGGGACTTTCCTTGGCGTGGAAGGCAAGCTTGGCGATACGGATATGTATATCTCCTACCATTGTAACCGACTCTGTGTAACCCTAGCCCTCTCCGGTGTCTATATAAACCGGATGGCTTTAGTCCATAGGACAAACAACAATCATACCATAGGCTAGCTTCTAGGGTTTAGCCTCCTTGATCTCGTGGTAGATCCACTCTTGTAACACACATCATCAATATTAATCAAGCAGGACGTAGGGTTTTACCTCCATCAAGAGGGCCCGAACCTGGGTAAAACATCGTATCCCTTGTCTCCTGTTACCATCCGCCTAGACGCACAGTTCGGGACCCCCTACCCGAGATCCGCCGGTTTTGACACCGACATTGGTGCTTTCATTGAGAGTTCCTCTGTGTCGTCACCAATAGGCTCGATGGCTTCTTCGACCATCATCAACGATGCAGTCCAGGGTGAGACCTTTCTCCCCGGACAGATCTTCGTATTCGGCGGCTTCGCACTGCGGGCCAATTCGCTTGGCCATCTGGAGCAGATCGAAAGCTACGCCCCTGGCCGTCAGGTCAGATTCGGAAGTTTGAACTTCACGGCTGACATCCACGGGGACTTGATCCTCGATGGATTCGAGCCACAGCCGAGCGTCCCGCACTATCACGGCGAGCATGATTTAGCTCTGCAGCCGGACAGTACCCTGGAGGCCGCACTCGAACCCGCTCCGATCTTCAATTCGGAGCCGGCTGCGTAGATCGAGGACGGATGGCTAGACACCGCCTCGGGGGCTGCAACCTCTACGGCGATAGAGCCGAACACTGACCTTGTCCCTCATAAATCTCATAACTCCGAGGTGCCGGACTCCTCGCCGGATTCCGAACACCCCGCGCCCCTCCGATCGAATCCGATTGGGCGCCGATCATGGAGTTCACCGCAGCGGACATCTTTCAACACTCACCTTTCGGCGACATCTTGAGTTCGCTAAAATATCTCTCATTATCAGGAGAGCCCCGGCCGGACTGCGGTTAGGACGGTTGGGATGCGGACAACAAAGAAATTCAAAGCCCACCCACCACCCACTTGGTAGCCGTTGTCGACGATCTAACCAACATGCTAGACTACGACTCCGAAGACATCGACAGTATGGACGACGATGCCGAAGGACAACTCCCCCAACAAACAACCAAAACGGCGACGCAAGCGCCGCCCGAAGACCGGCCTCGATAAAAATGGCACCCATACGGACCCAGCCCTAGAGCAGGGCGAAGCAGTGGACGACGCACATATCAACAAGCAGCCAGCCGGACATGAACTGGACAAGCAACCCATCCCCGGCGAAGATGATCTCACATCACCAGAGCATACGAATCTTCATAAAAGGCTCGTCGCCACTGCAAGAAGTTTGAAGAAGCAAAAGCGGAAGCTCAAAACAGCGGAGGACGCACTCAGAATGAGATGGAGCAAAGTACTCAACAGCACAGATAAACATGGCGCTAGTCACCAGACAAAGAGCTACCCGAAGCGTAAGCTGTTGCCCGAATTTGATGAGGAGGCCTTAGAGCCCCCGCAGTCAAAAAGAAAGAAGCCGCCTGGCCGGATAGACGACCAGATGACAGGCCAAGAGCAACAAGGGGCTCGACACACCAAGCGAAAGTGACGAAACCCAAAAGCAGCACTCCGGAAAACAGAAGACTTTTCCACTAGAAGTCAAAACAGTGAACTCACTTCATGTGATAACATGAAAAGACAGTGCGGCACCTGCAATACCAGGACACCACCCGCAGAATGGGGATAGACCCTACCAAAATTCGTCGTAGCAGCACTTCCTTCAAAGGAGTGACGCCAGGCCTTTAAAGCCAATTATACAGGCTCTGTACCACTAGAGGTTGTGTTTGGTTCATCCAACAACCTCCGTCACGAAAAGCTCACTCTCCATCGCCCCATTCAAACAGTAGCCCTTAAGCACTACTGGGGCGCGCAGCTATCGCCAGCCCTAATGCAATACCACATTACGCGTTTTTTACGCTTAAGAATGCCCGGTCAACGTGGCATAATTTCATTAAAAAGTAACTCCGAGTGTTCCTCGACCACGGAGAACGTGAGACTACTTCGACAGCCACACACTAATCAGACCTTGTGGGTCAAAGCCCCTAAAAACAGGTCATTCAGACCTCGGACATGGTTAGGCGAGTCCGGCAAGGGGCTTCACAGCCGCATATCCCCTTTATAAGGAGCCGCGTGTATAAATGGTGAGAGCCAATAAAGCTCAACTTCCTTCCCGTTATTCTATTTTAATACAACTTCTGCATGATATTTCTTGGAAACTAAGTCCTTCTCTTTTACAGATGAAGCACGTGCTACACCCGTCCAGGATACAGCACAACGGAGACACAGGCGCAGACGTGCAGCAGGGACCCGTTGCAAGGATTCTTTTCAGATTAAGACCCTGTGTAAACCTTCCTTACTGTCTCTTGTTGATACACATCCCCCGGTTTCCCACCATAGCCGAGGAGGAGGCTGGCGTTTTGGCATCGGCCGCGTCAGAAGTTCCGGCCTGTACCTGGACACTAGGGGCTTAGGGCATTGTTCTGCCCGGTATCATAAAGACCGAACACCTCAGGGAGTGTTCGGCGTCTCGAGTTAGGCCTTATATGCATCAGCTCCGAATCATGTCTTTGGTCAAATGTTGGGTTTGCCCGGCTCCTGTGTTTTGCTGCCTTACGTTCCGTATCATCGACTAACGCGACACTAGGAGAACTACTGCGATTGTGCCCCGGTTCGGCCGGGCGAGCACCTCAGTAGAGAAAGCCGAAAAATGATTGTCATGATATAGCGAGAGACTGGTCAACCACTCGATCGACCATTGGAATGTATAGAATTCCTCCGCTTTGACGAAGGACCGCTTCCCGGTCAGGCACATACGCGCCCCGAAGTTCGGAGAAGAGCGGTGCCGCTAGGGGCTATATAGTAGCCCCACATTCGAGCTCCTATGGCTAAGTGAAAGTGATAAAGCATTATAGTCCGGTTGCCTAGTTTGCTACGCTATCACCTCCCTAAAAGGACCAAGACGTTGGATTAAGTGTGAAAAAGCGCTTTTCTTTTTGCAAACACCCCCGCACCACGTGCGTGGGGGCTGAAGCCAAAGACTGCAACTTTCAGGTTATTCATACATATACGGCCGCACAGGAGATAGTTCAATACTTGCAACGCACAAGTATAAAAAGCTATTGCATTATAAACTTGATCTCACAAATCATACATGTCATTCAAACATAACATCTTTCAAGCACTGCAACTCTATTAAACGAGCGCCCTGCAGGACTTCCTCAAAATAGTGCTTGGTGGGGAATCGGCTTCTGTCCGAACCCCGGGATGCAACAGCGGTGGCATCCATCTCCGCCCAGTATGTCTTACCACGGGCGAGAGCCATCCGTGCACCTTCTATGCATGCCGACCGCTTCATCGCCCCAATACGCGGCACCGCCCCAAGGAATTGCTGCAACAAGCCAAAATAACTCTTCGGCTTGGGCCCTTTCGGCCACAGATGAGCGACTACATCCATCATGGCAAGTCCGAACAATCTATTCAGCACAGCCCACTCAACCAGCCGATCACTCAATGGAAGTGGACGCTCCGGACTATGGAATTGAGACCAGAAAAGCTCTTCCATTTCGTGATCCTTCTGGCTTCGAAAGTGCACGACTGCGTCCGCCGCACTCGCCGCCAAGTCCAGATAAGGATACTCCGCACCATACAATCGGCCCAACTGAGCATACTTCGGATCCGTGAACTTCCTACGCAGCATAAAGGGCTTTCCAGCCACAATGTCTCCGACCTAACGCAATTCCTCCTTCATAGCCCGCATCGCACTATGGGCATCCTTGGCTTCGGCGCCGGCATTCTTCAGGTCCTCTTGCTCCGCTCGGTGTTCTCTTTCAAGAACCTCCAGGCGGTCGGTAGCAACCTTTAATTTCGTGGCCATTCCGGCCATCTACTCCCTGCTTCGGCAGTGAGCAGCCTTCTTGGCTTCTAGCTCTTCCGCTGCCTTCGAGGCAGCCGCCTCGCTTTTTCTGGCTTGCTCCTTGGCCCGAGCAAGTTCTGCTCGAAGGCCTTCCACAGCAGCAGCACTATCTGCATCAGGCATACAAATTGTAAGGAATGGGCGTCAACTCCCTTACTAGGTGTCCGCAGAGCAACCAAATACCTTGTGACTCATCAAGTCGTTTATTGACCAGCGAGATGTCCGCATCCGCAACGTCGAGTTGCCTCTTAAGCTCGGCAACTCCATCAGTCCGGCTTGCCACCGAACGTTCCGCCACCTGCATAGGAAAGGCTACATTCTATAACTGAGATTATGATCCTCGGCACGCTGCCGTTTTCGACAGCATACCAAGTCTCAGGGGCTACTATCTATACAGGGCGCACTTCATGTGCAAAAACTGTCAAAAGGTATATCATTTTTCGCGTACCTCAAATCCCGTCAGTAAACTTCCGACGGCCTCACACAACCCGCTTTCGGTGGACGAGATCCTCTCAATCACCATACTCATTAATGTGCGGTGATCTTCTGAGATGGACGCCCTCTTAAGCAAATCCTGCAGCTCCACCGGCCGTACTCCAATGGGTGCTGAACTCTGTGGCCCCGCCGGACTCGGGGAGACCCTCCGCGACGACACCTCAGGGTCGTCCGCCCCACGCGATGGGGCGGCAGATGGAGGCGTTTCGCTCTCCATCATCTCCGGACGAAGGTCTCCCGAAGATGAGCTTAGCTGAGATGGGCTGAGATCCGAACTACAAGGTGAAAACTTCGGTTACCCTTAGAAATTAAACAGGGATGTTCACTATTACAAAATCCCCCCTTTTTACTTACGGCTCGCTAGAGGACTGACTCCTTCGAGGAGACAGTACGGCCGGGGCTTTTCCCGGCACAGGACCTTCCGGTACAGATTTCTTTCCCCGCTTTGAGGCCTTGGCCTCCGGGTCTTCGGAAGCGGTCCTCTTCTCCCCCTGGAAGGAGGGACTCTCGATTCCTCCCTTACTGAAAGCCTCCGTGGCTGAGGTGGTAGATCCCCTATGTCCTTCTTCGCCCTCCTCCGAAGGTGCAACCTCTAACATTTTGATTAACACGGGATCCTGCGTGGTCTCAGGGAGGGGGCCGGACACCGTATCAGTTTTGCTTGCGCTATCCACTCCGGTCCAAGGGATAGCTGGTTAAAAGGCAAACCCACAGTAAATAAATGGACGATCTGTCTGGACACAGGGCAACTTACTTGAGTATCCGGGCAATTGCAGCTTAGGCCAGCATCCTCGGTCAAGTCCGGACGCATCTCTTGCGATCCGAAGAACAGTTTGTACATCTCCACGGGTGTCAAACCCATGAAGTGTTGAAGAGCTCATGGCCCCTCCGGATTAAATTCCCACAGTCAGAGGGGGCGACGTTTGCAGGGCAGTAGGCGCCGGATCAACATAACCTGTACCACTACGGCCAGATTGATCTCCCTTTCTTGGAGGCCTTGAATCCGGTCCTGCAACAGGGGAACGTCCTTGGACGGCCCCCAGTCACGCCCCTTGTTGACCCATGACGTCAGCCGTTGTGGAGGGCCCGAGCGGAAGACGGGCGGCAGCCTCTGCCTGCTGCCCCTAGGAGCGGTGATATAGAACCTTCCTGTTGCCACAAGCCGAGCTCCTCCTGAAAAGAGCCCTCGGGCCATGGAGCATCGGCCCTCTTACTTATAACCGCCCCGCCGCACTCTGCCTGACGCCCCTCAATCACCTTCGGCTCCACGTTGAAGGTTTTGAGCCACAAGCCGAAGTGAGGGGTAGTGCGGAGGAAGGCTACGCAGACGACAATGAAGAATGAGATGTGGAGGATAGACTCCGGAGCCAAGTCATGGAATTCCAGCCCATAGTAAAACATGAGCCCCCTCACGAAGGGATCCGTCGGGAAGCCTAAACCCCGACGGAGGTGAGACACGAACACGACGCTCTCGCCAAGCTCGGGAGTAGGAATAACTTGCCCTCGGGCAGGCAGCCTATGCGAAATCTCGTAGGTCAAGTACCTGGCGTCTCTTAGCTTTAGCACATCCTCTTCCGTGACGGAGGAGGGCATCCACCGGCCTCGTAGGTCGGGGCCGGACATTGTCGAAGATCGAAGGTACCTGAATATGGAGCCCTGGGTGTTGGAACTTGGGGCGAGGGGCGGATTCGAAAGAGGATTGAAAGAAAAGAACGGGCCTTGGTCTCATTATAAAGAGGGAGAATACCAAGAGCCGTCCCCGTGACCGTTTGGAACCCGCCTTCGATGGAGGGGGCGTGGCAATGGGCGCGGTTGGGTTACCCACGTCCGCATTGATGGGAATCCCGGAATAAGGGGAACACGATCTCTGCTTCGACAAGATGTGCCAAGGAAACCACCTCGCTAAACGCGCTGAGGTGGAACAATAAAAACAATTTGAGTAAAGGCTTGGTAGTGGTGTGATGTCATGCCACAAAATACGTCAGCAGATTGAACTTGCGTAATATTATTCTCTCTACGGTGGTATGTGGAATTTATTTTGCAAAGCCGGACACTATCCTGGTGTTCACGTTCTTCTATAAATTATTCGGAGGAAGAACCCGCCTTGCAATGCCGAAGACAACATGCGCGCTGGACTCGTCGTCATTGAAGCCTGGTTCAGGGGCTACTGAGGGAGTTCCGTACTAGGGGGTGTCCGGATAGCCGAACTATCATCGTCGGCCGGACTCCAAGACTATGAAGATACAAGATTGAAGACTTCGTCCCGTGTCCGGATGGGACTTTCCTTGGCGTGGAAGGCAAGCTTGGCGATACGGATATGTAGATCTCCTACCATTGTAACCGACTCTGTGTAACCCTAGCCCTCTCCGGTATCTATATAAACCGGATGGCTTTAGTCCATAGGACGAACAACAATCATACCATAGGCTAGCTTCTAGGGTTTAGCCTCCTTGATCTCGTGGTAGACCCACTCTTGTAACACACATCATCAATATTAATCAAGCAGGACGTAGGGTTTTACCTCCATCAAGAGGGCCCGAACCTGGGTAAAACATCGTGTCCCTTGTCTCCTGTTACCATCCACCTAGACGCACAGTTTGGGACCCCCTACCCGAGATCCGCCAGTTTTGACACCGACAACAGGGCCATAGGATCTCCGGAGTCGAGAGCCACGACACGGAGGCCATGTTGCTACCGATAGTCGCCCTGCGGAAATTCGAGGTGCCATCACCGTGGGTACAGGCGCGGTGGAGACCGTCATCGCCGCCGCCGCCGTCGGCCCGTGGACTACGACCCCTCTCTCTCCACACCATATACTGTGTCACCGCCCCTCGTCCTCGCCACCACATCCCTGCATACCTCCTGTTCCCGCTGGCAGAAGCCGGAGCCCCATGCACGGCGTGCTCTGTGCTCATGCGGCCTACCCTCAGGCTCCGGCAGAGAGAAGAGAGGAAGGGAGGATAAGGGCACG
Source organism: Triticum aestivum (assembly GCF_018294505.1). Lineage (NCBI taxonomy): Eukaryota > Viridiplantae > Streptophyta > Magnoliopsida > Poales > Poaceae > Triticum > Triticum aestivum. The sequence continues at coordinate 473,078,028 of NC_057807.1, read as the reverse complement.
GTGGTAGGATTTTCGGCGAGTCGCTGGCCGGCGCACGAGTGCTTCAGTGAAGTGCGAGCGAACACTGGTGACTGATAACCCACAAGTGTAGGGGTTCGCAACAGCTTTCGAGGGTGAAGTACAACCCAAATTTATTGATTCGACACAAGGGGAGCCAAAGAATATTCTTGAGTATTAGCATTTGAGTTGTCAATTCAACCACACCTGGATAACTTAATATCTGCAGCAAAGTATTTAGTAGCAAAGGTAGTATGATAATAATGGTAACAGTAGCAAAAGTAAAGATAAATGTTTTTGGGTTTTTGTAGTAGTTGTAACAGTAGCAACGGAAAAGTAAATAAGCAAAGAACAATATATGAAAAGCTCGTAGGCAATGGATCGGTGATGGATAATTATGCCAGATGAGATTCCTCATGTAATAGCTGTAACATAGGGTGACACAGAACTAGCTCTAGTTCATTAATGTAATGTAGGCATGTATTCCGTAAATAGTCATACTTGCTTATGGAAAAGAACTTGCATGCCATCTTTTGTCCTACCCTCCTGTGGCAGCGGGGTCCTAGCGGAAACTAAGGGATATTAAGGCCTCCTTTTAATAGAGAACCGGACCAAAGCATTAACACATAGTGAATACATGAACTCCTCAAACTACAGTCATCACTGAGAAGTATCCTGATTATTGTCACTTCGGGGTTGTCGGATCATAACACATAATAGGTGACTATAGACTTGCAAGATAGGATCAAGAACACACATATATTCATGAAAACATAATAGGTTCAGATCTGAAATCATGGCACTCGGGCCCTAGTGACAAGCATTAAGCATAGCAAAGTCATAGCAACATCAATCTCAGAACATAGTGGATACTAGGGATCAAACCCTAACAAAACTAACTTGATTACATGGTAAATCTCATCCAACCCATCACCGTCCAGCAAGCCTACGATGGAAGTACTCATGCACGGCGGTGAGCATCATGAAATTGGTGATGGAGGATGGTTGATGATGACGACGATGACAAATCCCCCTCTCCGGAGCCCCGAACGGACTCCAGATCAGCCCTCCTGAGAGAGATTAGGGCTTGGCGGCGGCTCCGTGTCGTAAAACGCGATGAAACTTTCTCTCTGATTTTTCTCTCCGTGAGACGGAATATATGGAGTTGGAGTTGAGGTCGGTGAAGGTCTAGGGGGGCCACGAGATAGGGGGGTGCGCCCTATAGGGGGGGGCTGTCTCATGGACAGGCCCTGGGCCCCCTGGTGTATTTCTTTCGCCCAGAAATTCTTATTAATTCCAAAAAGTGCCTCCGTGGATTTTCAGGACATTCCGAGAACTTTTCTTTTCTACACATAAAACAAAATCATGGCAGTTCTGCTGAAAACAGCGTCAGTTCGGGTTAGTTTCATTCAAATCATGCAAGTTAGAGTCCAAAACAAGGGCAAAAGTGTTTGGAAAAGTAGATACGTTGGAGACGTATCAACTCCCCCAAGCTTAAACCTTTGCTTGTCCTCAAGCAATTCAGTTGATAAACTAAAAGTGATAAAGAAAAACTTTTACAAACTCTGTTTGCTCTTGTTGTTGTAAACATGAAAAGCCAGCATTCAAGTTTCAGCAAATATTATGAACTAACCATACTAACAATAACACCTAGGTCTCACAAATTACTCATACCAATAACATAATCAGCTAGCGAGCCATAATAATAAAACTCGGATGACAACACTTTCTCAAAACAATCATAACATGATATAACAAAATGGTATCTCGCTAGGCCTTTCTGAGACCGCAAAACATAAATGCAGAGCACCTTTAAAGATCAAGGACTGACTAAACATTGTAATTCATGGTAAAAGAGATCCAGTCAAGTCATACCCAATATAAACCAACAATAATGAATGCAAATGACAGTGTGCTCTCCAGCGGGTGCTTTTAATAAGAAGGGTGATGACTCAACATAAAAGTAAATAGATAGGCCCTTCGCAGAGGGAAGCAGGGATTTGTAGAGGTGCCAGAGCTCGATTTTAAAATAGAGATTGAATAACATTTTGAGCGGTATACTTTCACTGTCAACGCAACAACTATGAGACGGATGTATCTTCCATACTACATGCATTATAGGCAGTTCCCAAACAGAACGGTAAAGGTTTATACTCCCCCAACCACCAACAAGCATCAATCCACGGCTTGCTCGAAACAACGAGTGCCTCCAACTAACAACAGCCCTGGGGGAGTTTTGTTTAATTATTTTGATTTGCTTTGATCTTTTTGGATCATGGGACTGGGCATCCCGGTTACCGGCCCTTTCTCGTGAATGAGGAGCGGAGTCCACTCCTCGTGAGAATAACCCACCTAGCATGGAAGATATAGGCAGCCTTAGTTGTAACATGAGCTGCTCGAGCATACAAAACAGAATTTCATTTGAAGGTTTGGAGTTTGGCACATACAAATTTACTTGGATCGGCAGGTAGATACCGCATATAGGAAGGTGTGGTGGACTCATATGGAGCAACTTTGGGGTTTAAGGTGTTTGGATGCACAAGCAATATTCCCGCTTAGTACACGTGAAGGCTAGCAAAAGACTAGGAAGCAACCTACTGAGAGAGCGACAACAGTCATGGACATGCATTAAAATTAATTCACACCGAATACAAGCATGAGTAGGATATAATCCACCATGAACATAAATATCGTGAAGGCTATGTTGATTTGATTCAACTACATGCGTGAACATGTGCCAAGTTGAGTCACTCAATTCATTCAAAGGAGGATACCATCCCATCATACCACATCATAATCATTCTAATAGCATGTTGACACGCAAGGTAAACCATTATAACTCATAGCTAATCAAGCATGGCACAAGCAACTATAATCTCTAAATGTCATTGCAAATATGTTTACTTCATAATAGCTGACTCATAAATGATGAACTCATCATATTTACAAAAACAAGAGAGGTCGAGTTCATAACAGCTTTTCTCATCCCAATAAGTCCGTCATATATCATCATTATTGCCTTTCACTTGCACAACTGAACGATGTGTATAATAATAAGAGTGCATGTTCATTGGACTAAGCTGGAATCTACAAGCATTCAACTCAAAAGAGAAGACAATTAATATGGGCTCTAAATTAAATAAACAATCATGCATAAGAGAGCCACTAAGCATTTTCAATACGGTCTTCTCGACCCCCAAAGGAAAGAAAAGAAAATAAAACTATTTACACGGGAAAGCTCCCAACAAGAAAGAAGAAGAACTAGAAATCTTTTTGGGTTTTCATTTTAATTTCTACTACAAGCATGGAAATCAAACTAACTAATTTTTTTTGGTTTTTTTCTTAAGGTTTATCAAACACACAAGAAGAAAACTTAGAAAAAGAAATTTAAACAAGCATGAATAATACAATGAAAGAGTATGAGCACCGACAACTAGTGTGTGAACATGAATGTAAAGTCAGTGAGAAATACGTACTCCCCCAAGCTTAGGCTTTTGGCCTAAGTTGGTCTAGTACCAAGGACCGCCGCTACTCTCTCCGGTGTAATGAGAGGTGTAATCAGGATAATACTGGCTAGTCATCTCCGGATCCCACTGGACAGATGATGCACGATAAGGGTCCAGTTCAGGTTCCGGCTCAGGTTCAGGTTCTGGACTAAAAGGTTGGGCTCGATGATTGTTCACCGCTTCCGGTGTGACAAGAAAATTTTCTGCAAGCAAATCAAACAATAGAGGTGCAGGCAAAATAATAATCTCAAATTTTTTCTTATTGAATCTAAGTTTATACAAGAGCATCATATCTTCGTTGTCAACAATAAACTTGTGTGCTACCATGCTCTTGTAATCTAAAATGTGAGGAGGCAATTTTATCTCCCCCTTCTCAAGGTGCCTAATGGGTATCCGAAAATGTCTAGCAAGACGTGCAGCATATATACCTCCAAATATGGGGCCTTTTGTACGATTCAGGGCTAGCCATTTAGCAACGACGACACCCATACTAAAAGTATTTTCTCCAAGAAAGATCGAAAATCGCAGCAAAACGAGCTAGAACTCGTGCTTGAACTGGATGGGGATTTTTTTTGGGTAGAAGATGAAGTGTGTGGGTGCTGGCATAAGTGGAGGGGGGCCACCAGGGGCCCACGAGATAGGGGGGCCCTATAGGGGGGGCGCCCTCCACTCTCGTGGCCTGGTGCTTGCCCCTCCTGCAGTGATTTCAGTGCCTAAAATCCTCAAATATTCCAGAAAAAATCATACTAAATTTGCAGGGCATTTGGAGCACTTTTATTTTCGGACTATTTTTTAATGCACGGATAATTCAGAAAATAGACGGATAATACTAATTTTGCTTTATTTAATCTAAATAACAGAAAGTAAAAAGAGGGTGTAGAAGGTTGTGCCTTCTAGTTTCCTCCATCTTGTGATCGTCAAAATGAATCCACTAACAAGGTTGATCAAGTCTTGTTAACAAACTCATTCCGAATAGCATGGAACCGGAGAAATTTTGAATAACACTAAGTTACCTCAACGGGGATATGAAAATCCCCAACAATAATAATATCATACTTTTTCTTGACAGTAGGGAGAGGAAATTCAAAACCTCCAAAAATAATAGTTGGAACTTTTTCAATAGAATTGATGCTATGAACTTGATATTGTTTCCTCGGAAAGTGTACCGTATGCTCATTACCATTAACATGAAAAGTGACATTGCCTTTGTTGCAATCAATAACATCCCCTGCAGTATTAAGAAAAGGTCTACCTAGGATAATAGACATACTATCGTCCTCGGGAATATCAAGAATAACAACGTCCGTTAAGATAGTGACATTTGCAACCACAACAGGCACATCCTCACAAATACCGACAGGTATAGCAGTTGATTTATCAGCCATTTGCAAAGATATTTTAGTAGGTGTCAACTTATTCAATTCAAGTCTACAATATAAAGAGAGAGGCATAACACTAACACCGGCTCCAAGATCACATAAAGCAGTCCTAACATAATTTCTTTTAATGGAGCATGGTATAGTTGGGACACCCGGATCTCCAAGTTTCTTTGGTATTCCACCCTTAAAAGTGTAATTAGCAAGCATGGTGGAAATTTCAGCTTCCGGTATCTTTCTTTTGTTTGTAATGATATCCTTCATATACTTAGCATAAGGGTTTGCTTTCAGTATATCAGTTAAGCGTATACATAAGAAAATAGGTCTAATCATTTCAGCAAAGCGCTCAAAATCCTCATCATCCTTTGACTTGGATGGTTTAGGAGGAAAGGGCATGGGTTTCTGAACCCATGGTTCTCTTTCTTCACCGTGCTTCCTAGCAACAAAATCTCTCTTATCATAACGTTGATTCTTTGATTGTGGGTTATCAAGATCAACAGTAGGTTCAATCTCTACATCATTGTTTTTGCTAGGTTGAGCATCAACATGAAAATTATCACTAGGTTCATGTTCATCACCTGATTGAGTTTCAGCATCAGAAATAGAAATATCATTAGGATTCTCAGGTGTGTCTACAGTGGGTGCACTAGAAGCATGCAAAGTTCTATCATTTTTCTTTTTCTTTTTTTTTGGAAGAACTAGGTGCCTCTAAATTATTTCTCTGAGAATCTTGCTCGATTCTCTTAGGGTGGCCTTCAGGATACAAAGGTTCCTGAGTCATTCTACCAGTTCTAGTAGCCACTCTAACAGCAAAGTCATTTTTATTATTTAATTCATCAAGCAAATCATTTTGAGCTTTAAGTACTTGCTCAGCTTGAGTAGCAACCATAGAAGCATATTTGCTAACGAGGTGAAGTTCATCTTTAACTCTAGCCAGAGTATCACTTACACGTCCTATCTCGAAGGCATTATTCTTTAACTCTCTACCAACATAAGCATTAAAACTTTCTTGTCTAGCCATAAAGACATCAAATTCATCTAAGCAAGGGCTATGAAATTTAGTAGAGGGGATTTCAAATTTATCGTATCTATAGAGAGAATTTACCTTTACTACCTGTGTCGGGTTATCAAGACAATATGGTTCTTCAATAGGCGGTATATTAAGACCATGTATTTCTTCAATAGGAGGTAAATTCTTAACATCTTCAGCTTTAATACCTTTTTCTTTCATTGATTTCTTTGCCTCTTGCATATCTTCAGGACTGAGAAATAAAACACCTCTCTTCTTTGGAGTGGGTTTAGGAATATGCTCAGGAGTTGGCTCAATTGGTTCAGGAATTGCTTCAGGAATTGACTCAGGAAGAGTCCAATTATTTTCATTGGTCAACATATTATTCAATAATATTTCAGCTTTGTCGACTATTCTTTCCCTGAAAACACAACCAGCACAGCTATCCAAGTAGTCCTTGGAAGCATCGGTTAGTCCATTATAAAAGATATCAAGTATTTCATTTTTCTTAAGAGGATGATCAGGCAAAGCATTAAGTAATCGGAGAAGCCTCCCCCAAGCTTGTGGGAGACTCTCTTCTTTGATTTGCACAAAATTATATATTTCCCGCAAGGCAGCTTGTTTCTTATGAGCAGGGAAATATTTAGCAGAGAAGTAATAAATCATATCCTGGGGACTACGCACACAACCAGGAGCAAGAGAATTATACCAAGTCTTAGCATCACCGTTTAATGAGAACGGAAATATCTTAAGGATATAAAAATAGCGAGACTTCTCATCATTAGTAAACACGGTAGCTATATCATTCAACTTGGTAAGATGTGCCACAACAGTTTCAGATTCAAGGCCATAAAAAGGATCAGATTCAACTAAAGTATTAATTTCAGGATCAACAGAGAATTCATAATCCTTATCAGTAACACAGATAGGTGAAGTAGCAAAAGCAGGGTCAGGTTTCATTCTAGCATTAAGAGACTACTGCTTCCATTTAGCTAATAGTTTCTTAAGATCATATCTATCATTGCAAGCAAAGATTTCCCTAGCAGCTTCTTCATTCATAACATAACCCTTAGGAACAACATGCAATACATAATCACTGGGAGAATTTTCATCATCACTATCATCAATAATAGCATCTTCAATATTTTCATTCCCCCTAACTCTAGCAAGTTGTTCATCAAGAAATTCACCTAATGGCAAAGTAGTATCACGCATAGAAGTAGTTTCATCATGCATAGCAGAAATGGCATCATCAATAACATACGACATATCAGAATTCATAGCAGTAGCAGGTTTAGGTGTCGCAAGCCTACTAATAACGGAAGGAGAATCTAGTGCAGAGCTAGATGGCAGTTCCTTACCCCTCCTCGTAGTTGAGGGCAAAATCTTGGTTTTAGCGTCTTTCAAGTTCTTCATAGTGATCAACAGATATAAATCCCAAGTGACTCAGAGAATAGAACTATGCTCCCCGGCAACAGCGCCAAAAATTAGTCTTGATAACCCACAAGTGTAGGGGATCGCAACAGCTTTTGAGGGTGAAGTACAACCCAAATTTATTGATTCGACACAAGGGGAGCCAAAGAATATTCTTGAGTATTAGCAGTTGAGTTGTCAATTCAACCACACCTGGATAACTTAATATCTGCAGCAAAGTATTTAGTAGCAAAGGTGGTATGATAATAATGGTAACAGTAGCAAAAGTAAAGATAAATGTTTTTGGGTTTTTGTAGTAGTTGTAACAGTAGCAACGGAAAAGTAAATAAGCGAAGAACAATATATGAAAAGCTCGTAGGCAATGGATCAGTGATGGATAATTATGCCGGATGCGATTCCTCATGTAATAGCTGTAACATAGGGTGACACAGAACTAGCTCCAGTTCATTAATGTAATGTAGGCATGTATTCCGTAAATAGTCATACTTGCTTATGGAAAAGAACTTGCATGACATCTTTTGTCCTACCCTCCCGTGGCAGTGGGGTCCTACAGGAAACTAAGGGATATTAAGGCCTCCTTTTAATAGAGAACCGGACCAAAGCATTAACACATAGTGAATACATGAACTCCTCAAACTACGATCATCACCGAGAAGTATCCTGATTATTGTCACTTCGGGGTTGTTGGATCATAACACATAATAGGTGACTATAGACATGCAAGATAGGATCAAGATCACACATATATTCATGAAAACATAATAGGTTCATATCTGAAATCATGCCACTTGGACCCTAGTGACAAGCATTAAGCATAGCAAAGTCATAGCAACATCAATCTCAGAACATAGTGGATACTAGGGATCAAACCCTAACAAAACTAACTTGATTACATGGTAAATCTCATCCAACCCATCACCGTCCAGCAAGCCTACGATGGAATTACTCACGCACGGTGGTGAGCATCATGAAATTGGTGATGGAGGATGGTTGATGATGACGACGGCGACAAATCCCCCTCTCCGGAGCCCCGAACAGACTCCAGATCAGCCCTCCCGAGAGAGATTAGGGCTTGGCGGCGGCTCCGTGTCGTTAAACGCGATGAAACTTTCTCTCTGATTTTTTTCTCCGCGAGACGAAATATATGGAGTTGGAGTTGAGGTCGGTCAAGGTCCGGCGGGGCCCACAAGATAGGGGGGCACGCCCTACAGGGGGGGCGCACCCCCTATCTCGTGGACAGGCCCTAGGCCCCCTGGTGTATTTCTTTCGCCCAGAGACTCTTATTAATTCCAAAAAGTGCCTCCGTGGATTTTCAGGACATTCCGAGAACTTTTCTTTTCTACACATAAAACAACATCATGGCAGTTCTGCTGAAAATAGCATCAGTCCGGGTTAGTTTCATTCAAATCATGCAAGTTAGAGTCCAAAACAAGGGCAAAAGTGTTTGGAAAAGTAGATACGTTGGAGACGTATCAGTGACCTCCACCTCCGGAGGAGTTGGGGGCCTTTTATATGGAGCTACGGCGGTGAGCGGCCGGGCGGAGGCGATGGGATTGAGATATACATGAAGAGTTTTCGAGACAAAACGCAGAGAAGATAATAACAAACTAGAAAAAAATAGCGACCGCCTATACTAATCAGTTGTCCAGAAAACGCTGGAACCAGGAGTACATGTACGTAGGCAAGTCATTTCTCACCACTACGTGCATGCATCCATGCACTTGCTGCCAAATTCACCGCCTGACATGGGGGGGGGGCAGATTGCATGACGGCATGGTCCACACGCAAACGCACATGCAAAACACAAACCATGTTAACAAAATTTACACCGAAAGAGTAAAGTCACCACCAAATTGTACCCTGTACGAGCCCAAATTAATACACGTGGCTGCACTTGATAGCTTCCCAAGTTGCTTTCACCCAAGTGGGTAAACCTGGAGGCATATTCTTTGCCGAATATAGTGTTTTGGGTATATATTTTTCTACCGATATCCTAGAAACACCCTACATGTACAAGTCTAATAGGGTACAAGCGCGGAAGACAAGAAATTGCACAAGTTGAAACCTTGATCAATCATCTCCTTGCTTAGAGCATCTCCAGCCGCGCCCCCAACAGCCCTCCCAGGCCATTTTTTGCCACTGGCGCCCGAAAAACGGCCCAGTTGCGCCCCCAGAAGCCCGTTTTTTGCTGGTTTGGGCCAAAACTGGCGCCGGCGGACCCAGACAGAACCCGGCGCGCTAGGCGGCGCCTGGGGGCACCGGTGAAAGTGTTTTTGGCATGAACGAGGATGGGCCCGCACAGTCAGCGACACGCTGCTTAATCGTCCTCATCGCTTCGGTTCCCGCGGGCATCAATGCCAAGGTTGCCACGCTGCCGCGCCGGTCAGCCTTCATTGATACCTCACGGGCGGCGCAGTGAAGGCGCTGCGACGCGCCTCCCGCCCGCTCCCACCACGCGTCGCCCGGCATGCAGGTTCTCACTGCCCCCGCCTCGGCTATAAAAGCCGACCTCCCCGCCGGTGAACGCCACAGTCGTCACAACTCACCTTCTCTCATTTTGCCCCCCCCCCTAGAGGTCGCCCTCTTCCCTCGGTGACGAGCATGGCTGAGCGGTACCCCGGCGACTCCATGGCGGTAACAGCTTCGGTCGATGCCATCTCCATGAGGACGAGGCGCACCTCCTCTACGAGGCCGACTATCCTGCGCCCCCAGACATACGGATGCCAGGCTTGTGGAAGTTGAGCGCTGGCGGCGTCCTGGTACCACCGGTGCCTGATGAGGCTGAATGGCGGGCCGAGATCACCCGCATCCGCCCGTCGCTGATGGAGGCGCAGCAGAATGAGCCGAGGTACGCTGCCGACAGCCACACGCTGTGGATGATGTACTTCGAGCGCTGCCGCGAAGAGCAGATTGCCTCCGCCAACGGCGTCATCCCCCGCGGTGGCCTCAACGCTGACTAGTGGCGCGAGTGGTGGGGTGTGCCCGGCCGCACCCTCGAGGCCGTCCTCGACCACATCGAGACCGGAAACACGCCACACCTCGAGTACCCGCCGCGCCCGTCATTCTCTCACCGCCGCGGCAGCTCCTGGATGCCATGGCAAATGAAGGCGGGGACCTCCTCATCGTCGGGCTCCGGCTCGCCGGCTCTCCTCCCCATCAAGTCGGAGCCACAGGAGACACCACTTGGGCACCGCACCCGCAATAGTGCCCTCGTCATCAAAGAGGGCGGCCGGCCCTCCCCGCGTTCCCTCCACCTAGTCCAACCGAAGCCCGAGCCGGGGCCACTCCCTGTGAAGCCGGAGCATGTGGAGATGGCCGCCAATGATGAAACCGCCCTCAAGTGGGCGAAGGAGGACTACGTCCATGAGCAGGTGCTCCGCCAGTGCCGGGCATACGCGGAGATCAAGGCCCGGTGCCACGGACGCGAGGAGGGCGGCGTCGTCATCCTCGATAGCGACAACGAGGACAAGCCCAAGCCATCCAACCCCCCACGCGTCGGCGACCCTGGTTAGGGGTGCAGGAGGGACGGCGGCGGCTCCAGCGGGACGCAGGGCGGCGGTGACGATGACGACAAGGCGGCGGCGACGACTACGCCCGGTTCTATAGGCTCCTCGACATGTAGAAGGCGGGCGGCGCCCGCGGCGTAGCAGGGCTAGGCGTAGTTTGTATGTTTCTCTGTTTTTGTACAAATTTCAATGAAAAATCGTCGAGTTTGTGCTAGATTCATATCAGATCACCGAGTTTGTGCAATTTTGGTGCGACCTGGGGGCGACGACTAGGAACGCAATCGCCCCCATGGCAAAAGCAAATGCTGGTTCGGCCCCAGATGGCATTTTTTGGCGTCCTGGGGGGCCGAACGGCTGGAGATTCTCTTAGGTAAAGGTTATAGGAATGCAAACACGGGATGGATTGATGACGATTTTTTGCGTGTTCAGATAGTTGGGCACTATCCTACTACACATTGATGGAGGTTTCAAACCACTATGGTTCTAGGATTAGAAATCCCGGTCCCGAGTTCCATGGGAGAATGACGCACGGAGAACAAGACAAAAGAAGACCGGACGGAGTATTTTATTTTTTTGAACGTTGGCAGGAGAACTGCCAAATTCATTGATCAGAAGAAGTGTTACAAGAGCCCTCCAAAGAAGAAAGCACAGCAAAAAGGCTAGTGCAAAAAGAAAAGGAAAGAAAAAATTGTCGGCACCACCATCAACCCAAGCTCCACCAACAACCGTGCACACCATCGAAATCCATCGCCGTGTCTCCAAGATGACGCCTCCAAGGAGGAAGTGATGTCGAAGACAACACCGTCACCGGATCTTAAATAGTCAAATCTTAGGTTTTGACCCAGAGACCACATGCCATGAGGTACGAAGAGCAAAACGAGCTCCACGGCGGTACCTCTAGGGAGGAAGACAACATCCAAAGACGCCGTTATTGTCGGCACTGACTAGGTCAATGCAGGATTTTCATCCGAAGTCGAGTCTTCCACCAACAATCCTGGATCTGAGGCCTACCAGCGCCACGGGGCAGAAAGAGACCATGCACAGAATACCAAGAACGGATATGCCACCGTCGCACACAGGAACTCGGCGAACGCGAGTCAACCTGGCTGGACCGTCCCGCCGCATGCAGACACTAGGCGAGCCAAAACCAGATCCAGTCATCCTTGCCTCCATGCACAGAACTGGGCGAGGATCAGCACCACAGCACACAGGAAGAGCAAGTCAGAACCGGAGCTGGGTGGCCTGCACCACCGTGCGCCGAAACTGGATGAACACCAAGCCAAAACTGATAGCCTTGCACCGCCGCGCGCAAGAACAAGAGCAGGCGAGCTAGATCTGGTATGCCTGAAACCTCCTCTGCACCATAGACGTTGTACGGCGCCATTGCTAAAACGACCTCGACGAGGACACGCTTGAGAGGAGAGCCCACCAACATCCGCCAACCCCACTGCACAGCCACCACCACTGCTACCCTGGGCAACGAGATTCGTACACGAGCGTGCCGAATCGAGAATGGCCTCGGCAAGGCTCGCACCTCTGCGGGACACGCGAACACGCAAGATCCGCGCAGGCCTGCATCGGCCTCCTGCATCGCACACGCGCTAAAATGGTGCCCGCTCCCTGATACATCCATTTTGCAGCATGCTTTTATATCGATATTTATTGCATTATGGGATGTTATTTCATGTTATGTCACAATACTTATGGCTATTCTCTCTTATTTTGTAAGGTTTATCATGAAGTGGGAGAATGTCGGCAATGGGAATTCTGGTTGGAAAAGGAGAAAATATTGGAAACCTATACTTCACAGCTCCAAAAATCCTGAAACTCCACAGAACTCTTTTTTGGAATTAATAAGAATTTATGAGCAAAGAAAGTACCAGAGGGGGCCCACACCCTGGCCAGGAGGGTGCCCCCCCCCCTACTGGGTGCACCCCCTGTCTCCTGGGCCCCCTGGTGGCCCTCCGGTTCCCATCTTCTGCTATATGAAGGCTTTTACCCTGGAAAAAAATCAGAAGCAAGCTTACGGGACGAAACTCCGCCGCCACGAGGCGGAACCATGGCGGAACCAATCTAGGGCTCTGGCGGAGCTGTTCTGCCGGGGAAACTTCCCTCTGGGAGGCGTAAATCATCACTATCGTCATCACCAACGATCCTCTCATCGGGAGGGGGTCAATCCGTTGGGGAACGTAGTAATTTCAAAAAAATTCCTACGCACACGCAAGATCATGGTGATGCGTAGCAACGAGAGGGGAGAGTGTTGTCCACGTACCCTCGTAGACCGTAAGCGGAAGCATTAAGACAACGCGGTTGATGTAGTCGTACGTCTTCACGATCCAACCGATCCAAGCACCGAAAGTACGGTACCTCTGAGTTCAGCACACGTTCATCTCGATGATGATCCCCGGACTCCGATCCAGTAGGGTGTCGGGGATGAGTTTCGTCAGCACGATGGCGTGGTGACGATGATGATGTTCTACCGACACAGGGCTTCGCCTAAGCACCGCAACGATATGACCGTGGTGGAATATGGTGGAGGGGGGCACCGCACACGGCTAAGGAACGATCACGAAGATCAACTTGTGTCTCTAGAGGTGCCCCCCTGCCCCCGTATATAAAGGAGGGAGGGGGGAGGTACGGCCGGCCCCCTAGGGGTGCGCCTGGAGGAGTCCTACTCCCACCGGGAGTAGGACTCCCCCCTCTTGCCTTGGTGGAGAAGGAAAGGGGGGAGGGGAAAGAGAAAAGGGGGGCGCCCCCCCCCCCTTCCTTGTCCTATTTGGACTAGGGGGGAGGGGGCGTGCGGCCTGCCCTGGCCAGCCCTCCTCTTCTCCCTCATGGCCCATGTAGGCCCAATAACCCCCGGGGGGGTTCCAGTAACCCCCCGGTATTCCGGAAAAATCCCGGTTTCTCCCGAAACGATTCCGATATCCAAATATAGGCTTCCAATATATCAATCTTTATGTCTCGACCATTTCGAGACTCCTCGTCATATCCGGGATCACATCCGGGACTCCGAACAACTTTCGGTACATCAAAACATATAAACTCATAATAAAACTGTCATCGTAACATTAAGCGTGCAGACCCTACGGGTTCGAGAACTATGTAGACATGACCTAGAACTATTCTCGGTCAATAACCAATAGCGGAACCTGGATGCTCATATTGGCTCCCACATATTCTACGAAGATCTTTATCGGTCAAACCGCATAACAACATACGTTGTTCCCTTTGTCATCGGCATGTTACTTGCCCGAGATTTGATCGTCGGTATCTAATACCTAGTTCAATCTCGTTACTGGCAAGTCTCTTTACTCATTACGTAATGCATCATTCCGTAACTAACTCATTAGCTACATTACTTGCAAGGCTTATAGTGATGTGCATTACCGAGAGGGCCCAGAGATACCTCTCCGACAATCGGAGTGACAAAACCTAATCTCGAAATACGCCAACCCAACATGTACCTTTGGAGACACCTGTAGAGCTCCTTTATAATCACCCAGTTACGTTGTGACGTTTGGTAGCACACAAAGTGTTCCTCCGGTAAATGGGAGTTTCATAATCTCATAGTTACAGGAACATGTATAAGTCATGAAGAAAGCAATAGCAACATACTAAATGATCAAGTGCTAGGCTAACAGAATGGGTCATGTCAATCACATCATTCTCCTAATGATGTGATCCCGTTAATCAAATGACAACACATGTCTATGGTTAGGAAACATAACCATCTTTGATTAATGAGCTAGTCAAGTAGAGGCATACTAGTGACGTTATGTTTGTCTATGTATTCACACATGTATCATGTTTCCGGTTAATACAATTCTAGCATGAATAATAAACATTTATCATGATATGAGGAAATAAATAATAACTTTATTATTGCCTCTAGGGAATATTTCCTTCAGTCTCCCACTTGCACTAGAGTCAATAATCTAGATTACACAGTAATGATTCTAACACCCATGGAGTCTTGGTGTTGATCATGTTTTGCTCGTGGAAGAGGCTTAGTCAACGGGTCTGCAACATTCAGATCCGTATGTATCTTGCAAATCTCTATGTCTCCCACCTGGACTTGGTCCCGGATCGAATTGAAGCGTCTCTTGATGTGCTTGGTCCTTTTGTGAGATCTGGATTCCTTTTCCAAGGCAATTGCACTAGTATTTTCACAGAAGATCTTCATTGGTCCCGATGCACTAGGTATGACACCTAGATCGGAAATGAACTCTTTCATCCAGACTCCTTCATTTGCTACTTCCGAAGCAGCTATGTACTCCGCTTCACATGTAGATCCCGCCACGACGCTTTGTTTAGAACTGCACCAACTTACAGCTCCACCATTTAATAAAAACACGTATCCAGTTTGCGATTTAGAATCGTCCGGATCAGTGTCAAAGCTTGCATCGACGTAACCATTTACGACTAGCTCTTTGTCACCTCCATATACGAGAAACATATCCTTAGTCCTTTTCAGTTATTTCAGGATGTTCTTGACCGCTGTCCAGTGATCCACTCCTGGATTACTTTGGTACCTTCCTACCAAGCTTATTGCTAAGCATACGTAAGGTCTGGTACACAGCATTGCATACATGATAGAGCCTATGGCTGAAGCATAGGGAATAGTTTTCATTTTCTCTCTATCTTCTGCTGTGGTCGGGCATTGAGTCTGACTCAACTTCACACCTTGTAATACAGGCAAGAACCCTTTCTTTGCCTGATCCATTTTGAACTTTTTCAAAACTTTATCAAGGTATGTGCTTTGTGAAAGTCCAATTAAGCGTCTTGATCTATCTCTATAAATCTTGATGCCCAATATGTAAGCAGCTTCACCGAGGTTTTTCATAGAAAAACTTTTATTCAAGTATCCCTTTATGCTATCCAGAAATTCTATATCATTTCCAATTAATAATATGTCATCTACATATAATATCAGAAATGCTACAGAGCTCCCACTCACTTTCTTGTAAATACAGGCTTCTCCAAAAGTCTGTATAAAACCATATGCTTTGATCACACTATCAAAGCGGTTATTCCAACTCCGAGATGCTTGCACCAGTCCATAAATGGATCGCTGGAGCTTGCACACTTTGTTAGCACCTTTTGGATCAACAAAACCTTCTGGTTGCATCATATACAACTCTTCTTCTAGAAATCCATTCAAGAATGTAGTTTTGACATCCATTTGCCAAATTTCATAATCATAAAATGCAGCAATTGCTAACATGATTTGGACAGACTTAAGCATCGCTACGGGTGATAAAGTCTCATCGTAGTCAACCCCTTGAACTTGTTGAAAACCTTTCGCAACAAGTCGAGCTTTATAGACAGTTACATTACCATCTGCGTCAGTCTTCTTCTTAAAGATCCATTTATTCTCAATGGCTTGTCGATCATCGGGCAAGTCAACCAAAGTCCATACTTTGTTCTCATGCATGGATCCCATCTTAGATTTCATGGCTTCTAGCCATTTTGCGGAATATGGGCTCATCATCGCTTCCTCATAGTTCGTAGGTTCGCCATGGTCAAGTAACATGACTTCCAGAATAGGATTACCGTACCACTCTGGTGCGGATCTTACTCTGGTAGACCTACGAGGTTCAGTAGAAACTTGATCTGAAGTTTCATGATCAATATCATTAGCTTCCTTACTAATTGGTGTAGTTGTCACATGAACCGGTTCTTGTGATGGACTACTTTCCAATAAGGGAGCAGGTACAGTTACCTCATCAAGTTCTACTTTCCTCCCACTCACTTCTTTCGAGAGAAACTCCTTCTCTAGAAAGGATCCGAATTTAGCAACGAAAATCTTGCCCTCAGATCTGTGATAGAAGGTGTACCCAACAGTCTCTTTTGGGTATCCTATGAAGACACATTTCTCCGATTTGGGTTCGAGCTTATCTGGTTGAAGTTTCTTCACATAACCATCGCAGCCCGAAACTTTAAGAAACGACAACTTTGGTTTCTTGCCAAACCACAGTTCATGAGGCGTTGTCTTAATGGATTTTGATGGTGCCCTATTTAATGTGAATGCGGCCGTCTCTAAAGCATAAACCCAAAATGATAGCGGTAAATCAGTAAGAGACATCATAGATCGCACCATATCTAGTAAAGTACGATTACGACGTTCAGACACACCATTTCGTTGTGGTGTTCCGGGTGGCGTGAGTTGCAAAACTATTCCGCATTGTTTCAAATGTAAACCAAACTCGTAACTCAAATATTCTCCTCCACGATCAGATCGTAAAAAAATTATTTTCTTATTACGATGATTTTCCACTTCACTCTGAAATTCTTTGAACTATTCAAATGTTTCAGACTTGTGTTTCATTAAGTAGATATGCCCATATCTGCTCAAATCATCTGTGAAGGTGAGAAAATAACGATACCCGCCGCGAGCCCCAATATTCATTGGACCACAAACATCAGTATGTATGATTTCCAACAAATCAGTTGCTCGCTCCATAGTTCCGGAGAACGGCGTTTTAGTCATCTTGCCCATGAGGCACGGTTCGCAAGTACCAAGTGATTCATAATCAAGTGATTCCAAAAGTCCATCAGTATGGAGTTTCTTCATGCGCTTTATACCGATATGACCTAAATGGCAGTGCCACAAATAAGTTGCACTATCATTATCAACTTTGCATCTTTTGGTTTCAGCACTATGAATATGTGTATCACTACTATCGAGATTCAATAAAAATAGACCACTCTTCAAGGGTGCATGACCATAAAAGATATTACTCATATAAATAGAACAACCATTATTCTCTGATTTAAATGAATAACCGTCTCGCATCAAACAAGATCCAGATATAATGTTCATGCTCAACACTGGCACCAAATAACAATTATTTAGGTCTAAAACTAATCCCGATGGTAGATGTAGAGGTAGCGTGCCGACTGCGATCACATCGACTTTGGAACCATTTCCCACGCGCATCGTCACCTCGTCCTTAGCCAATCTTCGCTTAATCCGTAGTCCCTATTTCGAGTTGCAAATATTAGCAACAGAACCAGTATCAAGTACCCAGCTACTACTATGAGTATTAGTAAGGTACACATCAATAACATGTATATCACATATACCTTTGTTTACTTTGACATCCTTCTTATCCGCCAAATACTTGGGGCAGTTCCGCTTCCAGTGTCCAATCTGCTTGTAGTAGAAGCACTCAGTCTCAGGCTTAGGTCCAGACTTGGGTTTCTTCTCTTGAGCAGCAACTTGTTTGCTGTTCTTCTTGAAGTTCCCCTTCTTCTTCCCTTTGCCTTTTTTCTTGAAACTGGTGGTCTTGTTGACCATCAACACTTGATGCTCCTTCTTGATTTCTACCTCCGCGGCTTTTAGCATTGCGAAGAGCTCGGGAATAGTCTTGTCCATCCCTTGCATATTATAGTTCATCACGAAGCTCTTGTAGCTTGGTGGCAGTGATTGAAGAATTCTGTCAATGACACTATCATCAGGAAGATTAACTCCCAGTTGAATCAAGTAATTATTATACCCAGACATTTTGAGTATGTGTTCACTGACATAACTATTCTCCTCCATCTTGCAGCTATAGAACTTATTGGAGACTTCATATCTCTCAATCCGGGCATTTGCTTGAAATATTAACTTCAACTCCTGGAACATCTCATATGCTCCATGACGTTCAAAACATCGTTGAAGACCCGGTTCTAAGCCGTAAAGCATGGCACACTGAACTATCGAGTAGTCATCAGCTTTGCTTTGCCAGACGTTCTTAACGTCGTCAGTTGCATCAGCAGCAGGCCTGGCACCCAGCGGTGCTTCCAGGATGTAATTCTTCTGTGCAGCAATGAGGATAATCCTCAGGTTACGGACCCAGTCCGTGTAATTGCTACCATCATCTTTAAACTTTGCTTTCTCAAGGAACGCATTAAAATTCAACAGAACAATAGCACGAGCCATCTATCTACAACAAACATAGACAAGCAAAATACTATCAGGTACTAAGTTCATGATAAATTTAAGTTCAATTAATCATATTACTTAAGAACTTCCACTTAGACAGACATCTCTCTAGTCATCTAAGTGATCACGTGATCCAAATCAACTAAACCATGTCCGATCATCACGTGAGATGGAGTAGTTTCAATGGTGAACATCACTATGTTGATCATATCTACTATATGATTCACGTTCAACCTTTCGGTCTCCGTGTTCCGAGGCCATATCTGTTATATGCTAGGCTCGTCAAGTTTAACCTGAGTATTCTGCGTGTGCAACTGTTTTGCACCTGTTGTATTTAAATGTAGAGCCTATCACACCCGATCATCACGTGGTGTCTCAGCACGAAGAACTTTCGCAATGGTGCATACTCAGGGAGAACACTTCTTGATAATTTTTAGTGAGAGATCATCTTAAAATGCTACCGTCAATCAAGGCAAGATAAGATGCATAAAGGATAAACATCACATGCAATCAATATAAGTGATATGATATGGCCATCATCATCTTGTGCTTGTGATCTCCATCTCCGAAGCACCGTCGTGATCACTATCGTCACCGGCACGACACCTTGATCTCCATCGTAGCATCATTGTCGTTACGCCATCTATTGCTTCTACGACTATCTCTACCGCTTAGTGATAAAGTAAAGCAATTACAGGGTGTTTGCATTTCATACAATAAAGCGACAACCATATGGCTCCTGCCAGTTGCCGATAACTTCGGTTACAAAACATGATCATCTCATACAATAAAATATAGCATCACGTCTTGACCATATCACATCACAACATGCCCTACAAAAACAAGTTAGACGTCCTCTACTTTGTTGTTGCAAATTTTACGTGGCTGCTACGGGCTAGGCAAGAACCGTTCTTACCTACGCATCAAAACCACAACGATAGTTCGTCAAGTTAGTGTTGTTTTAACCTTCACAAGGACCGGGCGTAGCCACACTCGGTTCAACTAAAGTTGGAGAAACAGACACCCGCCAGCCACCTGTGTGCAAAGCACGTCGGTAGAACCAGTCTCGCGTAAGCGTACGCGTAATGTTGGTCCGGGCCGCTTCATCCAACAATACCGCCGAACCAAAGTATGACATGCTGGTAAGCAGTATGACTTGTATCACCCACAACTCACTTGTGTTCTACTCGTGCATATAACATCTACGCATAAAAACTAGGCTCGGATGCCACTGTTGGGGAACGTAGTAATTTCAAAAAAATTCCTACGCACACGCAAGATCATGGTGATGCATAGAAACGAGAGGGGAGAGTGTTATCCACGTACCCTCGTAGACCGTAAGCGGCAGCGTTAAGACAACGCGGTTGATGTAGTCGTACGTCTTCACGATCCGACCGATCCAAGCACCGAACGTACGGTACCTCCGAGTTCAGCACACGTTCAGCTTGATGACGATCCCCGGACTCTGATCTAGCAGGGTGTCGGGGATGAGTTCCGTCAGCACGACGGCGTGGTGACGATGATGATGTTCTACCGACGCAGGGCTTCGCCTAAGCACCGCAACGATATGACCGAGGTGGAATATGGTGGAGGGGGGCACCGCACACGGCTAAGGAACGATCACGAAGATCAACTTGTGTCTCTAGAGGTGCCCCCCTGCCCCCGTATATAAAGGAGGGAGGGGGGAGGTGCGGCCGGCCCCTAGGGGTGCGCCTGGAGGAGTCCTACTCCCACCGGGAGTAGGACTCCCCCCTCTTGCCTTGGTGGAGAAGGAAAGGGCCCCCCCCCTTCCTTGTCCTATTCGGACTAGGGGGGAGGGGGCGTGCGGCCTGCCCTGGCCGGCCCTCCTCTTCTCCCTCATGGCCCATGTAGGCCCAATAACCCCCGGGGGGGTTCCGGTAACCCCCCGGTATTCCGGAAAAATCCCGGTTTCTCCCAGAACGATTTCGATATCCAAATATAGGCTTCCAATATATCAATCTTTATGTCTCGACCATTTCGAGACTCCTCGTCATGTCCGGGATCACATCCAGGACTCCGAACAACCTTCGGTACATCAAAACATATAAACTCATAATAAAACTGTCATCGTAACGTTAAGCGTGCGGACCCTACGGGTTCGAGAACTATGTAGACATGACCTAGAACTATTCTCGGTCAATAACCAATAGCGGAACCTGGATGCTCATATTGGCTCCCACATATTCTACGAAGATCTTTATCGGTCAAACCGCATAACAACATACGTTGTTCCCTTTGTCATCAGCATGTTACTTGCCCAAGATTCGATTGTCGGTATCTAATACCTAGTTCAATCTCGTTACCGGCAAGTCTCTTTACTCGTTACGTAATGCACCATTCCATAACTAACTCATTAGCTACATTGCTTGCAAGGCTTATAGTGATGTGCATTACCGAGAGGGCCCAGAGATACCTCTCCGACAATCGGAGTGACAAAACCTAATCTCGAAATACGCCAACCCAACATGTACCTTTGGAGACACCTGTAGAGCTCCTTTATAATCACCCAGTTACGTTGTGATGTTTGGTAGCACACAAAGTGTTCCTCCGGTAAACGGGAGTTGCATAATCTCATAGTTACAGGAACATGTATAAGTCATGAAGAAAGCAATAGCAACATACTAAACGATCAAGTGCTAGGCTAACAGAATGGGTCATGTCAATCACATCATTCTCCTAATGATGTGATCCTGTTAATCAAATGACAACACATGTCTATGGTTAGGAAACATAACCATCTTTGATTAATGAGCTAGTCAAGTAGAGGCATACTAGTGACGTTATGTTTGTCTATGTATTCACGCATGTATCATGTTTCCGGTTAATACAATTCTAGCATGAATAATAAACATTTATCATGATATGAGGAAACAAATAATAACTTTATTATTGCCTCTAGGGCATATTTCCTTCACAATCTCCATCAACATCTTCACCAGCACCAGCACCTCTCAAACCCTAGTTCATCTCTTGTATCCAATCTTGTATCCAAAACCACAAGTTGGTACATGTGGGTTGCTAGTAGTGTTGATTACTCCTTGTAGCTGATGCAAATTGGTTTACTTGGTGGAAGATCATATGTTCAGATCCTTAATGCATATTAATACTCCTATGATCATGAACATGAATATGCTTTGTGAGTAGTTACGTTTGTTCCTGAGGACATGGGTGAAGTCTTGCTATTAGTAGTCACGTGAATTTGGTATTCGTTCGATATTTTGATGAGATGTATGTTGTCTCTCCTCTAGTGGTGTTATGTGAACATCGACTACATGACACTTCACCATTATTTGGGCCTAGAGGAAGGCATTGGGAAGTAATAAGTAGATGATGGATTGCTAGAGTGACAGAAGCTTAAACCCTAGTTTATGCGTTGCTTCGTAAGGAGCTGATTTGGATCCACTAGTTTCATGCTATGGTTAGGTTTACCTTAATACTTCTTTTGTAGTTGCAGATGCTTGCAATAGGGGTTAATCATAAGTGGGATGCTTGTCCAAGAAAGGGCAGTACCCAAGCACCTGTCCACCCACATATCAAATTATCAAAGTACCGAACGTGAATCATATGAGCGTGATGAAACTAGCTTGACGATAATTCCCATGTGTCCTCGGGAGCGTTTTTCTCATTATAAGAAATTGTCCAGGCTTGTCCTTTGCTACAAAAAGGATTGGGCCACCTTGTTGCACCTTATTTACTTTCATTGCTTGTTACTCGTTACAAATTATCTTATCACAAAACTATCTGTTACCTACAATTTCAGTGCTTGCAGAGAATACCTTACTGAAAACCGCTTGTCCTTTCCTTCTGCTCCTCGTTGGGTTCGACACTCTTACTTATCGAAAGGACTATGATAGATCCCCTATACTTGTGGATCATCAAGACTCTTTTTTGGTGCCGTTGCCGGGGAGTGAAGCGCCTTTGGTGAGTGGAACTTGGTAAGGAAACATTTATATAGTGTGCTGAAATTTTCTGTCACTTGTTACTATGGAAACTAATCCTTTGAGGGTCTTGTTCGGGGCATCTTCTCCCCTACTAGTAGAGCAAAGAGTTGCTCCTCAACCTACTGAACCTACTGAAAATATTTATTTTGAGATTCCTTCGGTATGATAGAGAAACTGCTAGCTAATCCCTTTGCAGGAGATGGAACTTTGCGTCCCGATTTACACCTTATCTTTGTGGATGAAGTTTGTGGATTATTTAAGCTTGCAGGTATTCTTGATGATGTTGTTAAGAGGAAGGTCTTCCCTTTATCTTTGAAGGGAGATGCATTGACATGGTACAGGTTATGTGATGATATGAGATCTTGGAACTATAAACGATTGAAGTTGGAATTTCACCACAAGTTCTATCCTATGCATCTTGTTCATCGTGATCGTAATTACATATATAATTTCTGGCCTCGCGAAGGAGAAAGCATCGCTCAAGCTCGGGGGAGTCTTAAGTCAATGTTATATTCATGCCCCAATCATGAGATCTCAAGAGAAATGATTATTCAAAAAATTTATGCTCGGCTTTCTCTCAATGATCGCACCATGCTTGATACTTCCTGTGCTGGTTCTTATATGCTGAAGACTACTGAATTCAAGTGGAATTTATTAGAAAGAATTGAACACAACTCTGAAGATTAGGGTTCCGATGATGGTAAGGAGTCAGGTATGACACTTAAGTTTGATTGTGTTAAATCTTTTATGGATACCGATGCTTTTCGTGGATTTAGCGCTAAATATGGACTTGACTCTGAGATAGTAGCTTCTTTTTGTGAATCATTTGCTGCTCACGTTGATCTCCCTAAGGAGAAGTGGTTCAAATATAATCCTCCCGCTGAAGTAAAAGTAGTTGCACCTATTATAGTTGAAGAAAAGACTATCACTTATAATGATCCTATTGTTCCTACTACTTATGTTGAGAAACCACCTTTTCCTGTTAGGATAAAGGATCACGCTAAAGCTTCAACTGTGGTCTGTAAGAGTAATACTAGAACATATACACCTCCTGAGCAAATTAAAGTTGAACCTAGTATTGCTATGTTTAAAGATCTCTTGGATGATAATATAGATGGGCATGTTTACTTTCTGTGGTGAAACTGCTAATATTGCCAGACCAGATGCTAAGATACATAGACCTGTTGTAGGCATGCCTATTATTTATGTTAAAATAGGAGATCATTGTTATCATGTCTTATGTGATATGGGTGCTAGTGCTAGTGCAATACCTTTTTCCTTATATGAAGAAATTATGCATGATATTGCACCCGTTGAGTTAGAAGATATCGATGTTACAATTAGGCTTGCCAATAGAGATACTATTACACCATTTGGGATTGTTAGAGATGTTGAAGTCTTGTGTGGGAAAGTTAAATACCCTGCTGATTTTCTTGTTCTTGGTTCCCCACAAGATAGCTTTTGTCCCATTATTTTTGGTAGACCCTTCTTGAATACTGTCAATGCTAAGATTGATTGTGAAAAGGACATTGTTATAATTGGCTTGGGGGATATGAAACATGAGTTTAATTTTGCTAAATTCCGTAGACAACCCCATTATAAAGAATTGCCTAGTAAGGATGAAATTGTTGGTATTGCTTCTATTGCCGTACCTCGTACTGATCCGTTAGAACAATATTTGCTAGACCATGAAAATGATATGTTTATGAATGAAAGAAGGGAGATAGATGAAGTATTCCTTCAACAGGGTCCTATTCTGAAACACAACTTGCCTATTGAAATCCTAGGGGATCCTCCTCCACCCAAGGGTGATTCCGTGTTTGAGCTCAAACCTTTACCTGATAATCTTAAATATGCTTATCTTGATGAAAAGAAGATATATCCTGTTATTATTAGTGCTAACCTTTCAGAGCAAGAAGAGGAAAGATTATTGAAAAATCTAAAGAAGCACCGTGCTGCTATTGGATATACTCTCGATGATCTTAAGGGCATTAGTCCCACTCTATGCCAACACAAAATAAAATTGGAGAAAGATGCCAAACCAGTTAGAGATCCTCAACGAAGGTTAAATCCTAAGATGAAAGAAGTGGTAAGAAAGGAGATACTAAAGCTCCTTGAGGCAGGTATAATTTATCCCGTTGCTGATAGTGATTGGGTAAGTCCTGTCCATTGCGTTCCTAAGAAGGGAGGTATTACTGTCGTTCCTAATGATAAAGATATATTGATCCCGCAAAGAATTATTACAGGTTATAGGATGGTAATTGATTTCCGTAAATTAAATAAAGCTACTAAGAAAGATCATTACCCTTTACATTTTATTGATCAAATGCTAGAAAGACTATCCAAACATACACATTTCTGCTTTCTAGATGGTTATTCTGGTTTCTCTCAAATACATGTGTCAGCGGAGGATCAATCAAAAACTACTTTTACTTGCCCTTTTGGTACTTTTGCTAATAGACATATGCCTCTAGGTTTATGTAATGCACCTGCTACCTTTCAAAGATGTATGATGGCTATATTCTCTGACTTTTGTGAAAAGATTTGTGAGGTATTCATGGATGACTTCTCCATTTATGGATCCTCTTTTGATGATTGCTTGAGCAACCTTCATCGAGTTTTGCAGAGATGTGGAGACACTAGTCTCGTCTTGAATTGGGAAAAGTGCAACTTTATGGTTAATGAAGGCATTGTTTTGGGGCATAAAATTTCTGAAAGAGGTATTGAAGTTGATAAAGCGAAAGTTGATGCTATTGAAAAGATGCCATGTCCCAAGGACATTAAAGGTATAAGAAGTTTCCTTGGTCATGTCGGTTTTTATAGGAGGTTCATTAAGGACTTTTCTAAAATCTCTAGGCTTCTGACTAATTTATTGCAAAAAGATATTCCTTTTGTCTTTGATGATGATTGTGTAGAAGCATTTGAAATATTTAAGAAAGCTTTGATCACTGCACCTATTGTTCAGCCACCTGATTGGAATTTACCCTTTGAAATTATGTGTGATGCTAGTGATTATGATGTAGGTGTTGTTCTAGGGCAAAGAGTTGATAAGAAATTAAATGTTATCCAGTATGCTAGTAAAACTCTTGATACTGCCTAGAGAAATTATGCTACTAGTGAAAAAGAATTCTTAGCAGTTGTATTTGCTTGTGATAAGTTTAGCCTTATTGAAAGTGCAATCATGCCCTTAATCATATTTTGATGTTGATGACAAGACATATGCTAGGGACTAATCATGTTTATCAAGTATATCTCAGGATTATGTCTCAAGACCGTGTGTATGGATCATGACTAGGGACAAAAAGCATATAACACAAGAATGGAGATACAAGACATTGACTTTGTTTATGGTTTGTTCTTGAGTATAGGGATCCCGCACTATTAAGAGGGGATCGTTGGATCTAGTGAAAGACTTGCTCCAAATCCACAGCTCCCATTCTTTGTCCCCGGACGTCCGGTGCTCTACGGACGTCCGGTCCCTCTCAGCTGTCCGGACGTCCGGCTCCCTCCCTCCGGTCGTCCGGTGTTCCTTTACAGAATGTTATTTACGGATTTCCAGACTCTCCGGTCGTCCGGGCTCCGGATGTCTAGCGCGTCTCAGATGTCCGTGTCCTGTGTACTGGTTCATGGCTCACATATTCACAGTGGTCGGACGTCTGATGACTGTCGGACGACCAGACTTATTTGTGCCACTGGACGTCCGATGGGTCCGGACGTCCGACCTATCATGTGCACTTATATGTCCCAAACGGTCACCTTTCTACACCCACTATATATATACATTTCCCTTCCACGGGATAATGTTGACCATTCACTTTGAGCTTGCCAAGAACACTCTTCACTCTCTCTCTCAATCACCTACATCAAAACCTAGATCCCCAAGTGATTTAGGAGCCTTTGAGAGAAGTTTTCCGATCAAGTGATAGATCCACTCCTTCCCCTTCTTTGTACCAAAGGAATTTGTGATTTGAGCAAGTCTTGAGCTTTTCCCCAACGTTCTTATTACTCTTGGAGGTTGGAGACTCCTAGGCGGTAGGAGTCTTTCGGAGAGGAATCAACCTTTGTGATTACCCCCGGAAAGTTTGTAAGGGTTTGGAGATCACCCCAAGGTCTACCATTAGTGGTTGAGAAACGCCTCCGTGGTGTTGTCTCAACGGGAGAATAGGGTGATCCTTCATGGCGTTGGTGTGCCTTCGTGGTAACATCCACCCCTCTAACGGTGACTAGCTTCCCTCCAAGGAAGTGAACATCGGCATACATCCTCATCTCCTAGAGTTGCGGTTATCCCTAACCCTAACTCTCTACTTGTGGTTACTTGTCTCTTTGCACTTACTTACATCATATTGAGGTTGCTATCTTGTGTGCTTGTGTTACTTGCTTAGTACTTGTACTCACTTGCAATTGTTAGGCTCACTTTCATATTCCACATTATTGCCTAAAATTGCTAAGGAATAATTAAAATTTGTAATTGTACCTATTCACCCCCCCCCCTCTAGGTCCATCTCGATCCTTTCACTTATATTGTTGATTCTAAAGTAACTATTCACACTGATCATGCTGCTATTAGATATCTTATGGAAAAGAAAGATGCTAAGCCTAGAATTATTAGATGGGTTCTCCTGCTTCAAGAATTTGATTTGTATATTATTGATAGAAAGGGAGCTGAGAACCCCGTTGCAGACAACTAGAGAATGTTCTTGATGACCCACTACCTATTGATGATAGCTTTCCTGATGAACAATTAGCGGTCATTAATGCTTCTCGTACTGCTCCATGGTATGCTGATTATGCTAATTACATTGTTGCTAAATTTATACCACCTAGTTTCACATACCAGCAAAAGAAAAAGTTCTTCTATGATTTAAGACATTACTTCTGGGATGACCCACACCTTTATAAAGAAGGAGTAGATGGTGTTATTAGACGTTGTGTACCTGAGCATGAACAGGAACAGATCTTACGCAAGTTTCACTCCGAACCATATGGAGGACACCACGCTGGAGATAGAACTGCACATAAGGTATTGCGATCCGGTTTTTATTGGCCTACTCTCTTCAAAGATGCTCGTAAGTTTGTCTTGTCTTGTGATGAATGTCAAAGAATTGGTAATATTAGTAGACGTCAAGAAATGCCTATGAATTATTCTCTTGTTATTGAACCATTTGATGTTTAGGGCTTTGATTATATGGGACCTTTTCCTGCCTCTAATGGATACACACATATTTTAATTGTTGTTGATTATGTTACTAAGTGGGTAGAAGCTATTCCAACTAGTAGTGCTGATCATAACACCTCTATTAAGATGCTTAAAGAAGTTATTTTTCCGAGGTTTGGAGTCCCTAGATATCTCATGACTGATGGTGGTTCACATTTTATTCATGGTGCCTTTCGTAAAATGCTTGCTAAGTATGATGTTAATCATAGAATTGCATCTCCTTATCACCCACAGTCTAGTGGTTAAGTAGAATTGAGCAATAGAGAGCTCAAATTAATTTTGCAAAAGACTGTTAATAGATCTAGAAAGAATTAGTCCAAGAAACTTGATGATGCATTATGGGCCTATAGAACTACATATAAAAATCCTATGGGTATGTCTCCGTATAAGATGGTTTATGGAAAAGCATGTCACTTAACTCTCGAACTTGAACATAAAGCATATTGGGCTATTAAAGAGCTCAATTATGATTTCAAACTTGCCAGCGAGAAGAGGTTATTTGATATTAGCTCACTCGATGAATGGAGAACCCAGGCATATGAGAATGCCAAGCTGTTCAAAGAAAAAGTTAAAAGATGGCATGACAAAAAAATACAAAAGCGTGAGTTTAACATAGGTGATTATGTCTTGCTATTCAACTCTCGTTTAAGATTTTTGCAGGAAAACTTCTCTCTAAATGGGACGGTCCTTACGTTATCGAGGAGGTCTACCGTCCCGGTGCCATAAAAATCAACAACTTCGAAGGCACAAGTCCGAGGGTGGTGAACGGTCAAAGAATTAAACATTATATCTCAGGTAATCCTATCAATGTTGAAACTAATATTATTGAAACTGTAACCCCGGAGGAATACATAAGGGACACTTTCCAGAACGTTTCAGACTCCGAAAAGGAATAGGTATGTGGTACGGTAAGCAAACCGACTCCAAAATAGTTCTAATAGCAATTTTTCTCCATTTTGGAATATTTAAGAATTTTGGAAAGCAAGAAGTAATCCAGGAAGGGCACGAGGCCTCCGCGAGGGTGGAGGGTGCACCCACCCTTACTGGGCGCGCCCCCTGTCTCGTGGGCACCTCGTGTGCCTCCCGGACTCCGTTTTCTTGGACGTTACTTCTCTTGGTCGGTAAAAATTCATTATATAATCTCTCGAAGGTTTTGACCACCGTATCACGCAAAAATCTTTTGTTTTCGTTTCGAGCTATTTTTCTGACAGATCTAGAGCGTCATGATGTCACCCTCCTCCAACAATGAAGACAAGGATGCTTGGCTATTGAAGATAGAGTTGAAAAGAGAAGAACCGGAGGGGATTAACAAGGATGAAGGGATCAAGAAGGCCATGGAGGATCAAGCTCCGGCGGCAGAAGAAGAAAACATCCCTCAACCTCTTCCTAACCTCTTTACCCCAACTCAGATTGAAGCTTTCAAGATGATTGAGTTAGCTCGCATACAAAACAAGTATCTCACACAGGAAAATATTTTGTTGAAGGATCATATCGTCGCACTCAAGGGCATTATCCACAAGTTAGAAGAGCTCCTACGCTCGATGTGCGACTATCCATCATCATCACCACCTTCTTCACCAGCAAAGGAGACATAATCACATGGGTATGGGCACTCCCCTTGGCAACTGCCAAGCTTGGGGGAGGTGCCCCGGTATCGTATCACCATCACACTCCTATCTTTACCATTTTACTTGGTTTGATCCTTTTAGTAATATCTTGATCTAGTAGAACAAAGTTTTGGTATGAATTAGTTCTGAGTTTTGCTTTGTGATCTCTCTATGTAATCGAGTCCGTGAGCTATATAATAAAGATTAGTGTTGAGTCAAGGGCTTTGCTATCTTGCTATGATCGTGAGAAAATAGAAAGAATAAAAAAGAATAAAAGAGTTCATATTGATCTTATGGATAATAATGACTTCACATATAAAGAGTATGAGGCATAAAAGTTGTTGAGAGTTGACAAACATAGTTTTGGTCATCGCTGCAATTAATAGGAAGTAATAAAGAAAGAGAGGTTTTCACATATAAATATACTATCTTGGACATCTTTTATGATTGTGAGTACTCATTAAGTATGACATGCTAAAGAGTTGATGTTGGACAAGGAAGACAATGTAATGGGTTATGTTTTATCACATCTCAGTTAAAGTATATTGTCATGGATCTTCCGAACATGTTGAGCTTGCCTTTCCCCCTCATGCTAGCCAAAAATTCCTTGCACCAAGTAGAGATACTACTTGTGCTTCCAAATATCCTTAAACCCAGTTTTGCCATGAGAGTCCATCATACCTACCTATGGATTGAGTAAAATCCTTCAAGTAAGTTGTCATGTTGCAAGCAATAAAAATTGCTCTCTAAATATGTATGACTTATTAGTGCGGAGAAAATAAGCTTTATACGATCATGTGATATGGAAGTAATAAAAGCGCCGGACTGCATAATAAAGGTTCATATCACAAGTGGCAATATAAAGTGACGTTCTTTTGCATTAAGATTTTGTGCATCCAACCCTAAAAGCACATGACAACCTCTGCTTCCCTCTGCGAAGGGCCTATCTTTTACTTTATGCCTTTTACTTTATGCAAGAGTCAAGGTGATCTTCACCTTTCCCTTTTTCATTTTATCCTTTGGCAAGCACCTCGTGTTGGAAAGATCCTGATATACATATCCAAAGGATGTAAGTTAGCATGAACTATTATTGTTGACATCACCCAAAGGTGAATACGTTGGGAGGCGAAACTATAAGCCCCTATCTTTCTCAGTATCCGACTAAAACTCCATAACCATAAGTATTACGTGAGTGTTAGAAATTGTAGAAGACTATATGATAGTTGAGTATGTGGACTTGCTGAAAAGCTCTGTTCTAGACTCTTTCTACTGTTATGATTAATTGAAATTGTTTCAATGACTGAGATTATAGTTTGTTAGTTCTCAATGAAGTTTCTGAACCATAGTTGACATTGTGAATAGATTGTTACTTGAGTATAAGAAATCATATGACAAAGTCTATATATGTTGTTGTTATAAGAATGATCATGATGCCCTCATGTCCGTATTTTATTTTTATCGACACCTCTATCTCTAAACATGTGGACATATTTTTCGATTTCGGCTTCCACTTGAGGCAAGCGAGGTCTAAGCTTGGGGGAGTTGATACGTCCATTTTGCATCATGCTTTTATATTGATATTTATTGCATTATGGACTATTATTTCACGTTATGTCACAATACTTATGGCTATTCTCTCTTATTTTACAAGGTTTATCATGAAGAGGGAGAATGCCAGCAGCGGGAATTCTGGCTGGAAAAGGAGCAAATATTGGAAACCTATTCTGCACAGCTCCAAAAATCCTGAAACTCCACGGAAGTCATTTTTGGAATTAATAAGAAGTTATGAGCAAAGAAAGTACCAGAGGGGGCCTACACCCTGGCCAAGAGGGTGCCCCCCCTACTGGGAGCGCCTCCTGTCTCCTGGCCCCCTTGGTGGCCCTCCGGTGCCCATCTTCTTCTATATGAAGGCTTTTACCTTGGAAAAAATCAACAGCAAGCTTACGGGACGAAACTCCGCCGCCACGAGGCGAAACCTTAGCGGAACCAATCTAGGGCTCCGGCAGAGCTGTTCTGCCGGGGAAACTTCCCTCCGGGAGGGGGAAATCATCACCATCGTCATCACCAACGATCCTCTCATCAGGAGGGGGTCAATGTCCATCAACATCTTCACCAGCACCATCACCTCTCAAACCCTAGTTCATCTCTTGTATCCAATCTTGTATCCAAAACCACAAATTGGTACCTGTGGGTTGCTAGTAGTGTTGATTACTCCTTGTAGTTGATGCTAATTGGTTTACTTGGTGGAAGATCATTTGTTCATATCCTTAATGCATATTAATACTCCTCTGATCATGAACATGAATATGCTTTGTGAGTAGTTACGTTTGTTCTTGGGGACATGGGTGAAGTCTTGCTATTAGTAGTCATGTGAATTTGGTATTCGTTCGATATTTTGATGAGATGTATGTTGTCTTTCCTCTAGTGGTGTTATGTGAACGTCGACTACATAACACTTCACCATTATTTGGTCCTAGAGGAAGGCATTGGGAAGTAATAAGTAGATGATGGGTTGCTAGACTGACAGAAGCTTAAACCCTAGTTTATGCGTTGCTTCGTAAGGGGCTAATTTGGATCCACTAGTTTCATGCTATGGTTAGGTTTACCTTAATACTTCTTTTGTAGTTGCGGATGCTTGAAATAGGGGTTAATCATAAGTGGGATGCTTCTCTAAGAAAGGGCAGTACCCAAGCACCGGTCCACCCACATATCAAAGTATCAAAGTACCGAACGTGAATCATATGAGCGTGATGAAACTAGCTTGACGATAATTCCCATGTGTCCTCGGGAGCGTTTTTCTCATTATAAGAAATTGTCCAGGCTTGTCCTTTGCTACAAAAAGGATTGGTCCACCTTGCTGCACCTTATTACTTTCATTGCTTGTTACCCGTTACAAATTATCTTATCACAAAACTATCTGTTACCTACAATTTCAGTGCTTGCAGAGAATACCTTACTGAAACCGCTTGTCATTTCCTTCTGCTCCTCGTTGGGTTCGATACTCTTACTTATCAAAAGGACTATGATAGATCCCATGTACTTGTGGGTCATCACTCCCGCACGACGCTTCGGCCCACGCCCGCTCGCCGCGCGCGTCGCGCCCGCCAGCGCCCGCAGGCCGCGCCCACCGCGCCTGCTCGCCTCGCATGCCGCGGCCGTTGCGCCCGCAGGCCGCGCCTGCTCGCCTCCCGCGCCGCACCAAACGGCGTCTGCATGCCGCGGCCGTTACGCCCCCACGCCTCTCCTCAGCGAAGTAGCCCTGCGCTGCCGTGACCTCGTGAGAGGAAAAAATGGAAGGCCCCGTCGCCGCCGCCGCCGTGCTGGCTTTGCCCGGCAGCCGCGAGGGGAAGGGAGATCTGGAGAGGGGGAGTTGGTGTGGCGGCTAGGGTTTCACCCGCGTCGCCCGCGGGGGAGACGACACGAGCGAGCGCTTTCATCCTCAATTTCCGCACGCAGGCTCGGGCTCCACAATCCGGATGAGGGGGGATGGGGGATCCTCTCGGGCGGCAATTTTGGGTTTTGACCTCTTTAAAAAAATTAAAAATAAAGCATTTGAGATTCCGGATATTGGGCGCCCTAGTAGGTTACAAGCGCTAGAGGGCTGACAACCGTTCAGTTTCCCCTGAACCCGTTCATCAATGTTTTTGCAAAGTAGCCCTTTTATAATATTGGAAAAAGTCCAAAACAAACCTTGAATTTATGGACGAAAGCTAATTCAAACCCTGAACTTTCAATCCCGGAAATCAGCACACTTAAATCTTAGGAGATTTTCCAAACAGGGATTGATGACCTGGCAGGTCGAAACCCAGGATTGTTGAGTGCGCTCGCGACTGGGGCGGCCTAACAGACATGAAATGACTTTCTTTTTCTATTTTGTGTAACACGTGAAGTACAAATACCAGAAAAAAGTCTGGAGGAGGCGAACTTGCTCCAAAGAGCTTCTAAACTCCTGTTGCCAGCCACTAGAAGCATTGGCTGTTAATGCCCCAGTTAGAGGCCCAACAATTTAACCACACACCGCAGTGTCCAGATTTAAATATTTTTGGAGGGCAAACAAATATTGAAAATGTGCAGGCTTGTAAGATTTTTGAAATCTTGGATTTTTTATGTGTTCTTCTAAAGTGCGAACACTTTCTGAAAATTCTGAATACTTTTTTAAAAAATGAACATGTTTTTTGAAAATACAATCAATTTTGGAAAAGTGAACACTACTTAAAACATATTTTTTTTTAAATGCAACAAATATTGAAACCTGAATAAATATTTTAAAATGTTGAAAAATGTAAAAAAAATGTTTGTATAGTTTTATAAAATGCAAATTTTGTATTTGGAAACATGTTACAGTGTCGCATTTGAAAATATGCTTTTGGAATTTTGTCAATTATTTGTGTTCAAATTTTTTTGTTATTTGAAAATTGTTCAACATTTTTTCAAGAACTGTTTCGAGCATTTTCAAAACGGTTTTTATATATAAACGTTCATGTCTATTCTCATATGCGGCATGGGATTTATAATGGGCACGTCTAGCAAGCAGCCATGCGCTCGCTAGCGATCCTCGGCAGCCGGCCATATTAGGAATATTTATGTCTCATGTCCTAATTAAGAAACCTGGTTCCCACGTGAGACAAAATCAAAAAAGCATCGGCCAGCCGAGATGTCTTCTATTTCCTCCTTCACGCTGGCGCCACTTCTTCCTATCTGCATTAGTAAAGTAAAAAGGCAATTAATTGCATTTCAAAATTTCAAAAAGCTAAAACTTTCAAACCACGTGTTGAAATTAAAATTCGTTTTTACTGTTGTAATCCTCGCGATGAGATCTTTAAAACTAGACCTAATTTATATAGGTTTCGATGAACTTTTTTCCCTGCCAACTGTTGATACTCGTGGTGCAAATTTTATACTATGGGATGCAACTTTTTTTAAAACTAAATTTGGTGCTACCACAACCAACTATAGTATTGCATGGTGTAATTTTAGTGTTAGATGAATCAACTTCATGTGATGAGCAACTTCACCTGCTGCCCCGTCCACCTGTCTAGCAGATGATATGCAACTTCACTTACCGCTCGGACAACTGCCTAGCAGTAGATCTGCACCTTATCTCTACCACGTGGACATGCATTTTTCACCACCCTAATTACCCCCTGTCTAGTGAGATGTGCAACTTCATTTGTTGTTGGCGCCAACTGGCTAACAAACGATGTGCAATAGCATCTGTTGTTCGTCCCAACTGACTAACAAATGATGTGCAACTTCATCTGATGCCCCGTCCACCTGCCTAGCAAACGATGTGCAACTTCGGGTTGCTGCTCGGCCAACTGCCTAGTAGTCGATGTGCAACTTTTTCCCTACTCCATGGATGTACATTTTTCACCTCCCTAATTATCCATGTTAGTGAGATGTGCAACTTCATCTGCTATCTGCGCCAACTGACTACTAGATAATATGCAACTTCATCTACTGCCGCAACGAACGTCCTAGTAGGTCGATGTACAACGTTCCCCCGACTCCGTGGATGTGCAGTTTTCACCACCTCAACTGCCTCTGCCTGTGCAATGTGCAACTTCGTCTGCTGTCCTGGCCAACTGTTTAGCAGTTGTTGTGCAACTTCATCAGCTATCCTGGCCGCCTATCTAGTAGATCATGTGCAACTTCATCTGCTACACCTACCAATTGCCTAATATTCGGATGTGGAATTTTCACCACTCTAATTACCACCGCGAGTGAGATATCCAACTTTTTATATCCCGGCCAACTGTCTAGCAGTCGATGAACAACTGCCTAGTGGTCGATGTGCTCCATGACATGGATAATTAGGGATTGAGGTAGGGGTTGAACAAGAAAGTTCGCCGAAGATGGGGAAAGAAGACCGCGGTTGCGCATACTCCTATGCGATGGTTCTCTCGCGCAATGCCTGCCCACACTAAATCTATATGAAATCGCCTTTTTTGAAAATTATAATGAAAACCTAAACACACATATCATGAAGAAAAAAACGCAAAATTTACCTCTCCTCCGCTGCCACCATTATCTCCCTTCTACACTGCATCATATTCACTGCAAGAAACCCAAAAACACACATATGAGCTGGAGAAAGCATAAGAAGGGCAGGAGATGCACATAAAAATCCATTAAAAAACACCACGTGATCTATTAAAAAACTGGAGGAACACTTGGTGGAGAAAACCACACCGAAAAAACATGTTGTAACTGTGTGACGCAGACACAGTGTCCCATTTAGATATCATGGCAAAAAAATGGCCTGCCAACTAAATGATCTAGAGCGTGCAACTATCCTACAAATGCAGCCAACTAATGTATGAGTGTGTGCAACTGAAAAATGAAATTTTAAAAATAGACTAATGTTCATCCTTTGTGTCTAACTCCAACTATGTTTGCATTCCTGTGCAATGTTTACTAGCCAACTATGCAATGTAGAGTGTACCAGTTAGATATCATATAAAAAAATTGCCCTCCCAACTATAATTTCTAGAGCATGCAACTACCATCTAGATGCAGCCAACTGACATGAGAGGTCGTGCAACTGAAAAATAAAAAGTGAAAAGTGAAAAAAATGTCCTGCCAACTAAACGATCTAGAGGGTGCAGGATGCAGACGCATGAGCGTGTGCAACTAGAAAAAAAATAGAAAAACACACTCTTGATCGTCCTTTATGTCGTAATTCAACTATGTTTGCATTCCTGTGTAACTTTTTGCTACCTCTTGAGCACTGCGTTTGTTTTCCTTTGAAGAGGAAAGAGTGAGCAAAGTAGTGTAAGTATTTCTCTCAGTTTTTGAGAACCAAGGTATCAATCCAGTAGGAGGGTTTTCACAAGTCCCTCGCACCTACACAAACAAACAAAAATCTCGCAACCAACGCAATAAAGGGGTTGTCAATCCCTTCACGGCCACTTTCATACGTGAGATCCGATAAAGATAATAAGATAAGATAAATATTTTTGGTATTTTTAGATATAAATTGGAAAGTAAAGATGCAAATAAAAGTAGATCGGAAACTTATATGATAAAAGATAGATCCGACAACCATAGGTTTCACTAGTGGCTTCTCTCAAGATAGCATAAGTATTACGGTGGGTGAACAAATTACTGTCGAGCAATTGATAGAAAAAGTGCATAGTTATGAGAATATCTAGGCATGATCATGTATATAGGCATCACGTCCGCAACAAGTAGACCGACTCCTGCCCGCATCTACTACTATTACTCCACACATCGACCGACTCTTGCCTACATCTAGATTATTAAGTTCATAAGAACATAGTAATGCATTAAGCAAGATGACATGATGTAGAGGGATAAACTCAAGCAATATGATATAAACCAAACTGATAATTCGAAGAGACTTGCAAAGATAACCAATCATATATAAAAGAATTCAGAGGAGATTCAAATATTTCTCATATATAAACTTGATCATAAACCCACAATTCATTGGATCTCGACAAAACACGTCGCAAAAAAAGTTACATCGAATAGATCTCCAAGAAGATCGAGGAGAACTTTGTATTGAGATTCAAAGAGAGAGAAGAAGGCATCTAGGTAATAACTATGGACCCGAAGGTCTATGGTAAACTACTCACAACTCATCGGAGAGACTATGGTGTTGATGTAGAAGCCCTCCGTGGTCGATTCCCCCTCCGGTGGAGCACCGGCGAAGACTCCAAGATGGATCTCGCGGATACAGAAGGTTGCGGCAGTGGAAATAGTTTTTCGTGGTGCTCCTGGATGTTTTCAGGGTATGGAGGTATATATAGGCGAAGGAGGTAGGTCAGGGGAGCCACGAGGGGCCCACGAGGGTGGGGGGCACACCCACCCCCTAGGGCGTGCCCTCCTGCCTCGTGGCCACCTCGGCTGCTTCTTGACATTCACTCCAAGTCTCCTGGATTGCGTTTGTTCCAAAAAGATCGCTCCCAAAGGTTTCATTCCGTTTGGACTCCGTTTGATATTCCTTTTCTTCGAAACACTGAAATATGCAAAAAAAACAGCAATTCGGGCTGGGCCTCCGGTTAGTAGGTTAGTCCCAAAAATGATATAAAAGTGTAAAGTAAAGCTCATAAACATCCAAAACGGGTAATATAATAATATGGAATAATAAAAAATTATAGATACATTGGAGACGTATCACTTTTACAGCTAGCTAGCCAACTATTTCTTGCTCCATTTGCAACTTGCTAGAAAAAAACAATAAAAACACGGGAACCTGAATGCAAAAGAGATGTACGACAACCTATCTGTTTGATTCCGCTGAATCCTTACACCTCTCTACTACTAGTTCGCAAGACGAAAGGAGGCTCAAATGTTGATTTCAGTTCAACACTTGAACTGAAGCCTTTCGCTGCATCTTGTTCTTGCCCTACAATTTGCAGGAGAGCAGCAACACCAATACTCGCACATATTGACATACAACAATGCAAGCAGCAGGAAGAGACCCTTCACGTGATGGCCAACAGGCGAAGAGGCCGCACCTGCAGAGAATGATTTGAGCCTTCTTTCGTCTTGCGAGTTTAGAACTGTCAAAGCCGTCCCGTATCGCTGAACAGCAGGCACGGCGTGCCTAGCCTCCATGCCCCGTCGAGCGTGCCAAATCTCCAGGTGCACCGTCGACGGTCGCGGGAGTGACATGGGGGATGGGACTGCAAGACATCGGAGGGCACAAGAGGCAGCGCAGCCGCGTGGCACTGGCGGCGCCAGCGGCGGTGCACGACGGCGGCGGCCAGTTAGCGCAAATCGACATGGACCGACAGCAAGAGGGATCCTCCTGCAGCTCGAACCGCACCGGGTCGGAGCTGTCGTTGCCGGAGCCGTTTGGCAGCACCACGGCTGTGGATGAGGCTGATGGACGGAGGCGGAGAGGGATTCCTGGATCTGGGGAGAGCGGATGCGGTGGAATGGTGGGGGGATAACCGGATGGGGAGAGGACGCGAGGGACAGAGATGAGAATCGGACAGAAAAGCACCTGACTCCCGTGGGCCACATGATTCCCACGGAACAGGCGGTCAAGATGCGGCCGCTCAGTTCAATAGAATAGCACGCGCGCACTATAAAGGATTTAGGATTTATAATTACTAGCAGCGTTCATAACGCTTAGCTTTGTCCGGCCGCCGGTGCCAGGTCGCTAGTTCGACTCCTCTCTCAAGCTCACCGCTGCTTCTAGTTTTCGTGGCTCCTAATAAACAAAAGGTTGGTTTGTGTATACTTAAAAAAATTATAGTCATTACAAAATTGTTAAAAGCATTTATTATCATTACGAAAATGTAAAACAAAGAAACAAAATGAAAAAAACCATACCAAAGCGAGCAAGTGAGCGACTACGCTAATGGGCCAGCCCGATTCGTCCTAATTCCCAGCCAGCCCAGTCAACGTTCCTCACCACCTCAACAAATACTCCCTCCGTCCGGATTTATTGGGCTTCTCAGCATCATAAGCATGTGCCCTTTTATTAGGCCCCGCTTTGGAAAGGTGCATGCATGCAACCATTTCATTGGTTGCATTGAAAGCCATTGTTCTTGTGCCATAGCTGGAAAATTAATACACTTTATGCGTATTTTTTCATTGGTTGAATGCATGTGAAAGAGTGCATTGGGAGTGGAATAAAAGAATTAATGTGAGCAAATTACTATGTGTCTTGGTCTAAGAGAAGTTGTCTTTAGGCCTAATAAACCCGGACGGAGGGAGTACCACCTAAACGCCTTCAAGGTTTAAAATAGATCAGGACCAAAGAGTTCGTTGTGCTGATTTCCAGGATTGAAAATTCAGGATTCGATTTAGCTTTGTCTACAAGTTCAAGATTTGCTTTGGACTTTTTCCTCTCATATTCTCCAATAAACGATGGTTCCCATCCCATAGACCCTGACTGAATATGAGGCGAAGTTAATAGCCTGCCGAGCCGTGTGCTGCTCCAAATCTCTCAGCAAGCCATTACGAATGGACAGTCAACTATCTCCTCGTCGTCCGCACCGTATTCATGGCGACTCTGTTTTTAACATCTGCATCGGAAACGAGGAAATTACTAGCGAGGAAAACGAAAGGTCTGGCCTTTATAAACCACACCGAACCAGGCCGATTCATTCCCCCTACTACTGGCTATTGCTCTGCCGTCGCAAGACGTCCGTCGTCAAGGTTCTTTAGACCCATCAGCTCTTTAGAGCAAGTATAATAGATTCTACTCAACTGGCTATAAGCCATGCCACATCAGTAAAATCACAGCTGGAGGAGAGAGGAGGTAGGAGAGAGATGAGAGCCGGCGCTTCATCTAGCGCCCGGCTGCAGCACAATATACGAGCACATGTAGCCAGCATGCAGCCTGTGTGAAGGCTAAAAGCCAACGTTTCTTCCCACCTACGAATCATGTGAGTCCCTTTTCCTGAGTCCACATGCAAGCATTGAATGCTATAGCTTGCCTAGTCATTAATCTATAGCCAGTCTATTGTATGAGTATGGCTTTAGAGCATGGTTAATAATATAGTTAGCTGCTGGCTATATGATGTTGTCATGTCACATATAGTCAAGCTTATAGCCAACAAGTACAATAGCTAGATATAAATATGTACTACTTTGTTGATACATGGTCTATCCCACTCTCTCACAAAGTACCTAGGAGTACGTGCTGCAGCCGGCTGTTAACTAGTAGCCCGCTTCTCTTCTCTCTCCTCCTCTCTCTCTTTCAAGTAAGCAAGAATATAATATTTAATGTTTTACAGCCCGCCTACATCACCTTATTGTACTTGCTCTTAGGAAGACTATAAGATGATGTGGCACTAGTATATAGCCGGTTGCGGGCTCTTCTATTAACCATGCTCTTACAGTGTTTACACTACCTAGTACTCCTTTCGTCCGGAAATACTCGTCATCAAAATGGATAAAAAGAGATGTATCTAGAACTAAAATACATCTAGATACATCCCCTTTTATTCATTTTGATGACAAGTATTTCCGGACGGAGGAAGTAGCTCTTTGACACCAACCTTTGTTTTCAGGTGTTCCAAGGGTAATGGAGCTGCCTCTCGATGCGCTCACCTTGGTCTTCGCTAGGCTCGCGGCTGTCGACGTTCTCATGGGCGCGGGCGAGAACATATCCTGTACTCCCGGTCATAGAGTACTCCGGCTGCACTGAGTGCTGCACAACCGTCAGATTGAAAATCTAGGTACAGAATGGAATGCGGAGGACTAATCTTGTCAAATTTGCAGAAAGCCCCCCATATATGTACAAGATGACCAACGTAGTATGCACTATCTTCAGAAGCTGTGCCACCTCAGTTTTGGAACAGAATGAACAGAGACATCATGTACTTCTGTAGCTTGTTGTCTCACGTTGAGGCATTCATCCAACACGTATTTATACGAGAACAACTCTAGGTACAGAGTGAATCATGGATTTTCCAAGATGGAAAACATATATATATACTGTGCATAACATGAACCTTATTCAACAAGTTGATTTGAGAAGGCAAGGCTAATTCTAAGAAAATAAAGAATTAGTAAGTCCATGAACCAAGATTTGGATTCATAAGTCCTATACCAAAGATGCAAAGACCAGAACATCGGGTGTATTAACCACCTTTCTTAACTTAGAAGGCAACACATCAACAACCATCTCGACATTTCATAGCTCATAGTACGAAGGTTTGAATGCTTTGTGAACGACAATCATGACAATACACATTAATCTACATGCACATAGCTAGAGTTGCATTCCAACCGTTACAAAGCAATGTATAGAAGATTAGTAGGTACACATATATTGCGCCAACAGATTCAGCATGGTGTACTTGAACTAGGTCCATATATCACATTAACGAACACATCTTTCATCCATTATTT
Source organism: Triticum aestivum (assembly GCF_018294505.1). Lineage (NCBI taxonomy): Eukaryota > Viridiplantae > Streptophyta > Magnoliopsida > Poales > Poaceae > Triticum > Triticum aestivum. The sequence goes on along the minus strand of NC_057807.1, from coordinate 473,036,642 downwards.
AATGCAAAGTAAAAGGTGTCCGCTCCCATGGGTGGGTTGTGCTGAAAAATAATAAACAAGTAAAAGTCAATGGTTTGCAAACATACTCAACATGTTTTAATCGATGAGGAGCAAAATATATATACCCCTGTCATGTTCGCCTCGTTAAGTAGAACAATATGCTGAACATGAGTGACCTAGCAATGTTGTTTGAACTTAAGTCAAGTGACACACACAGATGAACATGAGTAATATAACAAAGAAATACCATGGAAAAATTGTTGGCATCATCTTAAAGTCCCATCGTTGTAGTTGACCCAACACTTGGAGCGATACTAGTCATTGACTCCATCATTCCCTGCTCGACACAGCAGTGCACCTAGTTAGCATGTCAATGAGGTCCAAAAAGTAAGTCATAGGCTAAAATAGTGAAGAAAGAAAATGTCTAATGCAACATTTAGATGTACTAAAGAAAAAGAAAGTTATGAAAACGGTGCTAATATATGCTGCTGTACTCAAGAATGTTCTTTATTAGCACCATGAAAAAGAGAGTTATGCAACATTTAGGAGCAGCAAATTTAGATGTACCAATCCATCTCATGCGCTGCTTAATTTGCTGCTCCTAGTTAATTAAGTGAAGATTCATTGCTTATATGCCGGTTACTAACTCCATACGAAGCAGCTCACGTATATGCCGCTATCAAGACTCTGGAGCTTCCGACTCCTGAAAATTCTGATGAGATGTACGACTGGTACGATTATACGTAGACTGCCCAAGATTTTGACCATGAGTATGATTATGAGTACGAAGGATAAAATGTGAAATGGTAATTACTTTACACTCTTCGTGATTGCTGCCTATGTTGTCCATGCCATGTTATATAACTGGGTTCATGATAAAAACACGAACTTGGTCCTAGTTCCCAACTTCTTTGTAATTCATGGAACTGTCTAGCATTGTTGACGGATGGCAATGGCACTACTACTGGTGTAAACACACCTTCTCTAAGTTCCCATTCTCTTTTCTGTGACATAATTAATGAGCTTTTTTCATACTTAGCCAGGATTATAATTATGCTGCAGAATACCAGTAAGAAAAGAGGGAATGCATGCAGTTCAATCATAGACATCTCCTCCTAGACTCACTTGCCTGTTCGGCACATATGTGAGCTGCTTCGTTTGCATCCTGACTAATAAAGCTCATTTGAAGGTTCTGAAAATTAGTACTGAGCTCCTGAATCTCAAAATTTCCATTAACTCTGCGTGCCTAAACACTTCGGCTACTAGCAACACATGCGGCGAGAGAGCACTGGGGCGGTGCCGCACATTGGAAGCGCAACTAGGTTGTCGGCCGATTTGTCGCTGTGCCCGTCGGGTGTATGGCCATTGGATGAAATTGATCGTGCAAGTCCTTTGCTAGATCCCATCATGTTCTAAACCTGGCCCACAGCCGCTCTCCCGCGTGACTCCTGTGAAAGTAAAACGAGAGAGGGGAACAAATGATGGAACAGTTATTTTATTGATTGAAGATTGGGGGTATTTATACCCAGTTTACAAGGCGGTTACAGAAGGGGGCAGTTGCCAAAAGTGGCACCGTCATAGCAGTGATTAATAGTTAATTAATCTAATTAATTAATTCCTAACACTTCACCTAATCAATGCTTGTCTTTGTGAATATACATCATCTTGATAAAGACTCCTCCTAGTATGTATTTGCCTTGAACGTTCATCATCTTCATCTTAGAAAAATCTCCTCCAAAAAAACCCTGTGGGAAAAATATGAGGAGAATTGTATTTGATATGTTGCTAAAACTCCTTTATAACCCAGTGGAAAAAATAAGGAGAAAATGATGCAACATATAATAATTATTGTCTCTTGATAACTCATATGAGAAAAACCTTTGAAGAAGGATAAAACTCATTGGTGAGTTTAGAGAACAATAAATATGTCTTGAGTACTTCCTTTTTAAAAACTCTTATAGGGAAAATAGAAAGTATGACATATGATCTTTGAGAAGATATTGCCTCATTATAAACCATTATGAGAAACTTTGAGAGAAAACTCATAAGAAAAAGAGTGCGATTATATATACCATTGAAAACTCCTTTAAACCCCAGTGGGAAAAATATAAGGAGAAAATGATATGGCATATACGAACACTTGTGTTTATATTGTCTCATTAAAGACCTTTTACATCAGGGAAAAACTCATGAAGGGAAAAGGAGTACAATATATGCAGTCTGATGATTGTTAACAGGTTATAATTTGGGAGATTACTCCCCCTAAACTTTGCAAATCTGGAGGATGTGTCACACCAATTCCATTAACATGATCATGACATTGTGAATAATCTGTTGGATTTTCATAGTATTTTGCAAATTGTTTCCTCATTTTTCTATAATTTGTGAGGATAAGTAATTCGAGCAATGTGCTTTATGATATTGCTCTTCATATAACATGTACGTATTGAGTAACACAAGTGGTACATAGCATCTTGATAAAATCAAGTTATGTGATTATTATGAATCTCAAACACATGATTTTAAGTGTGGTTAATCATTCTACTGAGACATGCATATTTTGCAATTCTTTTAGATAAAACAATTATGTCAGAATGATAAGTGGAAATAGTCATTAAAATCTATTTGGATGAATTTCATGAGAAGACTATTACAGTGAATTTAGTCATTGATATGGCATTATTGGGATCAAATAAAGAGCAAATATCATTACATCATATCATGGTCATATTCTAACTTTCGTGATGGAATTGTCCAAGATTTACTGTGAGCTTGAGATATAAGCTAATATTTCTTATATTGACCATATACCTTTTGTTGGGGTCGCACTCTAAACAAAGATAGCAACTGTACTCTCAGGCCTGATGTAGTTTGCAATGATACGAGTGCTTTGACATTATTGAGATATAGAACTTTAGGTCCTGATATCACTTCATTATCACCCCTAGCTATGAATAAATTTGTACCGTATCAGGGGTAGTATGACCATATTACATGTCTTTTATTGGTATGATATATATCCACATTGAACTTCTCATATATGTTTTGGATATATGTAGACTCATATGTATTCTTGAGAGAATGCTCAAGTTGTATACTTAAGCTAAATTTGGTTGAATCCAAATTTCCCATCTTGAGATGATTTTGTGCATGTTTAGGTCTTGTATAGACATCGATGATTAGGTCATCAATATACACTGAGGTGATGTAAGGATATCAAATTTTGATTTCTTTATTAAAACACATAAAAATCATCATTATTCGATTAATCCTTTTGAAGAAGGAACTCATTTAGTCAGTAGTACCATATGATTTTTAACTATTTCAAGTCATAGAGTGACTTTGAAGTTTTACACAAAAACATGTTGCGATTTGTCTTTGGATTCGAAATTGTAAGCCCTTCAAGGACTTTAATGTAGATATCCAAAATGACTGATCCATATCAGTATGTAGTCACTACATCCATTAACTGCATGTATTGCCAATGATACTTAGTATCGAAACATAATTCCACTCATACCAAGAGGGTATGTTACATCGTAATTGATGTCGGGTCTCTACGTGAACCCTTTTGCTACAAGCCTCGCTTTCTCACCACCTCATTGACTTTGTATATGAACGAGAAGTTTTTAGTATTCCATATGGAAGATACTTATGAGGAGGAGGTATTACTATGGTAAATACCACTTGTTTGTAGAGCAAGTGCTATTCTTCATTACTTACTTTCTTTCAGTTGAACCAATATGAGTGCAAGAGGCACTATACCATGGATTTTGATTTTGGGCCCAAAAGGTTTTAGCAATTTGAGAAGAAATATATGTCGACAAATGTAGTCTTTAGTTTACATGATCCTGGTGGAATCATTGAAGTTTGTGGATAAAATATTTATTCCTTTTTAACTCCTTGTGATTTCCTACAACAAATGGAGTCAAGGTGTTTCGATGTCCCGGCACCAAAACATTTGTGCACATTTATGTCGGACTTTGAATGATGAGCATCCAGTGAGGGGTCTTTCAACTTGATGTTGAATTACATTTACTGGTTGAGGATTTGATTTCCTCTGTTTCCGCGGAAGCATATGAGAACTTATATGTCGTCTTGTCAAATTTTCTCACCCTCTTGCTCTCATTTGGGGAGAAGAGTGGTTTATCAGGTACCTCCACTCTTTCTGATACTTTACTGCAGGAATATAGAATTTAGTGACACCTTGTCATCAGTAAATGTATGTGGCAGATTTGCAACATGAACTCTCTTGCTAAAACAATTATGCAAGATGACCTTTTTGTATTTTTTTGTGAGACGACCTCTATTCCAAAAGTTCTGCAACATGGTCTTTGTTGCAAAAAAGAATATTGCAAAACATTTCTTCAACACGATCTCTGCTGCAAAAAAGTATTCTACAACATCGTCTGTACGTGCTGCAAAGGTGCAATGGTGGAGGAGGTCGCTCGGTCATTCGATGGCGTAGATCTAACGGCTCGCGACTTGGTCAATTTTTCAAAAGATCAGCCGATCGACGTGTAGCACAACCCATTAGACAAACCAAATGGTAAGTGACACACATATGGCACGCAACACTCCGGCCCTGAGTTTTTTACAACTAAAGTTGCCATCCGAAAAGAAAAAACAAAGCCAAAAAGTAAAATTGAAACTTGTCATTCGAAAAAAAGTTGACATCCTAACGTCACTAAACTTGCCATTAAAACCATTCAAAGTTGACATGTGTTCGTTCCGCATGTGTGGCACTTATTAGGGTCCTAAAAAACTTGGTTTTGTCAAATATTTCCATTGGCGAACCTCCAATGCTAAGTGTGGGCCCACATATAATATTTTTCTATTTGTGTGACATCGTTGCAAGATTTTTCTCACGAAAAGTGAAAAATACTAGAACATTTTGAACCAATCCGCACAATAAAAATTTATGTATGCAAAGAATCCCCATTGGCAATCGCAATAAATCACGAAGAAATACCGTCAAACTTGTATGCAACATAGAATCCAAAGTTTACAACAACACAACAACTTGTAGCATGAATGAAAAATTTACATCAGGCTCCAAAGTCATTGCAATTTGTGGCTTCATGAACCTTTCAAGCTCTCCCGCTTGGCGGACAGCAGAGTCTAGCAACGGTTCACGATCAAGCGAACTATCAACATTCGTCTAGGTCCATGATTGCAGTGAGTTGATGAAGATAGTCCCGACAATGACCCCCCCCCCCTTCGACAAAGCATCAAAAATGATTCTAGATTGGAATCCCTCAGAATGTGCGGTGGAAGGGACAGAAAAAAGTCTTCATAGTTATTTTCCGTTGGTTCGGGAGATTATAAAGGTGAGGGCTTTGAGAGACGATGGTACAGAGCACCAGGGAGCCCAAGCGGTCCCACACGACCATGCCCTGAGACGCGATCCAGGGGCGTGTGGAACCCTCATGGCTCTCCTGGTTGGCCTCTCGTGTCTCTCTTCGTCTTGACGTGAAAAATTAAAAATCATGCACAAAAAAACAGTAATTTCCCGGGCGGTGTCGTGAGTAAGCTCTTTCACGAGATGGCCCATGAGAGAGCCACCAGGCCCAGCAGGCCTCGGCCTACCACGTACATGTGGGTATCCAGACCTGGCAAGATGGGCTGACATGATATGCCCAACTTGGCTTAAACGGGCCAAGCACGACATGACCCACTCATGCACACCTAATATGCGGGGCGTGCCGAGCCGGCCCACCGACACGTTTAGCTCACCAGGGCGCCTGATTTTGGGCTGCTTTGGGCCTATCTAGGATATTTTAAGGGGCTAATCTATTAAAAAACCGAAAGTAAAAAGAAACGGTTCGTGCCTTGCAGCAAAATCACTAATTGAGGAGTACTCATTGAAAAGACCACTCCCACCTTCCCAGGTTGCGACAAGTGCGCGCTGCATGTGCGCCACTTGTCACAACCGGGAAGTTTTCCTTTTTTTGTAGATCCGTTTATTCAAAATGTTTTATCTCTTAAACCATGCATCCAAATCTCGATCCATTTTCACCATTGGATTCCTCGCATCGAGATCTTCAAAACTAGATATCACGTTGATAGGTTTTGACGAACTTTTTCACGAAAAAAAACAGATGAAAAAACTAGACAAAAAAACAGAACTGGGAGCACGGTTTTTTCCCTTTCCGAAAGAGGCACGCTCGTGCCTCACGCGAAATCACAAATGTGCCTCTTGCAGAAGCAAAACCACGTCTCTCGTGGAAGGCAAAAAAAGAAGAGAAAATACTTTTTTTTCGTTTCCGAGGAGGCAAGGCCGTGCCTCTCGTAAAAGCATAATCATGCCTCTCGCGGAAGCAAAATCGTGCCTCTCGCGAAAGAAAAAAACAGAAAACGTGTTTTTCTCCGTTTTTGAAAGGCACGGCCGTGTCTCTCGCGAAAACACAATCATGTCACTCACGGAAGAAAAACCGTGCCTCTCTCGTAAGGAAAAAAAAATAGTAAACGTGTTTTTTCTGTTTTCGAGAGGCACGACCGTGCCTCTCGCGAAAGCCAACCGTGCCTCTAGCGGAAGAAAAACCGTGCCTCTCGCGGAAGGATAAAAAACAGAAAACGCGTTTTTCGTTTTCAAGAGGCACCCCTGTGACCCCCGCGAAAGCAAAACCGTGTCTCTCGCGGAAGAAAAAAAAGAAAACATGTTTTTTCGTGATTTTTTTATATAAAAGCTTAGGAAGACCGGTGGAAAATCGAAGCGGCGAAAAAAACCCATTTAAAAACAGGAAACGCGTGCTAAAAATGAAAAATGCAAAATCCGGAGGGAGCGCCCAGAGCACAACACGTGACGGAGGCTGAGAGCGTGCAAGTGGCGCTGATCATTGTGAGGCTGCCAAAGGAGCGCTCGTCAATTAGTTGCTCCACCTTACAGACACTTGAGCACTGCCTCGCGACCCTAAACAGGCCACGTGCCGGGACAGGCCATGGGCCAGGCATGCCGACTATCGGGCCAGCACACTAAGAGCATCTCCAGCCGTGCCCCCAACACGCCCCCCCCCCCCCCGGCGATTTTTTGAGCCGGCGCCGAAAAAACGGTACAGACGCGCCCCCAGGAGCCTGTTTTTTGCCGGCTTGGGCCGAAATTAGCGTCAGCGGACCCAGGCCGAACCAGGCGCGCTGGGGGGCGACCGGTTTTGGCGTGAAAGAGCCCCGGGCCCGCCAAGTCAGCGACGCGTGCCTCGGTTTCCCGCGTGGATGTTGGAAATATGCCCTAGAGGCAATAATAAAATGGTTATTATTATATTTCCTTGTTCATGATAATTTTCTATTGTTCATGCTATAATTGTGTTATCCGGAAATCGTAATACACGTGTGAATACATAGACCACAACATGTCCCTAGTGAGCCTCTAGTTGACTAGCTTGTTGATCAATGGATGGTTATGGTTTCCTGACCATGGACATTGGATGTCATTGATAACGGGATCACATCATTGAGAGAATGATGTGATGGAAAAGACCCAATCCTAAGGATAGCACAAGATCGTGTAGTTCGTCTGCTAGTGCTTTTCTAATGTCAAGTATCATTTCCTTAGACCATGAGATCGTGCAACTCCCGGATACCGTAGGAGTGCTTTGGGTGTACCAAACGTCACAACGTAACTGGGTGGCTATAAAAGTACACTACAGGTATCTCCGAAAGTGTCTGTTGGGTTGGCACGAATCGAGACTGGGATTTGTTACTCCGTATGACGGAGACGTATCTCTGGGCCCACTCGGTAATGCATCATCATAATGAGCTCAATGTGACCAAGTGGTTGGTCACGGTCATGCATTATGGAACGAGTAAAGTGACTTGCCGGTAACGAGATTGAACGAGGTATTGGGATACTGACAATCAAATCTCGGGCAAGCAACGTACCGATTGACAAAGGGAATTGTATACGGGATTACTTGAATCCTTGACATCGTGGTTCATCCGATGAGATCATCGTGGAACATGTGGGAGCCAACATGGGTATCCAGATCCCGTTGTTGGTTATTGGCCAGAGAGCTGTCTCGGTCATGTCTGCGTGATTCCCGAACCCGTAGGGTCTACACACTTAAGGATCGATGATGCTAGGGTTATTAGGAAGATTTGTATGTGATTACCGAATGTTGTTCGGAGTCACGGATGAGATCCTGGATGTCATGAGGAGTTCTGGAATGGTCCGGAGGTGAAGATTTATATATGGGAAGTCATCATACAGTCACTGGAAATTTTCGGGGGTATATCGGTATTGTATCGGGACCACCGGAGGGGTTCCGGGGGTCCACCGGGAGGGGCCACCTGTCCCGGAGGGCCTCATGGGCTGTAGTGGGATGGGAACCAGCCCCTTGGAGGGCTGGGCGTGATGACCCGCAAGTATACGTGATAGTTGTAGCCTCTTTCGATAAGTAAGAGTGTCGAACCCAACGAGGAGCTAAAGGTAGAACAAATACTCTCTCAAGTCCCATCGGCCACAGATACGACTCTACGCACGCTTGACGTTCGCTTTACCTTGAACAAGTATGAAACTAGAAGTACTTTGTAGGTGTGAAAGAATAGGTTTGCAAGATAATAAAGAACACGTAAATAAAAAGTAGGGGCTGTTTAGATAAAGATGCAATAAAGTAAATAAAGCGAGTGTGGAAAAGTGGTGGTAGAAGTTGTGAAAGTGTCCCTAAGCAATTGACTACGTTACTAGACCGATAGCAAGTATTATGTGGGAGAGGCCACAGCTAGCATGTCATCCCTGACTTGGAATTCTATGCACTTATGATTGGAACTATTAGCAAGCATCCGCAACTACTAACGTTCATTAAGGTAAAACCCAACCATAGCATTAAGATATATTGGTCACCCTTCAATCCCGTATGCATCAATTTCTATGCTAGGTTGAAACTTCTGTCACTCTAGCCCTCCAATACATAGTCCTATCAACATACAACTAACCCTATGGTGTGATCCATGCGCCCGCTCATATGATGGGCACCATAGGACAGCAACATAACCACAAGCAAATTAAATCAATCATAGCAATTCATCAACCACCAATAGGACAACGAAGATCTACTCAGACATCATAGGATGGCAACACATCATTGGAAGATAATATGAAGCATAAAGCACCATGTTCAAGTAGAGGGTACAACGGGTTGCGGGAGAGTGGACTGCTGGATATAGAAGGGGGAAGGTAATGGAGATGTTGGTGAAGATGACGGCGGTGTTGGTGAAGATCGCGGTGATGATGATGGCCCCCGGCAGCGTTCCGGCACCACCGGAAGCAAGAGGGAGAGCGCCCCCCTTCTTTTTCTTCTTCCTTGACCTTCTCCCTAGATGGGAGAAGGGTTTCCCCTGTGGTCCTTCGCTCCCATGGCGTGGGAGGGGCGAGAGCCCCTCCGAGATTGGATCTATCTCTCTGTTTCTGCCCTTCTCTGATTCTACCCCTTCACCGTTTCCTTTATATCTGGAGATCCGTAACTCTGATTGGGGTGAATCTTTCACCCAGATCTTTCTCATAAAATTAGATTTCTTGCGCCAAAAGAAGAGCGTCAACCGCCTTACGGGTGGCCCAGAGAACCCAGGCCGCGCCCAGGGGGGAGGGCACGCCCCCTGTCTCGTGGCCACCCCGGACACCGTTTCGCGTTGATTTTACTTCCCAAAAATCATAAATATTCCAAAAAAAAATCTCCGCCCGTTTTTATCCCATTTGGATTCCGTTTGATATTGGTTTTTTGCGAAACATAAAATATGTAACAGACAGGAACTGGCACTGGGCACTGGATCAATATGTTAGTCCCAAAAATAGTATAAAAAGTTGCCAAAAGTATATGAAAGTTGAAGAATATTGGCATGGAACAATCAAAAATTATAGATACGGCGGAGACGTATCAGCATCACCAAGCTTAATTCATGCTCGTCCTCGAGTAGATAAATGATAAAAAAAGATAATTTTTGATGTGGAATGCTACCTAGCATAATCTTGATCATATGTCTAATCATGGCATGAATATTAAGACACGAGTGATTCAAAGCAATAGTCTATCATTTGACATAAAAACAATAATACTTCAAGCATACCAACCAAGCAATTATGTCTTATCGAAATAACATAGCCAAAGAAAGCTCATCCCTAAAATCATATAGTCTGGCTATGCTCCATCTTCGTCACACAAAATACTCCCATCATGCACAACCCTGATGACGAGTCGAGAAATTGGTTCATACTTTTTAACGCGCTTCAGCTTTTTCAACTCTTACGCAATACATGAGCGCAAGCCATGTACATAACACTATGGTGGTATAGAATATGATGGTGGAGGTTTATGTTGAGAAGACAAAAAGGGAGAAAGTCTCACATTGACGCGGCTAATGAACAAGCTATGGAGGTGACCATCAATTGATGTCAATGCGAGGAGTAGGGATTGCCATGCAACGGATGCAGTAAGAGCTATAAGTGTACGAAAGCTCGGACTGGAAACTAAGTGGGTGTGCATCCAACTTGCTTGCTCATGAAGACCTCGGGCATTTGAGGAAGCCCATCATCGAAATATACAAGCCAAGTTCTATAAAGAAAATTCCCACTAGTATATGGAAGTGATAACTCAAGAGACTCTCTATATGAAGAACTTGGTGCTACTCTGAAGCACAAGTGTGGTAAAAGGATAGTAACACTGCCCCTTCTCTCTTTTTCTCTCATTTTCTTTTTCATTTTTTTATTTTTCTTTCTTTCTTTTTGGTGGGCTTCTTTGGCCTCTCTTTTTTATTTGGGCTTCTTTGGCCTCTTTTATTTTTCATAAAGTCCGGAGTCTCATCCCGACTTGTGGGGGAATCATAGTCTCCTTCATCCTTTCCTCACTGGGGCAATGCTCTAATAATGATGATCATCACACTTTTATTTACTTACAACTCAATATTACAACTCTCGAACAAAGATATGACTCTATATGAATGCTTCCGGCGGTGTACCGGGATGTGCAATGATCTAGCATAGCAATGACATCAAAAAACGGACAAGCCAAACATCATGCTAGCTATCTTACGATCATGCAAAGCAATATGACAATGAATGCTCAAGTCATGTATATGATGATGATGGAAGTTGCATGGCAATATATCTCGGAATGGCTATGGAAATGCCATGATAGGTAGGTATGGTGGCTGTTTTGAGGAAGCTATAATGAGGCTTATGTGTGATAGAGCGTATCATATCACGGGGTTTGGATGCACCGGTGAAGTTTGCACCGACTCTCGAGGTGAGAAAGGGCAATGCACGGTACCGAAGAGGCTAGCAATGATGGAAAGGTAAAAGTGTGTATAATCCATGGACTCACATTAGTCATAAAGAACTCATATACTTATTACAAAAGCCTACTTAGCCCTCGAAGCAAAGTACTACTATGCATGCCCCTAGGGGGATAGATTGGTAGGAAAAGACCATCGCTCGTCCCCGACTGCCACTCATAAGGAAAGCAATCAAAGAGCACCTCATGCTCCAACTTCGTTACATAACGGTTCACCATACGTGCATGCTATGGGACTTGCAAACCTCAACACAAGTATTTCTCAATTTCACAATTACTGAACTAGCACGACTCTAATATCACCACCTTTATATCGCAAAACTATTGCAAGGAATCAAACATATCATATTCAGTGATCTACAAGTTTATGTAGGATTTTATGACTAACCATGTGAATGACCAATTCTTGTCATCTCTCTAAATAGATATAAGTGAAGCAAGAGAGTTTAATTCTTTCTACAAAAGATATGCCCACGCTCTAACAAATATAAGTGAAGCAAAAGAGCATTCTACAAATGGCGGTTTTCTATGTGAAGAGAAACAGGCAATCCAAACTTCAAATGATATAAGTGAAGCACATTAAGCATTCTATAAAGCCATACTCAAAAGATTTAAGTGAGGTGCAATGAGCATTCTATAAATCAACCAAGGACTATCTCATACCAGCATGGTGCATAAAAGAAAAATGAAAACTAAATGCAAAAGACGCTCCAAGACTTGCACATAATGCATGAACGAAACGAATTCGAAAACATACCGATACTTGTTGAAGAAAGAGGGGATGCCTTCCGGGGCATCCCCAAGCTTAGACACTTGAGTCTCCTTGAATATTTACTTGGGGTGCCTCGGGCATCCCCAAGCTTGAGCTCTTGCCTCTCTTTCTTTCCTCATATCGAGACATCCTCGATTAGACACTACATCCACACAAAACTTCAACAGAAAACTCGGTAAGATCTGTTAGTGTAATAAAGCAAATCACTACGCTAAGTACTGTAGCAAATCAATTCATGTTTTGTTTTTGCATTGTGTCTACTGTAATATAGCTTTTCCATGGCTTAATCCACTGATACAAATTGATAGATTCATCAAAACAAGCAAACTATGCATCAAAAACAGAATCTGTCAAAAACAGAACAGTCTGTAGCAATCTGAACATCCACCATACTTCTGGTACCCTACCAAAATTAGGAAAAATAAACAAGTTGTACAGCAAGATAGTGCAAAAGGAATCAGAACCAATTGATGTTCCAGTTAAAAATGTAAAATCGCGCACTACAGCCAAAGTTTCTGTCCTGCACCGTACAAACCAACAAGCATTCTAAACATCCTAAAGGCAAACCTTAGCACACTATTTTTATAAAACAAATGAATTATACAAGGGGATAATTATTTTTGTTGAAAAGTTTCTGTAATCAAGATTCACAAAGTTTCCGTGAGCATGAACAAAGTTCAAGGCTAGCTCCCACTTCAACAATGCTTGTCTTTCTCACTTTCACTTTCCTTTTTGAAAAGTTTTTAGGTTCCCCTCTTTTTTTTGAACTATATAAAAGCTCTCAACAGAAATAAATGACTCTCTAAAACTTCCGGGTTGTCTCCCTGACAGCGCTTTCTTTAAAGCCATTAAGCTAGGCATTTAGTGCTCAAGTAATGAATCCACCCGGATCCCAAGGTATATCAAAGACAATTTTAATTAACAATGATTTATAATTTAATAATGAGCACAAAGTAACATATATCATGCAACAACAAAGTCTAACTCTCTTCCTATGCATCGGCATGTCATAAAAGAACAATTCATGCACACATAGTAAAGGCCAATGCATAGTATAAGCAGTTTCTTGCAATTTCATAGTATGGGAAACATAGAGAGGTGGAGTCCTCTCACATAATAATTGCAAGTAGGAGCAGCAAGCACATGCATATTACATTCATCAAAATCATCATGTGCAATGGTAAAAGGCAACCCATCAATATAATCCTTAATAAGCACAAACTTCTCCGATAAAGTGTAGTAGGGAGAATTCAAAAAGATAATAGGACTATCATGCATGGGTGCAATAGCAACAATTTCATGTTTAACATAAGGAACTATAGCAAGTTCATCTCCATAAGCATAATTCATATTGGCATCTTGGCCACAAGCATAGCAAGCATCATCAAAAAGGGATATTTCAAACAAATTCAAGGGATCATAGCAATCATCATAGCAATCATCCTTCGGTAAGCACGAAGGGGAATTAAACAATGTATGAGTTGGAGGGTTACTCTCATTAGAAGGTGGGCACGGGTAGCTAATCCGCTCTTCTTCCTTTTGTTCTTCGCTCTCCTCATCATCTTTTTCATCCAATGAGCTCACAGTTTCATCAATTTCTTCTTCCATAGCTTCCTGCAAAATATTAATCTCTTCTTGGACAGCGGAGACTTTCTTCATAAAAGCATTAATATAGTAATTGTATTCATAATTTTCATAGCAATATCTAAGCATAGCAAGATTTTCAGGCCTATAACCATCATCATCAAAAGCTTCATACTTTTCAAACAAAGCTTCAATTTCATAAGCAGCCTTAAAAGCAACAAATTCTTCTATTTGTTCCACATCATAGTAATCATATATACCATTAGCATAAGAAGCTAAGGTTTCATTATCATTAAATTTGCATGAAAAGGGAAGGTGTGGAGCCTCCATCCTAGAGCAACAAGTAATATCATATCTCAAGCATAGATTCCAGGCATACCAACGCAACATAATAAATTGATCCCATAATAGTTTCCCTTTTTGTGTCGAGCGATAATCACTAAAGTATTCACGTTGATCCAACGTGTCTCCCATTATAAAGTTGAATGGGTTTTCTCAGGATTATCAAAGTAGTACATAATATCTCTCACATAATGAGAGTCGGGGGTTTTAGGAGTTACCCCATCAACATGAGTAGCAAGTACATCTATTTTTTTGGCATTTTGCGTTCCATATCCATAACTAAAGATAGAGAACAACTAAGAACAACAAATAAAAATTACTTAGTGATAAAGCAAACAAGCACACACGAGAATATTCACCCCACGCTATACTCCCGGCAGCGGCGCCAGAAAAAGGTCTTGATGACCCGCAAGTATACGGGATAGTTGTAGCCTCTTTCAATAAGTAAGAGTGTCGAACCCAACGAGGAGCTAAAGGTAGAACAAATACTCTCTCAAGTCCTATCGTCCACAGATATGACTCTACGCATGTTTGACGTTCGCTTTACCTAGAACAAGTATGAAACTAGAAGTACTTTGTAGGTGTGAAAGAATAGGTTTGCAAGATAATAAAGAACACGTAAATAAAAAGTAGGGGCTGTTTAGATAAAGATGCAATAAAGTAAATAAAGTGAGTGTGGAAAAGTGGTGCTAGGAGTTGTGAAAGTGTCCCTAAGCAATTGACTATGTTACTAGACCGATAGCAAGTATTATGTGGGAGAGGCCACAGCTAGCATGTCATCCCTGACTTGGAATTCTATGCACTTATGATTAGAACTATTAGCAAGCATCCGCAACTACTAACGTTCATTAAGGTAAAACCCAACCATAGCATTAAGATATATTGGTCACCCTTCAATCCCGTATGCATCAATTTCTATGCTAGGTTGAAGCTTCTGTCACTCTAGCCCTCCAATACATTGTCCTATCAACATACAACTAACCCTATGGTGTGATCCACGCGCGCACTCATATGATGGGCACCATAGGACAGCAACATAACCACAAGCAAATTAAAACAATCATAGCAATTCATCAACCACCAATAGGACAACGAAGATCTACTCAGACATCATAGGATGGCAACACATCATTGGAAAATAATATGAAGCATAAAGCACCATGTTCAAGTAGAGGGTACAGTGGGTTGCGGGAGAGTGGACCGCTGGATATAGAAAGGGGAAGGTGATGGAGATGTTGGTGAAGATGACGGCGGTGTTGGTGAAGATCGCGGTGATGATGATGGCCCCCGGCAGCGTTCCGGCGCCACCGGAAGCAAGGGGGAGAGAGCCCCCCTTCTTTTTCTTCTTCCTTGACCTTCTCCCTAGATGGGAGAAGGGTTTCCCCTCTGGTCCTTGGCTCCCATGACGTGGGAGGGGCGAGAGCCCCTTCGAGATTGGATCTATCTCTCTGTTTCTGCCCTTCTCTGATTCTACCCCTTCACCGTTTCCTTTATATCTGGATATCCGTAACTCCGATTGGGGTGAATCTTTCGCCCAGATCTTTCTCATAAAATTAGCTTTCTTGCACCAAAAGAAGAGCGTCAACCGCCTTACAGGTGGCCCACGACAGCCCAGGCCGCGCCCTGGGGGAGGGCACGCCCCCCTGTCTCGTGGCCACCTGGACACCGTTTCGCGTTGATTTTACATCCCAAAATCATAAATATTCCAAAAAAATTCTCCGTCAGTTTTTATCCCGTTTGGATTCCGTTTGATATTGGTTTTCTGCGAAACATAAAACATGCAACAGACAGGAACTGGCACTGGGCACTGGATCAATATGTTAGTCCCAAAAATAGTATAAAAAGTTGCCAAAAGTATAAGAAAGTTGAAGAATATTGGCATGGAACAATCAAAAATTATAGATACGACGGAGACGTATGAGGGCGCCACCCCCCTAAGGCCTATGCGCCTAGGGTTGGGGGGAACCCTAAGGGGGGGCGCCTCCTTTGCTTGGGGGCGCCTCCCTTGCTTGGGGGGCAAGCCCCCTCCCCCCTTGGCCGCCGCCCCCCTCTAGATCCCATCTAGAGGGGCCGGCCCCCCTTCCCCCTTCTCCTATAAATAGAGGGGCGAGGGGAGGGTTGCAGCACCACATCCAAGGCGCAGCCCCTCCCCTCCCCAACACCTCTCCTCCTCCGCTAGAGCTTGGTGAAGCCCTGCCGGAGTACTGCCACTCCATCACCAGCATGTCGTCGTGCTGCTGTTGGAGCCTTCTTCCTCAACCTCTCCCTCCACCTTGCTGGATCAAGGTGCAGGAGACGTCACCGGGCTGCACATGTGTTGAACGCGGAGGTGCCGTTGTTCGGTGCTAAGATCGGAATCCATCGCGATCTGAATCGCTTCGAGTACGACTCCTTCATCCACGTTCTTGTAACGCTTCCATCTCGCGATCTTCAAGGGTATGAAGATGCACTCCTCTCTCTCTCGTTGCTAGTTACTCCATAGATTGATCTTGGTGATGCGTAGAAAATTTTTAATTTCTACAACGATCCCCAACAGTGGAATCAATGGCAAGGCTGCCGCCGGTCAGCCTTGCTATTGATTCCTCATCACAGGCGGCGCGGCGACGCCTCCCCTCCCGCCATGCGTACACACGGCGCGGGGCTATATAAACCAGTGCCTCCCTCGCCTACAGTGGAATTTAATTTCTGCAATGATCCCCTACAGTGGCATCGTGAGCTAGGTCTATGCGTAGTTTCTATGCACGAGTAGAACACAAGTTTGTTGTGGGCGTCGATTTTGTCAATTTACTTGCCACTACTAGTCTTATCTTGTTTCGGCGGCATCGTGGGATGAAGCGGCCCGGACCGAACTTACACATATGCTTACGTGAGACAGGTTCCACCGACTGACATGCACTAGTTGCATAAGGTGGCTAGCGGGTGTCTATCTCTCCCACTTTAGTCGGATCAGATTCGATGAAAAGGGTCCTTATGAAGGGTAAATAGCAATTGGCATATCACGTTGTGGTTTTGGCGTAGGTAAGAAACGTTCTTGCTAGAAACCTATAGCAACCACATAAAAACTTGCAACAACAATTAGAGGATGTCTAACTTGTTTTTGCAGCATATGTCATGTGATGTGATATGGACAATAGGATGTGATGAATGAAATATATGTGATGTATGAGATTGATCATATTCTTGTAATAGGAATCACGACTTGCATGTCGATGATTATGACAACCGGCAGGAGCCATAGGAGTTGTCTTTATTTATTATATGACCTGCGTGTCACTGAATAATGCCATGTAATTACTTTACTTCATTGCTAAACCGTTAGTCACAGTAGTAGAAGTAATAGTTGGTGAGACAACTTCATGGAGACACGATGATGGAGATCATGATGATAGAGATCATGGTGTCATGCCGGTGATGATGATGATCATGGCGCCCCAAAGATGGAGATCAAATGGAGCAAAATGATATTGGCCATATCATGTCACTATTTGATTGCATGTGATGTTTATCATGTTTTGCATCTTATTTGCTTAGAATGATGGTAGTAAATAAGATGATCCCTCATAATAATTTCAAGAAAGTGTTTTCCCTAATTGTGCGCCGTTGCGAAAGTTCGTTGTTTCAAAGCACCACGTGATGATCGGGTGTGATAGATTCTAACATTCACATACAACGGGTGTAAGCCAGATTTACACATGCAAAAGACTTAGGTTGACTTGACGAGCCTAGCATGTACAGACATGGCCTCAAAACACAAGAGACCGAAAGGTCGAACATGAGTCATATAGAAGATACGATCAACATGAAGATGTTCACCAATGATGACTAGTCCGTCTCACGTGATGATCGGACATGGCCTAGTTGACTCGGATCATGTATCACTTAGATGACTAGAGGGATGTCTATCTGAGTGGGAGTTCATTAAATAATTTGATTAGATGAACTTAATTATCATGAACTTAGTCTAAAACTTTTGCAAAAAATGTCTTGTAGATCAAATGGCCCATGCTCATGTCAACCTCAACTTCAACGCTTTCCTAGAGAAAACCAAGCTGAAAGACGATGGTAGCAACTATACGGACTAGGTCCGGAACTTGAGGATCATCCTCATAGCTGCCAAGAAAGCATATGTCCTTGAAGCACCGCTAGGTGAAGCACCCATCCCAGCGAACCAAGATGTTATGAACGCTTGGCAGTCACGTGTTGATGATTACTCCCTGGTTCAGTGTGGCATGCTTTACAGCTTAGAACCAGGGCTCCAAAAGCGTTTCGAGCAGCACGCAGCATATGAGATGTTCCAAGAGCTAAAAATGGTTTTCCAAGCTCATGCCCGGGTCGAGAGATATGAAGTCTCCGACAAGTTCTACAGTTGTAAGATGCAGGAGAATAGTTCTGTCAGCGAGCACATACTCAAAATGTCTGGGTTGCACAACCGCTTGTCTCAAATGGATATTAACCTCCCGGATGAGGCGGTCATAGACAGAATCCTTCAGTCACTCCCACCTAGCTACAAGAGCTTTGTGATGAACTACAATATGCAGGGGATGGTGAAAACCATTCCTGAGGTATTTTCAATGCTGAAATCAGCGGAGATGGAGATCAAAAAGGAACATCAAGTGTTGATGGTCAATAAAACCACTAGTTTCAAGAAAGGCAAGGGTAAGAAAAACTTCAAGAAGAACGGCAAGGGAGTTGCCGCGCCCGGTAAGCCAGTTGCCGGGAAGAAGCCAAAGAATGGACCCAAGCCTGAGACTGAGTGTTTTTATTGCAAGGGAAGTGGTCACTGGAAGCGGAACTGCCGCAAGTACTTATCGGACAAGAAAGCCGGCAACACCAAAGGTATATGTGATATACATGTTATTGATGTGTACCTTACCAGTACTCGTAGTAGCTCCTGGGTATTTGATACCGGTGTGGTTGCTCATATTTGTAACTTAAAACAGGAGCTGTAGAATAAGCGGAGACTGGCGAAGGACGAGGTGACGATGCGCGTCGGGAATGGTTCCAAGGTCGATGTGATCGACGTCGGCACGCTACCTCTACATTTACCTACGGGATTAGTTTTAAACCTCAATAATTGTTATTTAGTGCCAGCTTTGAGCATGAACATTGTATCTGGATCTCGTTTAATACGAGATGGCTACTCATTTAAATCCGAGAATAATGGTTGTTCTATTTGTATGAGAGATATGTTTTATGATCATGCCCCGCTGGTCAATGGTTTATTCTTAATGAATCTCGAATGTGATGTTACACATATTCATAGTGTGAATACCAAAAGATGTAAGATTGATAATGATAGTCCCACATACCTGTGGCACTGTCGCCTTGGTCACATTGGTGTCAAATGCATGAAGAAGCTCAATGCAGATGGACTTTTGGAGTCTCTTGATTATGAATCATTTGACACGTGCAAACCATGCCTCATGGACAAAATGACCAAGACTCTGTTCTCCGGAACAATGGAGCGAGCGACCAACTTATTGGAAATTATACATACTGATGTGTGCGGTCCAATGAGCGTTGAGGCTCGCGGTGGCTATCGTTATGTTCTCACCCTCACTGATGACTTAAGTAGATATGGGTATGTCTACTTAATGAAACACAAGTCTGAGACCTTTGAAAAGTTCAAGGAATTTCAGAATGAGGTAGAGAATCAACGTGACAGAAAAATAAAGTTCCTACGATCAGATCGTGGGGGAGAATATTTAAGTCACGAGTTTGGTATGCACTTAAGGAAATGTGGAATTGTTTCACAACTCACGCCGCCTGGAACACCTCAGCGTAATGGTGTGTCCGAACGTCATAATCGCACTCTATTGGATATGGTGCGGTCTATGATGTCTCTTACCGATTTACCGCTATCATTTTAGGGATACGCTTTAGAGACAGCTACATTCACTTTAAATAGGGCACCGTCTAAGAGACGACACCGTATGAATTATGGTTTGGAAAGAAACCTAAGCTGTCGTTTCTAAAAGTTTGGGGATGCGATGCTTATGTCAAGAAACTTCAACCTGAAAAGCTCGAACCCAAGTCGGAAAAATGCGTCTTCATAGGATACCCTAAAGAAACCATTGGGTATACCTTCTACCTTAGATCCGAAGGCAAGATCTTTGTTGCCAAGAATGGGTCCTTTCTGGAGAAAGAGTTTCTCTCGAAAGAAGTAAGTGGGAGGAAAGTGGAACTTGATGAAGTACTACCTCTTGAACTGGAAAGTAGCGCAGCTCAGGAAAATGTTCCCGTGGTGCCTGCACCGACTAGATAGGAAGTTAATGATGATGATCAAGGTACTTTGGATCAAGTTGCTACTGAACTTCGTAAGTCCACAAGGACACGTTCCACACCAGAATGGTATGGCAACCCTGTCCTGGAAATCATGTTGTTAGACAACGGTGAACCTTCGAACTATGAAGAAGCGATTGCGGGCCCAGACTCCAACAAATGGCTTGAATCCATGCAATCCGAGATAGGATCCATGTATGAAAACAAAGTATGGACTTTGACAGACTTGTCCGATGATCGGCGCGCGATAGAAAATAAATGGATCTTTAAGAAGAAGACGGATGGGGATGGTAATGTTACCATCTATAAAGCTTGACTTGTCGCTAAGGGTTATCGACAAGTTCAAGGGGTTGACTACGATGAGACTTTCTCTCCCGTAGCAAAGCTGAAGTCCGTCCGAATCATGTTAGCAATTGTCGCATACTATGATTATGAGATATGGCAAATGGACGTCAAAACGGCATTCCTTAACGGCTATCTTAAGGAAGAATTGTATATGATGCAACCGAAAGATTTTGTCGATCCTAAGAATGCTAACAAGGTATGCAAGCTCGAGCGATCCATCTATGGGCTGGTGCAAGCATCTCAGAGTTGGAACATTTGCTTTGATGAGATGATCAAAGCGTTTGGGTTTATGCAGACTTATGGAGAAGTCTGCATTTACAAGAAAGTGAGTGGGAGCTCTGTAGCATTTCTCATTTTATATGTGGATGACATACTTTTGATGGGAAATGATATAGAACTTTTGGACAGCATAAAGGCCTACTTGAATAAGTGTTTTTCAATGAAGGACCTTGGAGAAGCTGCTTATATATTAGGCATCAAGATCTATAGAGATAGATCGAGACGCCTCATAGGTCTTTCACAAAGCACATACCTTGATAAGATATTGAAGAAGTTCAATATGGATCAGTCCAAGAAGGGGTTCTTGCCTGTGTTGCAAGGTGTGAAATTGAGCTCGGCTCAATGCCCGACCATGGCAGAAGATAGATAAAAGATGAGTGTCATCCCCTATGCCTCGGCCATAGGGTCTATTATGTATGCCATGCTGTGTACCAGACCTGATGTAAACCTTGCCGTAAGTTTGGTAGGAAGGTACCAAGGTAATCCCGGCATGGAACACTGGACAGCGGTCAAGAATATCCTGAAGTACCTGAAAAGAACTAAGGACATGTTTCTCATTTATGGAGGTGACGAAGAGCTCGTCGTAAAGGGTTACGTCGATGCTAGCTTCGACACAGATCTAGATGACTCTAAGTCACAAACCGGATACATGTATATTTTGAATGGTGGGGCAGTAAGCTGGTGCAGTTGCAAGCAAGGCGTCGTGGCGGGATCTACATGTGAAGCGGAATACATGGCAGCCTCGGAGGCAGCACATGAAGCAATCTGGATGAAGGAGTTCATTACCGACCTAGGAGTATTCCCAATGCATCGGGGCCGATGACTATATTCTATGACAACACTGGAGCCATTGCCCTTGCCAAGGAGCCCAGGTTTCACAAGAAGACCAGGCACATCAAGCGTCGCTTCAACTCCATTCATGAAAATGTTCAAGATGGAGACATAGATATTTGCAAAGTGCATACAGATCTGAATGTCGCAGATCCGTTGACTAAACCTCTTCCGCGAGCAAAACATGATCAACACCAGAACTCTATGGGTGTTCGATTCATCACAATGTAACTAGATTATTGACTCTATTGCAAGTGGGAGACTGTTGGAAATATGCCCTAGAGGCAATAATAAAATGGTTATTATTATATTTCCTTGTTCATGATAATTGTCTATTGTTCATGCTATAATTGTGTTATCCGGAAATTGTAATACATGTGAATACATAGACCACAACATGTCCCTAGTGAGCCTCTAGTTGACTAGCTCATTGATCAATGGATGGTTACGGTTTCCTGACCATGGACATTGGATGTCATTGATAATGGGATCACATCATTCGGAGAATGATGTGATGGACAAGACCCAATCCTAAGCATAGCACAAGATCGTGTAGTCCGTCTGCTAGAGCTTTTCTAATGTCAAGTATCATTTCCTTAGACCATGAGTTCGTGCAACTCTCGGATACCATAGGAGTGCTTTGGGTGTACCAAACGTCACAACGTAACTGGGTGGCTATAAAGGTACGATACAGGTATCTCCGAAAGTGTCTGTTGGGTTGGCACAAATCGAGACTGGGATTTGTCACTCCATATGATGGAGAGGTATCTCTGGGCCCACTCGGTAATGCATCATCATAATGAGCTCAATGTGACCAAGTGGTTGGTCACAAGATCATGCATTATGGAACGAGTAAAGTGACTTGCCGGTAACGAGATTGAACGAGGTATTGGGATACCGACGATCGAATCTCGGGCAAGTAACGTACCGATTGACAAAGGGAATTGTATATGGGATTACTTGAATCCTCGACATCGTGGTTCATCCGATGAGATCATCGTGGAACATGTGGGAGCCAACATGGGTATCCAGATCTCGCTGTTGGTTATTGGCCGGAGAGCTGTCTCGGTCATGTCTGCGTGATTCCCGAACCCGTACGATCTACACACTTAAGGTTCGATGACGCTAGGGTTATTAGGAAGATTTGTATATGATTACCGAATGTTGTTCGGAGTCCCGGATGAGATCCCAGACGTCACGAGGAGTTCCGGAATGGTCCGAAAGTGAAGATGTATATATGGGAAGTCATCATACAGTCACCGAAAGTTTTCAGGGGTATACCGGTATTGTACCGGGACCACCGGAGGGGTTTCGGGGGTCTACCGGGAGGGGCCACCTGTCCCGGAGGGCCTCATGGGCTGTAGTGGGAAGGGAACCAGCCCCTTGGAGGGATGGGCGCCACCCCCCTAGGGCCCATGCGCCTAGGGTTGGGGGGGGGAACCCTAAGGGGGCGTCTCCCTTGCTTGGGGGGCAAGCCCCCTCCCCCCTTGGCCGTCGTCCCCCTCTATATCCCATCTAGAGGGGATGGCCCCCCTTCCCCCTTCTCCTATAAATAGAGGGGCGAGGGGAGGGCTGCAGCACCACATCCAAGGCGTAGCCCCTCCCCTCCCCAACACCTCTCCTCCTCCGCGAGAGCTTGGTGAAGCCCTGCCGGAGTACTGCCACTCCACACCAGCATGCAGCCTTATTCCTCAACCTCTCCCTCCTCCTTGTTGGATCAAGGCGCGGGAGATGTCACCGGGCTGCACGTGTGTTGAACGCGGAGGTGCCGTTGTTCGGCGCTAAGATCGGAATCCATCACGATCTAAATCGCTTCGAGTACGACTCCTTCATCCGCGTTCTTGTAACGCTTCCGTCTCGCGATCTTCAAGGGTATGAAGATGCACTCCCCTTTCTCTCGTTGCTAGTTACTCCATAGATTGATCTTGGTGATGCGTAGAATTTTTTAATTTCTGCAACGATCCCTACAGTGGAATCAACGGCAAGGCTGCCGCTGGTCAGCATTGCTATTGATTCCTCATCACGGGCGGCGCGGCGACGCCTCCCCTCCCGCCACGCGTACACACAACGCGGGGCTATATAAACCAGTGCCTCCCTCGCCTCTAGCCACACCAGCCCACAGCCGCCCGCCGACCGTCGTCGAGCTCTGCCTCTCTCCCTGTGCGCAGCTGCCCGCCGACGCTTCTTCTCTCCCCTCTCTCCCAAGCCCGCCCGATGGCCGCGTGATTCCCCGGCGATGCGACGGTGGCCAACGGCTTCGGCCGCCGCTCGCTCCACGAGTGGGAGCCCTGGCTGCTCTTCGAGGCGAACATCCCGGCGCCACCGGACATGCGCGTCGGGCTGACGGGGTGGAGGCTCAGCAACGGGGGCGTCCCCATTCCCCCAGTGCCCGACGTCTAAGCGCGCCCCGCCATCTTCGCCACCAAGGTCGACCGCGTGCGAGCGTCCCTGGCGGAGGAGCAGCGCGCCCTCCCCCGGTACGCCGCCGACAACCACACGTCGTGGCCGGCGTACTTCCAGCACCGCCAGGCGCAGAGGCTGGCCTCCACCAACGGGGCGTCGGTGGTGGGCGGCGTCAAGAACAGCGAGGGCCGCTGCGTATGGTGGGGCGCCCCCGGCCACACGCTCCACGACGTGCTGGAGTACCTCGAGGGTGGCAATGAACCGTCGCTGGCATACCCCACCGGAACGTCCGACAATGGATGCCCAGGAGGTTCGGCTCCTCCTCGACTTCCTCCTCTCACTCCTCCCGCTCTTCTTCCCATTCTTCCGGCTCGTCGGCGGTGTTCGGCGTCAAGGCCGAGCCCGCAACGGAGACGCTGCTCGGCTGGTGCACCCGCAGCGCCGGCATCATCATCAATGAGGGCGGCC
The DNA here is from genome assembly GCF_018294505.1 of Triticum aestivum. Lineage (NCBI taxonomy): Eukaryota > Viridiplantae > Streptophyta > Magnoliopsida > Poales > Poaceae > Triticum > Triticum aestivum. The sequence goes on along the minus strand of NC_057807.1, from coordinate 473,012,054 downwards.
GGCGCGCCTCATCCTCGGCTCCTCCGCGCTATGTCAAACCAAAGACGGAGCCGGGGCTCGCCGCCGTGAAAACGGAGCCGGGGCACGCCACCGTGAAGACGGAGCCCGGGATCGCAGGCAGGGACCTCGACGACGCGACGGCCCTGAAATGGGCGCGCGATGACTGGGCACGCATGGAGATGGAGCGCCAGCGCCGCTCCCTAGAGCAGTTCGAAGCTCGGCACCGGGGTCGCGACGAGGGAGGCGTCGTCGTCCTCGACGACAGTGACGATGACGCGCCGCCGCCGCCACCGGTCCATCAGGGCGAAGCCGGGCAGGGGTCCAGCAGGGGCGGCCACGTCAAGGAGGAGAAGGCCGCCGCCGACGATGGCGAGGATGGCGGCGACGTCGGCGACTTCGCCGCCCTCAGCGACTTCTTCTGCCCTTAAGTTGTAGTTGCGGCCTTTTTTAAAATAACTTTGCTATGTAATGTTGAACATGTCGAATATATGTCTAGTTTGCCGAATTTTAACCGAATAATTTGTCCAATTTACCGAATTTTAGCCGAATAATTTGGCCACCTTTGTCGGCATCTCTTGGCCCAGCCATGCTGGGATGTGCTGGCCTGCCAAACGAGCCACCACACAGGTTCACGTGGGGGCACGGCCCGGTCCAGCCCAACACGAGAGCCCCGGTGTACTTCGCACACTATAGGGGGGAATCCTTGGGCCGGCGGCGGCCATGGCGGGCGTGGGTACCAGCGACGGCGAGAGGGACCGGATGTCCCGGAGCCCCTCTCCAGATCCTTCCCGACTACCCAGCCGGCGCACCAGCGAGCCTCGCGGGAACACAACGCCGCCAGCAACGGTGGCACCGAACACCTCGCTGTCGACACCGAGCCCCCTACCGGCGGCAGGCGCACCCGTGATGGCGCCAAACCCGGAGCGTGGCAGCTACCCTTTCCGGCCTTCCGCGGCCGAAAGCGAGGCGCCAAGAATCCCCGAGCATCGGCGGCATCAAGCGGGCCTCCTCCGGGAGGCGAACATCCTCGTCGTCGGCGATGTCGGCCCAGAGCGGGACGTGCGGCACCCAGGCCGGAGGAGCAGAGGGCAGGGAAGCCGGAGCCATTGTCCACCCGGCCACCACGAAGTCCATGGCCGCGGCGGAGGCGGAGGGAACCATCATGTCGCCGTGTATTCGCCTTGGCTACGTGCATCCAGGATTCGAGGTCTGGTGGTTCGGTATGACCCTGCACCGCCGCACGTTGCTTCTCGGCTCTCGCTGATTCCGCCGCTGTCGCATAGGGCAGGCAGGCAGGGAGCACTTCACTCCCGGCTGTTGAATGCATGAGAGAGACCACGGCTGCTTGTGTGCTTCACCGGCATTTTATATCAACTTTAACATCAAGGAATCAAGGTACGGCACTGCTATATAGAAATACAATTCCTTTGAAAATAATGATTTATAATTTACTAATTTGACGAGGCATCGTTATAATCTAGGAATCTAATTTTGCCTACTTTAATGTTCCAATTATTGAAGGATGGAGAGAAAGAATACAACGAAAATAGACTCGTGTTTCAAGCCCATTGTTTCTAGCTCAAACATAGCTGAAAATGCAAATGCACCTGAGGAAATAGCTGCAAAGGTCATATCTGATGAGATCATCGACATGTTCGACGTTGGTACGTATTCTTGTGTGGTGTCTTTGGAACGATTATTATTTTCCTTGCACCCCTCATGTCCAAATCCTAGCTCAGCCCCTGACTGTTTGTATTAGATGCAATAAACAGAAAATTACAGAGTGTATGAGATGCTTATAAGTTCCTTAGGTAATCATTCATGATTTTTCATGGAAACATATGATGTCACTGTTTGTTATTGGGGTTCAACAATTGTTTGGCAACACAGACTCTTGTCACCACTTGGATGATATGTGCTGCTAGATCTAGCTGACTGAATGATGATGTGCATTGTCTTGTCATGGAAGTCGAGCTATATACTGCTCTGTTTTGGCTGGTGGTACAGACCTTAGATACATGTCAATAATACTGTCTGGATTCCGATAAATTTCAGTCACATTAGAATAGTCACCTTCCCGAAGAGAATTACTTTTTGATATTACATTGGTGTTTCTATAAAATCTAAAGATACATGTCTCTCAAGAAACTAGCAGATGTGTGAAAATGTAGAAGACACATGCTACAAATTGAAGAATAGTGCTCAAAATACTTTATACGATAAATACACAAGGCTCTGGCATCTGGCCATGCATTCATCAAAAAATTAAACCTTCTTCTACATGAGGTAATCTTTGATAGCCTGCAACTCTTTGATAGTATCTTTGATCAACATTCTACTCACGGGCATTTCCTGGGAGCAAGATACTCCGATTCTAAGAAGTGAGGTCAGGCAGTCAATCCTTCTCTCATCAGAAGGATCATACGTTCTTGAAAAAGTAGAAGAGTCATCTGTGGTCGGCGACCCCTTCTCGATGTGGGAAAAAAGCCGCATGTCAACAACGTCCATTACTCCACTATGTATGGCCATTTCAGCATACTTGTGGAGATTTAATCCTTGTATGAACATGCTGTTGGTGGGCCTCTTCCCAGTTACTATTTCTAAGATGAGAATTCCATAGCTGTACACATCTCCTTGTATAGAGATCACATTTCCAGCACCATATTCTATAACATTGGACATTTGAAGATATTAGCATTTTGGTGATGTAGACCGTTTTAAGGAAACATGGGGAAGAAAGAGAATCGGACAAACCTGGAGCAGCATACCCAATTGTCCCTCTAAATCCCATTGAGCTTGTTGAGCTTTGGGGAAAAGAGTTTCCCTCGGTAAGAATCCTAGCAAGTCCAAAGTCACCAACATGGGCTACCAAATCATCATCCAAAAGTACATTGCTTGGCTTAAGATCACAGTGAGCAATTGGTGCAGCGCCGTAGGAGTGAAGATAATCCAGTGCATATCCCACATCCAGTAGTATGCTTACTCTTTTAAGGAGATCCAAATGCTTCTCCTCATGTTGGTCTGGATGCAACCAATCTTCTAAACTTCCATTAGGCATGAACTCAAAGACAATTGCTTTGAAGTCGTCCCCTTTGGAATCAATGCTTGAACACAATGTCATTATCTTGACAAGATTTCGATGTCGAGTGTTTCTGATTGCTTCGCATTCCACTGTGAAACTTTTGAGTGCACCCGGTGTTTGGAGTTTAAGTACTTTGATAGCAACAATATTGGCACTGTCATCCCTATCTCCGCCTAAGTTTCCTTTATATACAGAGCCAAAAGTGCCACTACCCAACAAGTTTGCTGTGGAGAAACCATTTGTTGCTTTTACCAATGTAAGGTAAGAAACCAAAGGGTACCCTTGGATAGTTGCAGTCGAAGGGTTACCATTTGATCTTTGCTTGTTCCAAGCAAGCAGGAAAAAGACCAAGAAAATGACACCCAACACCGCAACTAGGGGAATAATGATTGTTTTCAATGGAAGTTTGTTCTTCTTTGACGATTCGAAAGAACATGGGGGCAGGTGAAGATCCTGGATTCCACCACAAAGTTTATCATTACCTTGCACTGAAACTGTAGTAGCATTCGTGAAGATACCGGTAAACGGCACCTCACCAACGAAGTTATTGAAGGAGACGTTTAGATAGTGAAGTGTGTTGAGGTCTTCCAAAAACTTTGGTATTTGGCCTGATAATTTGTTGCTTGAGAGGTCTAGGATTTCTAAACCCTTCAGTCTGCTCAAGAGTGGCGGAATACTACCTTCCAGGAAATTGTTTTGTAGATATATGTTTTGGAGAATCTCGCAGTCACCAAGGGTTGGAGGGATTTCATGTGATAATCTATTTGACGCCGCTCGGAATTCTACAAGGTTTTTTAGATTTCCAATTTCAGACGGTATCGACCCCTCCAAACAATTATAGGAGAGATCCAAACCTAGAGAGAGTGTGCTGATGTTGAATAAACTAGTGGGGATTATCCCTGTCAAGTTGTTGGATGAGAAATCAATATTCAGTAAGGATGCCAAGTTCCCCACAGTGCTTGGTATGCTACCGCTGAAAGTATTGTGCCCGAGATACAAGTTGCTTAACTGAGTAAGATTTCCGATGGTCAATGGGACGCTCCTACTCAAGTTGTTCTTTCCCAGGGACAGATCTCCCAAGTTGGTAAGGATGCTCAAAGAAGATGGAAGAGTTCCCGTGAGAAGATTATTCTCAAGGGATAGGACCTGCAACTGGAAAAGATTTCCAATTCTTTCAGGTATGTTCCCTAGTATCCGGTTATGGGAGAGGGACAGATATACGAGCGATGTTGACAGGTTAGAGATCGACGAAGGAAGCGTCCCTCCTAATTCGTTTGAGGCCAAGTCCAGATATTGTAACTGGGAGCAATTGGATAAGGTGGACATGAAGTTCCAGCCACTTGGAGTCGTAGCTTGTAGCAGATTGTTTGAGAGAACCAGCGATTCAAGATTCTGCAGGCCTCCAACCTCTGGAGGAACCGTGCCACTAAAGAAATTGTACCCGAGCTCAATTCTCTGCAGCTTGGAAGAATTTGCCAATATGGCAGGGACATGGCCATGAAACTGGTTGTAGCTCATGTAGAACAACTGGAGAAGAGGGAGGTTAGCGAATGCGCCTGCAGGTATCGTGCCACGAAGCGCGTTCCCCACGACTGATAAGCCTTTCAAGGAAGAAATGTTCCATACTGGAGGAGGGATGAGTCCCGAAAGATTGTTAAACTGGACCGAAAGCAAAGAGAGGCGGGGCATGCGACCAAGAGATGAAGGAATGGCCCCTGACAGAGTGTTGTTCCCAAGGTTGAGTGTTTGGAGCGAAGACAAGTTGGCTATCGACGGCGGAATATGCCCGGACAAGTCGTTGGCGAAAAGGTTGAGGATCTCTAGATTTTCCAAGGAGCCTATCTGAGCAGGGATCTCACCTTGAAGGAGGTTATTCCTGAGATTGAGGATCCGCAGCTTAGTGCATCTTCCCAAAGCTGCCGGGATGCTTCCTTGGAGGGCATTCAGGCTGAGGTTCAGCACCTGCAGCCTGCTCAGCCGACCAAGCTCCGGCGGCACCTGCCCGCCAAAGCTGTTCTCGCCAAGGTTGAGTGTCCTGAGGAAGGTAAGGTTGCCCAAGAACGGCGGGATACACCCCCCTGCCAGGTGGGATGAGTTGAGGTTCAGCGCGACGACCCTCTCGGGGTGTCGACGGCCGCAAGTGACTCCTCGCCACTTGCACATGGGATTGGACGTGTTCCATGAAGACAGAGCACCTGCCGGATCCGAAAGCTCCGACTTGAACAAGAGGAGGTTGAGCTCGTCGGCCGTGCCGTTGCTGCCATGCACGGCCAGCCACGCGGCCGTCGCACACGAGCAGAGCCACACCGAGAGGCATTGTAGCGCCAGCGCCCGCATCATGCGGGGGAAAGGACACGATGAAGCTTGCATCGGTCGTAGGATAGATAGCAGGAGCTTTTATTGATGGCCACAACTCACGAAAGTTCTGCTGGGAAGACGAGAAGCTAATAGAGATATACACATACTAGCCCTGTATATAGTCAAGTAAACGCGTCAAACGCCTGGACGTCAATGGTCCGGTCTTCCGATCACATTGATGATGTTGGCTCGACGCTGAAGTATGAACGTCTTCTCTCTAGATGCTAGCGCTGCAAACTTGACTAGAGTCGTTGGAGTTTAGGAAGTCTCTGTAGCCGGGCATCCTGCATTTGTTTTTCCCGTCGATGACTAGCTACCACTCAATTAACGGGATCTGGACTATGGTTTCTGCATCTGGACAGCAGGACCCCGGGTCTTCGGTCAATCCTATGACTAGGAATGGCGTTTCCCTAACAGTGAGGTTCCATCGACTAGGAGGAGGAGCACCGTTTTCCCCTTCACCGGGGCAAGGGCTATCTGGCGGTTACCCGCCCAAGAAGATCCCGTCGGTCACTTTCCGAGAGGTACCGTGATCCCCGCCGGAAGGATCCTGTGAGAAGAAGCTTTATGCTTTGGTACCCTTTAAACTGAAGTTCCATGGGCATAGAACAAATTCTATAGATTTCAGATTTCACACCGTATCCTTCAACTTTTATAGAAACATAAAATAAACTTTGGGAAGGAAAATAACCAGCACAAGCATCATCTTCGGTGTGTTGAAAGTGCTGCTTATTTTTACTTTTTATATGCAGACATTTTCCACTCGTTTACCCCCCTTCATTACAATATAAACCTTAAGTTGCAACTTTGACCTTTATTTTTTCATATCAATATATATATTTTCTTATAAAAAATATGATTACATTGATTGTTCATATCCTCCTCGCAAGAAAGTTACCTTGTCTTTTAATTCTTGTTTGAATATTCAATTAGATCTGTTTTTAAAGAGTTTTTTAATAAATTAATGGCCATCATGTTCTTAAACCTAGGAGTGCGGAAATTAATGCTCATTTACATGCTTCTCTATCGATTGCCGGTGCCTAAGAATTCTTTTAATGCTGCTCATTGTATACAGTCTGCGTCAATTAATTTGGATTAGTGGGAGGACTAATTTTGTTTTGAGTTGATAGTACTAAATATTTACTGAGAACAAGATGGTATAGTACTAAATATTTATTGAGCATGCGAAGGTGAGAGATTTGTTTCCTTGTTGTAGTTTTCTTCTGCATAGTAATACATGTCTCATTTCTATACCTACAAATAAAGGGAGAATCATTTCTTCCTTCCTATTCTTCCATATGTTTTCATCCATACATTTCGTTTGTCAGGCATCTGGGTTCGTATGTCATTGTTCGATTTGTGTGTCTCAAAAGCCGGTAGATTTATCTTTCGCTTCGTCAGGTAAACAACTGATGCGGAGCATCCTACGGGCATCACCATGTCAAGAGTCCATTTGGCAAGTGACACGTGCGACCTCTACTTCTCATACATAAAGGTGAATCTTCTCCTTTACACGTGTTCACTTGACCCCTTTGAGGATGGTATACTACTTGACACCCCTCTCGTGTGCATGCATAGGTATTGTCAGAGCTTCACGGATGTCGAGGAGGAGTGCAAGCGCCAAGGAACAACTACACCATCCGCGAGGGAAGCGTGGAAGAGAAGGAAGAAGAAGCCTGGACAAGGTTCTGGAAAGCCCGGAACTTCCGGCCGCTGCCTGGAACTTCCGGCCCCCAGAACCGCTGGCTATCCCGGAGCTTCCGGCCCTGCCACACCAAAGCTGTCCAAGAGTGTGCCAACTCTCTGGATAGCCCGGACCCTGCCCGGACCTTCGCCCGGAACCTCCGGCGCCCGGACCTTCCGGCCGTCCCCGGAACTTCCGGCCCTGCCTGCGCGCAGAGACTCGGCCCGTGGCCACGTACCCTTTCGCCCCTCACTTACCCCTTCGTGGCTACTACTATATATACTCACCCCCCCTCCTCCATTCTAGGGTTAGCAAATATGATAGCTCATTCTTAGGTGAGCTTTGCTCCTACCTCCTCCTCTTGAGAGAGAGAGACCACTCCCATGGAGTTCAAGACCTCCATGTGAGAAGATCCTGCGGGATATCATCAAGACCCCCTTGCGGGAAGATCCGTCTAGGATACCATCAAGACCTCCTCTTGGAGATGAACTCTACCTTGTATCTTTTCCTTTGTTGTTCATGTACCTTGTGATCTTGTGTGTTTGATTGTCTAGTGGATGTGTGATTGGACTTGTTCTTGAGTGTTTCACCTTATGATTTCTCCGCGTTCTTCCCATGTTCTTCGCGTTTTTCTAGGGATCCCACTTCAAATGTGAAAGATTGGCCTACACCGGGCTAGCCTCGTATCATATGGTATCACGAGCCACGTTGATCACGTTTTTGGAGCCCCATACCCCATGTTTTCTAGCTTGATTTTGTTGATTTCGTCCTAAATCCGAAAATCCCCACCAAAAATAGCCCTAAATTTTTTTTGTGATTTGTTGGTTTGGATGATGTTTTGTTGATTTTGATCCATGGATTTGCTTGGTTTCAAGTGGATCTAGCTTTCCCCCATCTTTTCTCACATTTCTATCCATGAAATTTCCCCAATTTTGACCTTGGAAATCGAGTTTTTCCGCCCCCGTTCTCAGATCTGGAATTTAGGGTTCGTCCCGGAAGAAATTCCACGACCCCCGGAACTTTCGGCCTCTCCCGGAACTTCCGTCCCCTGGAACTTCCGGCCCCCCGGAACTTCCGGGCTAAGCAGAAAGTTTACCCCAAAAATCCCCAGACCCCCGGCACTTTTTTCCGTGACCCCCGGAACTTCCGGCCACCCCCGGAACTTTTGGAGCCCGGAACTTCCGCCCCCCCCCCCCGGAACTTCCGGCCTAACCAGAAACTTTCCCCAGAATTTCAGCACCAGCCTCTTTCACCGTTTTCATCACAATTTTTTGCTCCTAACTCCGATTTGAGTGTTCTTTGGCTCGTTTTGAAGCTATCGACGTGCCCGAGGTCCTCACATTGGTTTTACCATCTTTTGAATCCATCAAAAATTTGGAACTTTTGCATCTTTGCCTAGGCCTTCCACCATATCATCTGCATTGCCACCACCGACTTCCGCAACCTAACCCATTTTGATCCTTATAGCATTTGAGGTTGTTTGAGTAGTGACTTGAGTCTCCTAAGGTGTTTAGGCTACTTAGGGACGGTTGCTTCTGCATCAACCACTACCACCTCTTCCGCATAACCTTGCCCACCATACACTTCCACCACCCCAAGTTAACCCAATTTTGTTGTGTTGAGAGTTGTGTCTCCTAAGGTGTTTCGGCTACTTAGGGATGTGCTTTCAACTTTGACTCCGTGTATAGCCCATCATTCCATTTCCGCATTGCCAAGTGCAAACCACCACCGCTTTTCGCTACCACCATTTGACATTTGCCTTTGAGATTTTGAGTTTGCGGGTTTTCCGTTTCCTAGGGTGTTTCGGCTAACTAGGAACGGGTCGACATCGGCAACACCGCCTCTCATCATCACCAAGGACGGTAACCTCGACGACACCATTGTATATTCCCCTTGCAATTGCATTGTTAACCCCTAGCCTATTTTGCGTCACTTGCCTATCGAGACTAGCCATTTGAGTATTGCTGGCAACGTTACTTGTGCACATTAGTGATCCATACCTTCCATTGCATACATACCATATCATATTGGTATCATCTTGCTATCATATCATCTCTTGTGTCACAAGTTTGTTCCCGCATATATACAATTGCTATCTTGGTTTGTGCAAAGTGGCCATACAAAAAAAAAGCTCTTAAGCAAAGAAAAAAAGTGAGCAAAGAGTTTGTGAACAATAGCCATAGCATCACAATATATCATATGGTATCATACTTGATCATCTTGGATCATTGTGTGAGAAGCACCGGGAACCATACATACATAGCATACTTGGGATAGAAAGTTTATCCATTTTGCACCTTATAGGTTGTGCACAAGTGTCGTATCCGCCAATAGAGCAATCGTGCTAGCGTGTCTCTTGAGTTGTGCAACACGAGCGTTTTCCGTGGATTCCACATTTTATGCTCATTCCTTGGTTGCACGACCCCATTTATCTATCCGTGTGTGTGTTTCCGTGTGCCATTCTTTGCTATTGGTCTACTTGTTTCACTTGCAAATTTGTGAATCTCTTTCAACATTATTGACTCTTGCTAACATTTTGCATCAAATTTGTGTGCCTCTATCCTCACCGAGCTACACCATAAGCTTTATTTGATAGGTGTGCGTGAACAAGTCCGGTACCAATTCCACTATTATTTCATTTTCACATTGAGTGAAACGGGATACATCCTCAACTTTGGTAAAAGGTAACTTGGTATTGTTTATCTCATTTCCTACTCACCTCTACTCGAGTCTTGTGATGGATAGGCAAGGCATTTCACCTTCGGTCTACAACAACAACGAGTTCGGTGCCACGAAAAACAACTCCGACGCCAAGATGCAAGCTCAAATGGAGGAGATCAAAACCCTCATCAAGTCCTACAAGCGATCTTCCTCATCTTTGAGAAGACGCTCAAGAGAACATGCTTCCGAGCTACCATCTCCGGCAAGATCACATCGGCATCGACACCATCACCAACAAGAACATGAAGGTCAAGAGCTCAACACCAACAACCGCTCAACGACTTCACCATCTCCCTTGGCATCTTCGCCAAGTGACTTCAAGGCATCTTCGCCTACGGACATACGACATCTTCGCCAACAAGCACCTCAAGACTACGCTCAAGAGAAGCTCCCCAAGCTCAAGTCCGCGACTTCCATGAGCTACTACGACCTCGACATCGACCATGCGATTCCTTTCTATGGAACACAAGAACCCGAGGAGTATCTCGAATGGGAGCACTTGATGGACGACTACCTCAAGCTACATCAAGTTCGCCCCGAAGATCAAGTGAAGTGCGCTACAAGAAACTTCCACGACTACGCCTCGACATGGTGGCTTCACACACCTTCAGAGAGCTACGAGATGAGTTGGCCCAAGACGAAGAGAGCTTTGCGGCGAGAGTTCGTGCCTCCAACGTACACGGAACAACTTCGACGCCAATTGGAGAACACCATCCAAGGATCCAAGTCCATCGACACGTATTTCAAGGAGATGAAGAATGCCTTGCGACGAGCCGGCATGGACGACCCCGTTTCTATGAAGTTCCACTTCATGATGGGATTGAACAATGACATCTCCAAGACTATCTTCCTCGAGAACTACAAGTCCATCGATGACTACTACATTGGTGCTCTCAAGGCGGAAGAAGAACTCATGAAGGCCAAGGCTTCTCCACCCCAAGCACACTTCGCAACGGACAAGCTCTATGACAAGCATGAGGCTAGTACCACCATGATGTCCAAGCCCTACGAGCTCCAAGGCGATGCTCCCAAGTTCGACTTCACCGTCATCCCTCTTTGTGGCATTGATGATGCCGAGTCTACTTCGACTCTTTTTCAAGACAGTGCGGCGACAAGTACGACTAGGACACCCTCAAGGACCAAGCTTTGGAGGCGAGCGACAAGGTGGTGAGCAAGGATGATGTTTCCATCTTAGGAGGCGAGAGTGATGATGTGCCATCTTCGGCCTTCATCTAGGGCAATGATGACGATATGGTTGAGCATGGGATTTTCCCTTCGACCACGACGACGTATGATGACTTGAGTGACTTGTGCCACCATATTGAGAGTGAGAGTGACTTCACCACTAGCCCCATATATGACGAGTTCCCCACTTTCCATGTGAGGAGAGCCACCGCCCCCACCACTTGAGTGAGATGAGTGACTCCACCATATGTGAGATTGAGTGCACCTACATTGAGGGAGTGAGTGAACCACCACATAGAGAGAGTGTCATAGTTGATAGGTCTCGTGAGGCCATTTGCATTTCTAACAACTTGACCTCTACCTCTATTGTGTCTTCTCATTTGATGCTAGGTCCCATTTATGATGACACGCCGATCCTCGATGACTTCGTCCTCCCTTTGGACAAGACGATGGCCATGGTGGAATATGATGCACCCCCCACATGGTTCCATCAAGATGAAGATGACCACCATTTGGTCTTTCCCACCTCACCTACACCACTTGAGTGGAATGACAAAGGTAACATAGGTGACGGTGATGCTCTAGTCCCACTAGTGGACATTCTTGACATTGATTGCTTGCATGATGTTGATCCACCTAGTACCTTGCTTCATGCTACTATGATTTCCCCATGTGATGATTTGCCCATTTATGATGAATATGATAATTCTCATGTGGAGTCTATTAGTAGTGATGCCATGTTACATAGAATTTCTTGTGACAATTCTTTAGGTCACATCATGTTTGATAATTCGCTTGACTTGTCATATGCTATGCATGAGATCCATCATATGTCATATTTGCAATCTCATCGTAGTGACTATGCATATGCCATTAAAATAAACCCAATTTGCACTTATGGCTTAGATGACAAGCCCATGGTTATTGGCATTTGTTTTTCTTGTGATGATATTGATATGCTCCCTTTGCATCATTTATCTCATATGCCATGCCATGACTACCTACCTTCGGATATGCATTATTTTGGATGTTGTCCATTTTCTCCATATGATGTTTCCAATGTTGTTCATGAGGAGACCCCCATAGTTTCCACATACATGTTAGGAGAATTTGATCCATCCCATTCATTGCATGAACCCAATACTTGTATACACAATATGCTCCCCATGAACAAACATGCTATTGATGTGCCATATACTTGCATTCTCAATTTGTGTCCCCATCGTGTCATACATAATAACTATTCTTTCATGATGGATGACATGTTCTTATACCATGCATCAAATTTCATTGAGCATTTCTTATCTTGTGCTAACTCACAGGTGCACATACACATCATGATGGATGATGTGTACATTTACCACGCGCACAATTTCTTTGGTTTGTGTCTCTTTTGTGTAGGTACCCATGAATACTTGTCAACCTCTCAATCCCACGAGTTGACAAAACGAGCTCTAGAGAGCAACGATGATTTGGGATCTCATGGATTGTTTTTCCCACCGATCTCTCTTCACGCGAAGACTTCGCACATTTCTTCTACATGGCCCTCACTTGGCTATGGGTTGTTCTCCATTATATATCCTTTGCCCATATTGCCATGTTCACTTTGCATGATATGCCCATTCCTATGCCTTTGCCATGCATTTGTGACCCATGCTTTGCATCACACATGATGATTGATTCTAGTACTTGTATGTGTATTTGCAAGCTTGGTGGAGATATCTCTTGTTGTTGCCATGTTCCTTTTGCGCACCATTCCTATGATCTTTCATCTTGCTTTGTGTTCGTGCTTGCGATATGTCATGTGCATTCCCTGTGCCCATTATTTGCTCACATGACATGATTGCCATGATTTCTTCTAGTGTGTTGCATTTTCGCTCCACTAGTTTGCACGACTTGATTACTATGCTTCCTTATGTTGCATCACCAATGACTCATACTTGCTCATTTCATGCGGTTGACGACAACCATCTATATGCTTTGCACACGATTCATATTGCTCCTTGTCATATCTCTCCATATGTTGACTCCCTCATGCTAGATGATTTGCCATGTATTGAGTGCAATTATGCCTTTATTCCTTATAATGAGTTTGCCCCCATAGCGCATTCTCACATATATTTGGAGATTTTGACATATTCCTTGTGAAGCATGCTAGTCTTACCTCTTTGCACCATATGCGTAGTGCCATGAACATAAAGATTGTTGCATCATATTATTCATGCACTTGTGCTTCTAATGGTTATTGGCAAGAGACGAGAACCATCATGATGGATGATGTGTTTATCTACCATGTGCATACTTTCTTTGTTTTATTTTGTGCATGTGTAGGATACTTGGACTTTGTGTCGACTTCCACTTCACGTGAGTTGACCATTCGAGCTCTCGAGAGCGAGCCTCATACATTCTACCATGACTCGCTTCTACACCACATTTCCTACCACTTCGGCATTGTGAAGAATGCACAAGGACACGCTTTCAAGGTGACATCCTTCTTGAGCTTGGATATTGTGGATCATACTTCATGTGTTACTTGCACCATTTGCACGCATGTTCGAGATATTGCGTTCACCCATGATTGCCACATTTCCATGCTTCATGACATATATACCTTGTGTGTTGCATCCAATTCTTGGACTACTTGCTACTATCATATGGTTGGTTGCACCTATATCATTTCTTCACATATGCCATGTCCCTTTGCTTGTCACATGATTCACTTGATTGCCTCACACATGATGAACAATTGCTCTTTCTATTCTGTTGAGTGCCACACTATATTAACTACACCCTATGCACATTATGCTTGGATTGTCTTGCACTTGACCCATGTGTTTAGACACTTCATTTTATTTGGTGTTGTGAATCTTTCCTATGCATACCGTAGACCTTTCATTGAGCAATTTGTGAATGCTTGCTATGAACTTGAGGTAGATGCTTATTCTCTTGTCACACGTATTTGCATCACTACCTCACATTTGCATACTTGTCCCCATGATATCTTTGCTTGGGCTCAATTGATATGCTTACATGCCATGTCACAATCCTTTGTCACACCTGATGCTATGCTTGTTGACAACACTTGTTTGGTGAATCACCTCTTGAATGCTTGGTTTTGCACTAACGCTAGCCACATTTGTTTTTCCAAGTGTTTGTTGTATTTACTCATTTTGAAGGAATCACAAGACGGTGCGACATTGGAGAGTGCCCATTTCGAGCTACTAGACGACGAGTGCTTGGTGATCGACCACTTCGACACGGTACCGCCATCTATTTCCCATGGTGATTTGGTTTTCGATCTGAGGTCAGATCTTTTCCAAGGGGGAGGGGATGATGCGGAGCATCCTACGGGCATCACCATGTCAAGAGTCCATTTGGCAAGTGACACGTGCGACCTCTACTTCTCATACATAAAGGTGAATCTTCTCCTTTACACGTGTTCACTTGACCCCTTTGAGGATGGTATACTACTTGACACCCCTCTCGTGTGCATGCATAGGTATTGTCAGAGCTTCACGGATGTTGAGGAGGAGTGCAAGCGCCAAGGAACAACTACACCATCCGCGAGGGAAGCATGGAAGAGAAGGAAGAAGAAGCCTGGACAAGGTTCTGGAAAGCCCAGAACTTCCGGCCGCTGCCCGGAACTTCCGGCCCCCGGAACCTCCGGCCCTGCCACACCAAAGATATCCAAGAGTGTGCCAACTCTCTGGATAGCCCGGACCCTGCCCGGAACCTTCGGCGCCCGGACCTTCCGGCCGTCCCCGGAACTTCCGGCCCTGCCTGCGCGCAGAGACTCGGCCCGTGGCCATGTACCCTTTCGCTCCTCACTTACCCCTTCGTGGCTACTACTATATATACTCACCCCCTCCTCCATTCTAGGGTTAGCAAATATGATAGCTCACTAGACCATGACGGCGCGCGTTGCTGCACCCGTCTATTTTTCCTATAGAATGGTAGGAATATCTTATAGGGATGCATGAGAGAATTGAACTCCTATTTTCGGTGAAACACTTGAATTTCTTATCCGTTTCATTTACTCCAACCAATTATTGACCATTTTATGTGACTATTCTTCTATATTTGTCAGGTTATCTTGTCACCAACCATGCCGCAACCATGTCAAGGTCACTAACATGTATTGAAATATATATTGCAAAGATAATGCGTTCACATGGTATAGAACAAATTCAGATTCAGCTAGCTATCTGACAATTAAGAACAATAGCTATGTATTTTCATTAGATTCAAGCATCTTACAATACTCCCAACAAAAAGTTCAAGTGCACACATAGCAACTGAATCAATACTGAAAGACCCCGTAGTAAATTTATGAACTCCGATACACTGAATCTGCTCAACATGAGACAAAAATAAACATTGTGAACCTTTGCATGTATTTTCACTTTATACAACCTTAAGTGAACGTCTCACAAAGATTTCATAGATATAAGAGCATGATTGTAATGATGTTCTCTTGTCAATAACTAACAAAATTCTCTAAAAAATGAAATATAAGAGCCAAGCAATTTTTCACAAGAGAAAGTGGAAAAAGACGCAAGGAACAGAAGCGGGATTACTGTTGCTACAGCCTGCAAGCATGGTTCGATATTCTGTACATGATCCATGTCTCGATTGTCTCGAAAAGAAAAACTTGGATAAGGGAGTACACCTACACCCAGGATTAGGAAGTCCGGTCTTCTATTTGTAATTCTGCAATTTCTCTAGTGTCAATTCCAATTCGAAGCTTTAGTTTTGACTGATACTGACGAGGTAATATTTGGAGGTTGCATTGCCTATGAATAAATGCCTGGTGAGCCAAAAACAAAATTCCACTTTTCTAATCATCAAGTCAAACAATGGTAGCCCAGAAAGATAAGATAGAGTGAAAGAAGGAAGCTACTAATAGTAGAAAGATGCATAAAGATACAGAGAGAA
This sequence comes from Triticum aestivum, assembly GCF_018294505.1. Taxonomy (NCBI): domain Eukaryota; kingdom Viridiplantae; phylum Streptophyta; class Magnoliopsida; order Poales; family Poaceae; genus Triticum; species Triticum aestivum. Next base: position 472,996,089 of record NC_057807.1, on the reverse strand, counting down.
AAAAGGACAAGCAATCAAACAACTTTTATCCTGAACATTTTCAGCTTGGATAACCTCTATGCAACCTATGAACTAAAATAAGGTTATGTCTGTTATGGCGCTGCAAGAAGGAGGGCGCGAGAGGGCCGGCCGGGGGCCTTTTTGCCCACGGCCGGGCAAGAGGGATGAGATTTCCTTCTTAATTCTTGCTTGATTAGATTGATACATCTCCTCTCTTTATATAGAGAGGTTTACTTGACTCCCAAGCAAGGCTTACTTGACCCCCTAAGCAAGCGACCCTTATCTCTAATTAACCCTAAGACTAATGGGCCCATTAGGCCCATTACGTACTCTAACACTACACCCCACCTGGACATGCAGCTTCTCCTCGAGCTGCAGCCTAACCAACTTATAACCATGACTCGATGCAACACAAACCTAACACCTAAAAACAAGCCTTTTACATCTCGGCTTGTTTTATTATTCTCAACCTGAAATGGACTGGGACGCTTTATTTTGGACCCGTTAACAAAAAGTGGACACCATCTGCACGTCGGACGTGCATGTGTACAGCCACCTGGATCCCATGGACACCACCTGGACAAAAGGAGTGCATGTGTATGACCACCTGGAAGTGGTCGCAAGAGTGACCAGCAGAGGCGCCCTTGCGGCGGCCGGTGGCGGAATGCAGTGGTGCTACACAGTGCGCTGCTGTCGGTGACACCATGTCTTCTCCCTGTCGGACGGCTGTTGGTTTGCACCGCACAGGGAAGAGTGGAGGGTTTGTGATGGAGAATGACGAGGAGGGGTGCGCCCCCCTCCCCCCCAACCGCCGATGTCGCAGACTTTGAGGTCGCTGCCCGCGGGGAAAACAGTAGGCCCGCCGCCCTTGGGGGAAACCACATGCCCAAGATCCCCGACGCAGCGGATGAGATCGAGGTCCTCTGCGCAGCGAAGGGCAATTTGGAGGAGCAACAGCTGCAGACCACGCATTTCCCGCACACGCCGACGCGCTAGGAGGCCGCACGCAGCAGCCTGCAGCCTCACCGCCGCCGAAACGTGGCGGGTAGCGATCGAAGAAGGAAGCGGTGACGATGACGGCGGGGACTGGACTTGGTGTAGCGGGACTCCAACTAGCGCGGTCTATGCGGGGCCAAAGCTGACTGGCGGTGGCTGCTGCAGCTGTAGCGGCTGCTGTGGTGGCGCACTGGGCAGCGGCAGCGGCTGCTGCGGCGGAGCGCCGGGCGTGGCGGAGGCCGCCAGGAGCGGCGGCTGCCACTGCAGCCAGGGCTGGGCAATGGTGGCGATGGATGGCAGCTGCAGCGGCTGCTGCAGTGGCCCGGCGAGCGCGGCGAAGGCTGCGTAGTGTGGCGGCTGCCACGGCAGCCACGACGGCACGGAGGCGGCGATGGGCGCTAGAGGCGCGGCGGGAGCCGGCGGCGGTCACTGCGGGGCAGTGGCAGGCGGCGGCAGCAGCTGCAGCTGGGGCTGCAGCGTCCTAGAGAACGCCGTGGAGGCCCCTGGATGCGGCGAGTACCACGGCAGGGCCGGCGGCCAGATGGCAGCGGTCAGCGGCAGGGGCGGCCGCGGCCCGTAGGGGCTGGCCAGGTATAGCTGGATCCCCTAAACGGCTGTGACGAGGTCGTTTAGGACCCCGGTGATCTCCTCCTGGGTGTAGGCGGCGGCCGGTGGTGTGGTGGCGGCGCCAAAGGATGCGACCAGCGGCGCGGACAGGGAGGGCAGCGGTGCGGTGTAGATGGTCAGTGGCGCGATGGTGACGGTCGGCAACGGAAGCGACGGGGTGGGCGGTGGCGAAGACATAATCGGAGCTGAGCTATCTGATACCAAATTATTATGGCGTTGCAAGAAGGAGGGCGCGAGAGGGCCGGCCGGGGCCTTTTTGCCCACGACCGGGCAAGAGGGAAGGGATTTCCTTCTTAATTCTTGCTTGATTAGATTGGTACATCTCCTCTCTTTATATAAAGAGGTTTACTTGACTCCCAAGCAAGGCTTACTTGACCCCCTAAGCAAGCAACCCTTATCTCTAATTAACCCTAAGACTAATGGGCCCATTAGGCCCATTACGTACTCTAACACTACACCCCACCTGGTTGGATAACCTGAACATTTTCAGCTTGGATAACCTCTGTGCAACCTGTGAACTAAAATAGGGTTATGTCATTTTCCTCAATTTAGCAAAGATGCTTTGCATTCAAAACAATATGTTTTACTGTGCAAAGGTTGATTACCTCGAGCATAAGTCATGTTCAAATGTTGGGATAATCCCAATGATCACAGACCTGGAGAAACACATAATGAATTTAACAATGTTGACTTTGGCTTGGGTATTCCTCAAGGATTCCCATGCCTGTTCCTACAAAATTTTGTAACATCAAACCATTATTGCCCCGTAAAATGTAAAACCATTGATCATTATGGTTCTGCATCACTTTTGTACATTTTCTCTTGTTGTCACATCTAATTTATCCATGATTTAGTTGACCAACAGAATCTACATGAAAATAGTTGGTTGTCTGAAAGCTACATATAGCATAGGTCAAGGTTTGTTAAGATGCAATACACCCAGCAATCTTATTATACATGGATTCGAAACTTGAACCAAACCAGATTGCTTAGCACACACATGAATTGAAAATCTGAATGCTACATACTACAATATTTGTAACTAAGTAACACCACACCTGCAATTTTGTGGTACGAAATATAAATTCTCCAAAAACTAATTAGCCATATAATATATAGTACAATTTTTGTCATGCAAGGACTAACGAGCTAAATATTGCAGGTTCACGTTCACCAGTATGACATGGATTCTCCTCCTATAAAGTAGGAATTACTTATATACTACTTCCTCCGTCCCAAAATAAGTGACTTGACTTTGTACTAACTTTATTACACTAAAGCAAGTACAAAATTGAGTCACTTATTTTGGGATGGAGGGAGTATTAACATATGAATATGAATTTGTCTTGTATTACGCTTCCACAAATTGGTTAGGTTTTCTACCTCTTGTATCATTTTACAAACCAGCTACTGTATCGAGAAAATATATTTGCATCGAGTTATCTTTTTGTGAGATTAGTTTCAGTTCATCTCCTTTCAATTTTTTTTTGCACAATCATGATATTAATTAAACTTGTCCATGATGTAGCACCAAATCATGGATAAATGGGAGACAAAATCTGAGCAGCAGTGTTCGCTGCTCAATTATCCGCCCACTATAACCACTAAGTATCCTGACATTTATCACTCGAGCACAACTGAGATAAAAAAATCAGGATAATAAGTAGCCTATGAAGTAGACACAGTCACACAGTATGTGCAGGACATACATTGGTTGTTGAATCCAGAGACAGGAGGACCATGATGGCGAGAGATAAGTGACTGTTGAATAGGTGAATTAAAATAAAGCACGGAGAGAGAGAATAAAGAAACTCATCAGGAACTTGTAGTGTCGATCTCGCCATATGAGTTGCGTATTGCCAGCGATGGCACGAGGGAATCAGCAATTCTAAAAACGAGAAAAGTTGCGTAAACATAGCCGTAACAGCGCTGCGTGCTCCTCTTTTACTGAACCCTAGTACCACGGATTCCAAGCACGACCTAGTTTTTTTGGTTTCCTTTGTCATCGATGTCCAAAATCTGCATCCGCAACCGAAGAAGTAGGGAACACAGGGAAGAAGGTGGACAGAACGACGAAGATAGATGCAGAGGCATACCTAAGAGTGGAGCTAGCTTCCATCAGTACCCCACAGTGGCAGTCGCGGCGAACCTATGGCCGACGCTGCCGTAAAAGAAAAAACTTGATGTCAAGAGGAATGACACGGCGTCGCTTGCTTCGCCGGGGAGGGGCCATGGAGGAGAGGATCTGCCGCCGCCGCACACTTAGGATTCAGATCATGGATGAGAGGGCGAGGGAGGGGCGCAGACGGAGAAGGGGATGAGTCGTGATTCGTGGGGTGGAGCATGGATCGGTCGCTCAGCTTTAACGGGTCCGCGTACGTACCTGTAACCCGAATAAGCCAGAATCTGCAGATTTTGTTACAGGAGCAGCTGCCCAATTGACGAACGCGCCCGGCCCGCAACAATGGTGACCCGTAAATCTATCTACTGCGGGAAGTGCTGCCAATCGGATGGCCAGGAATGTTCAAAAGCTTGATCCGATGGCTGTAAAGGCAGAATGTCTGAGGAGGCTCCTAAGGTGCACAGTTATAATGTTTTAAAATTCTTAGGTGAGCTTTGCTCCTGCCTCCTCCTCTTGAGAGAGAGAGAGAGACCACTCCCATGGAGTTCAAGACCTCCATGTGAGAAGATCCTGCGGGATATCGTCAAGACCCCCTTGCGGGAAGATCCGTCTAGGATACCATCAAGACCTCCTCTTGGAGATGAACTTTACCTTGTATCTTTCCCTTTGTTGTTCATGTACCTTGTGATCTTGTGTGTTTGATTGTCTAGTGGATGTGTGATTGGACTTGTTCTTGAGTGTTTCCCCTAGTGATTTCTCCCCGTTCTTCCCCGTATTCTTCATGTTTTCCGAGGGATCCCACTCCAAACGTGAAAGATCGGCCTACACCGGGTTAGCCCCGTATCAACAACCCATCGAGCCAGGCCGAATTATTCACGCAAGCGGCTGGCCCGTGAGTGTGGGCTTAGTTGCTTGCGGGGGCGCAACTGTTGGAACTAACCACAAGTCATAACCTGGGTCAGACCCATTCATCCCAAATCCTATTCAGCGCCTTCTGCGCCAATTATGTACATTTCGTTAACCGGCGCCTGAAGGCATTCGGAAAAGCGCCAACCCATCTAAGGTTGGAGCGGGAGGAGCTGGTCCCGTTTTTAGGAAGCTTCCAGCCATTTTTTTCTTTCTTTTTTGGTTTTTCTGGACAGTTATTTTCTTTCTTTTTCATTCCTTTTCTATTTCCTTATTTCAAATGCATGAAAATTTCTCAATTAGATTTTTTTTTCAATTGGCTAAGTTTTTCCAATTTTCTTTTCAAATCCGTGAACTTTTTTCAAATATTGATGAACTTTTTAAAATTTTGTGACCCTTTTAAAATTCATGAATCTTTTTCAAAATTATGAACTTCTCTTCACTTTTCTTGAACTTATTTTGCAAATCTATGATTTTTTTTTTCAAAATAGGTGATATCAATCTTTCTTATCATAATATATGAATTTTGTTTTCATAATTCATGAACATATTTTAAAAAGTTGAACTTATTTTCATTTTTCCCATGAACATTTTTGCAAATCAATGAACTTTTTCGAATTTTACGATTTTCTTTTCAATTTTCAAGTTTTTCTTCAAAATCTTTTTCAAATTATGAACTTTTGTTTTGATTTCACAAGCATTTTTGGGTTTTGTATTTTCTAATGTGTGAACTTTTTCAAATTCACAATTTTTTTCTAAATTTCACGGTTTTCCCCTAATTCATGAACTTTCGTCAAACATATGATTGTTTTAAAAAATTAGTAAATCTTTTTGAGTTAATAATTTTTTAATCAGCAAATTGATGAACTTTTTTCAAATTTATTTATGAACTTTTCTTCAAAATTGATGTACCTTTTTTTCAAAATCGATGAACTTTTGAAGTAATTTTCAAATTTAACTTAACATTTTATTAAAAGCAAGATTAATTGGCGCTGTTTTCTATTAGTAGACAACAAAATGTATTTGGTGCAGTGGTTGCGTTAGTCTCCCACTGTTTTTCTTCACGTTTCCTTTTGGAGCAGGTAATGGGCCGGCCCGCTATGCAACACTTGCAAACGCTAGTAGAGTCAACCGACGCTCGAAGCGCCGATCAGGGGCTCCTCCTGCCGCAATAACCGGCATATAGGGCTTTCCAATGGGAGCCACCATACTCATATTTGAATGGAGTGCAAAAAATGCGATCTTCCTTTCCTAATAGTCCATAGCTTAAGCATGCTTATTTGTATCTTTGTAACAAAGACAATCTCATTCATTCCTTAATACGAATGAAAGCTATTTTAGCTATATATATAAGTCACCTAAAATTGATTTTGGGTCATTTGATTTTTTCTGACAGCTGATTTATGCTTTGAGATTCATGTTTCCTTTTTGTCTGCTATGTTTTGTGAGTTGTTTCGGGCTTTTGTTTACTGACCACAGATTTGGGCCTGTCAATTTCTTAATGGGCTAAATCCCATTAGCTATGCCACTTAGCCCTCTCCTCTCTCCCTTTGTTCTTTTCGGTTTTCTGTTTTTATTTATTAGTATTTTTTTTATTTTTACTTTTCCTTTTTATTCTTTTATTTTTTTTATTTTGTGGGTATTCTTGGAATATTGGGTGTGTGATATATACAGACACATACTACAAAATATATGCGAAAATTGTACTATTGTATGGCTATTTTTTGCATACTACAAAAAGGTGCGATCTCAATGCAAAGTCGTGTGCAAGTTTTTATAAGTCATTTTCTTTACACTCAATGAATAATTCCATTCCCAGTAATTCATTATTTCTTATCAAACTTTATTACATGATTCAGTTTTAGTTATTATTTAATTTTATTTATTTTTCAAGGGTAAGTCCAATGTAATTAATTCGTTCATTGTTAGGAATTTTTCCCCGAAAAACGATTATTATATCCTTATTATTGCATATTTTCCAAGCATGCAATTTATGTGTATATTATGGGCAAATTTTGTCATTGTTTTTAATTTTTTTTGTTTATTTTCTTCTTAAAAGGCAATACCAATACCACTAATTCGTTCTTTCTTAGAAAACCTGATTATCTTGATTTTATTCTAATTTTTTGTTTTCTTTCTTCTTAAAAGGCAATTCCAATTCCACTTTTTTTTCTTTGAAAAAATCATTATTTCATTTTTTTAGTTTTTATTTCATTTATCTTTCTTCTTAAAGGTTCTCAGGAAACTTCATTTTTTTATTTTGCATTATTTTTTATTTAATTTTATTTCTTATGTAATTGTAATACCAATGCCGCAAATACATTTCTTATTACAATTAAATTATTTTCATTTCTGGGTAAATTGTGTGCAACTTTTGTCATCATTTTATTTCATTTTAAATATTTTCTTTCCTTTTTGAGGATAATACCAGTGCTACTAATTCATTTCTTCTTAGAATTTTCTCTTTTTACAAACTCTTACTACTAGTATATGTTTATTCTTGTATATTATAAAAAGGCACAATTTTTTGTGTAAACTATGTGCAAGTTTTGTCATTATTTGATTTTTTTGTATTTTTCCCTTTTAAGGTACCACCAATGCCACTAATTAATTCTTCCTTGGAAAACTTCATTTTTTGTTTTTCTTTATTTTTTAATTTATTATTTAAGGTGGCACTGCCACGGGTATTAGAATTTCAGGCTTTTTCTTCTTTTGGTTTTTAGGTTAACAACTCACGGTAATTAAAACCATGATAATTATGAAAATTGCGGTATTCTAAGAATACTTAGGAAATATTTTGTTATCAAATAGGGCGCTAGTTAGATATGATAGGGGATTTGTGTGGTTGGGAGGGCATCTCATCATAATGTGATGAATTAGACAAGACTAGATTAATGCACGATCCAGCTTTCAATGAAAATAGCAAACAAACAGGAGCATGCCACCGAGAAACATACATACAGATGCTAAAATTTTACGGTGGGACATATTTTCTACAGCTTAATGTGTGCTTAATAGGAATGCAAGATTTGACCCTACATGCTAAGAGAAATCCTGTTGAGTGCCAAATTAGCTAGAGCTAGGGATGAATCAAGTGGGCGGGGGGGGGGGGGGGGGTGCTGGCTGTGCAGCCTTAGAGCATCACCAACCGTTGGCCCCCCAAGGGGCGCCTAAAATCGCGGCCTGGGGGTGACCCGGCGCAAAAAATGGGCCTGGGCGAGTTGGCCCCCAGCCGCCGGCCCCAGAGCCGCCCCCAGGCGCACAAAAAATAATAATTGTATAGCATTCAAGGACTAAAACACGCCAAATTTTTACTAAAACACGTCAAGTTTCGGCAAACTTGGGCTTTATATTCGCGGATTTAAGTCGACTAGTCGCCATTACATATAAAAACTAATAAAAAAAACTTGCTGAAGGCCGAGAAGTCGCCGTCGTCGCCGCCATCGTCGGCCTTCTCCTCTTTGACTCGGGCGCCATTGCTGGACCCCTCCCCGGCTGGTGGTGGCGGCTGCGCGTCATCGTCGTCGCTGTCGTCGATGATGATGACTCCTCCTTCGTCGCGGCCTCGGCGGCGCTGCGCGAAGCGCCGCAGGGCGGCGCACTAGTGCTCCCTCGCCATCTTCAGGGAGTCTTGGCGTGCCCATTCAAGGGTCGCGTCGTCGTCGAGCTCGACCTCGTCGTGCTCCGTCTTCACCGGCGCCAGCCCCGGCTCCATCTTCGGCTTGACGAAGCGCGGGGGAGGAGCCGACGAGGAGGCGCGCCGGCCGCCCTTGCTGATGAGGATGCAGGCGCTGCGAGTGCGGCGGCCGAGCGGCGTCTCTGGGGCGGCCGCCTCGCCGGGGGGTATGCCAACGGTGGGTTGTTGCCATCCTCGAGGTGCGTCAGCACGCCCTCAAGCGTGCGGCCGGGGACACCTCACCACAGGTGGCGCCCCTCGCTGTTCTTCAGGCCGCCTTCCACCGGCGCCCCGTTGGTGGACGCCAGTCGCTGCTGCTGGCGGCGCTCGAAGTACGCCACCCAAGCCGCGTGGTTGTCAGCAGCGTACTGGGGGAGGGAGAACTCGGCGTCAGTGACGGAGGCGCGCACGATCTCGACCTCGTCGGCGAAGTAGGATGGTTTGGACACGGCATCGGGCAACGGGGGAATGGGCACTCCCCCATTGCTGAGCCTCCAGCCCGTCGGCCCGGCGCGCATGTCCGGCAGCGCCGGGATGTTCGCCTGGAATAGGAGCCAGGACTCCTGTTCGCGGAGCGAACGGCGGCCGAAGCCGTTGGCCGCCGCCTCGTCTCCGGGGAAATGCTCGGCCATCGGGAGAGGGAGTGGCTGGGGGAGAAGAGCTCAGTGGTGGCGCTCGGGAGAGGGAGGGCTGCGCGAGAAGAGCTCGGCGGCGGAGCTCGGGAGAGGTGGCACTCATCAGAGGTGAGCGCGGCCATATATATAGCCGCACCGCGTCCGTGTGTATGCGTCTGAGGGAGGGGAGGCGTCAGCGCGCCGCCCCGTGATGCGCCGCCCATGAGGAATCAATGGCAAAGCTGACCGGCGGCAGCCTTGCCATTGATTCCCCGCGGGAAACCGTCGCGTCAGGAGAAGACGAGGCGGGCGGTGTCGCTGATGCGGCTGGCCTGCATCACTTTCACGCCAAAAGCGATTCGCCCGGCACCCCCGAGCGCCCCCCCAGCGTGCCGGGTTCGGGTTGGGTCTGCCGACGCCAATTTCGGCCCGAGCCGGCGAAAAATGGCCCCTGGGGGCGTGACTGGGCTGATTTTTTGGTGCCAACGGCTGTCGTGGTTCTAAGTCTGACAGTAGTGTAGGGGGGTACTAAGGGAGAGGCAAGATCCTAGCAATGGAGTAGTTGTACACGCAAGAGTTTTACGAGTTCAGGCCCTTCTCGGAGGAAGTAACAGCCCTACATCTCGGAGCCCGGAGGCGGTCGACTGGATTATATGCGTGTGAGTTACAGGGGTGCGAACCCTTTACACTGAGGAGGGGGGTGGCTTATATAGAGTTCGCCAGACCCCTCCACCCCTCAGTTATGCAGGGTTTAAAGTACATTAAGACCGGGGGTTACTGATAACGCCCACATAAAGTGCTATGAAGACCATAAAGGCTACTTAATGACAGACCGTTGCATGCAGAGTGACTTTAGATCTCCCGGCCGTCGAGTGGTTAGCTCCATGGTCGAGTGTCCCAGAGTCTGTCGAGTGGATCACCTCTGGGTCGACTGACAGGTAGTTTATTCTAGAGATGTCCTTGGGTAGGGTAATTTAGACAGGTCCATGACCCTACCCTAGGTACATAGCTTCATCATTAGCCCCCGAATGGATCGGGGTTTGAGTGGGGAAGGAGTTGAGAATTTTTCTGATCCGTTTCTTGTGCTGTGAGCATGTCTTGTCTTGGATCAATGAACTTTTAGATGACGACACCAACTTCTTTTTCAGTCGCCTTGATCCATTCTTTGTATCTGTCGAGTGAAGTTTTCGCTTGGGGAGCTCTGCGTGTCAGAGCGGAGGAGATCTTCTATCTGACGAGTCGTTCTGCAACTCGCGGATTCTGCGGGATTTGAATTTTGGGAAGCGCGCGAGACGGGGCGAGGCCGCAGCAATCAGACGGGATAAGGCAGGGACGCCTCGATCTCTGCGCCACCTTTTTCGCCACGTATCACGCGCGTGACTGTTGCGGGATTTGACAGGATCGTCCGCGCCCACATGTCAACCACTCGGAAGCAGCCTTATATAAAGCGTCGGACGGGGGTTTTTCAATAGTGCACCATCATTCCTCTCTCTTCTCCAGATTTATCCGCCGCGTTAGCTTCTGCCTTAGCGCCGCTGCCCCGCGCGTGCTTCGCCAGCGATGATGGTGAAGGAGAAGACGGCGGCTCTGGAGCAGGCGAAGAAAGCGACGGCGAAGGCGAAGGGGAGGGGAACCAGTCAGAGTGGCTCTTCATCGAGGACCGGCCTGCCGCCGGGCTGGATCCAGGGCGACTGGATCCGCTCGACAATTACTCAGGCGGATCTCGACGACCTGGCCGACGGAGGGCTGATCCCCCATGGATCGGGGCGTCTCCCGGGGGGAGTCATAGCCGCAGCCTTAGGAGGGTGAGTGCGTTCTTCTGGCCACCCACGTTGACCGTGGGTTTTCTTTACCGCCCCACCCTTTCTTCCGGGGGTTTCTGAATTTCTTTGGGGCACAACTCCACCACTTCACACCCAACTCCATAGTGTACCTCGCCGCCTATGTGTCTTTGTGCGAATGCTTCTTGGGTTGCCGGCCTCACTGGGGCCTCTTTAAGCACATCTTCACCTGTCGCTCCCAGACGGTGAAGAAGGCAAATCCGAGTGACGAGAGGACACATGTGATTCAGATGTGCGGGGGTCTTGGGATCCAGTTGAGGGGGAAAAGTTCTTTTCCGACCATGGTTTTGCCTGACTCCGTCCGTGGGTGGCAGTCGACTTGGTTCTACTGCAAGGACCAGCCGACGCCAGGGCAGTCGACCGGGCTCCCTCCCTTTTCCATGGAGCAAGTGAGGAAGCCCTCCTCTTTGAAGGTGATCCCGGAGGAGAAGGCGCAGGTGAGGGTGTTGGTCGAGCGTGTCGTGCAGCTCATCCATGACGGGGTGACTGGTATGGACCTCCTGGAGGTCTTCTTCCGGCGACGCATCCAGCCGCTCCAATTTCGAGATCATCCTATGTGGATGTATTCTGGAACTGAGGACACCACTCGGATCCACCCGGAGGAGATCGACGGCGCCACGCTGGAGCGGTGGATGGGAAGCATTACGGGGAACAAGGACAACCCCCGAGGGGCCAGGAGGGTCGTTCCACTCGACCAATCATATGAAGTTGACAAGGTCCAATTCTGCATTTCCGACTGAGATTCTGTTATTCTGTCTGTTTGAAATCAACGGACTGACTTTTGTCTTGTTTGTTGTCTTCTAGGTCACGACTGAAATGTACTCGATACCCAACGGGGCGCAGGAACAAGCCGAGGAGGGAGAGGCGAGTGGAGGTGAAAGTGAGGGGAAGGAGTGGCAATCTGACGGCGAGGGGAAGAGGTTGAAGACGGCTCCAGCGAGGAGGAGGAGGAAATGGAAGTCGATCCTCCTTGCACGGAAAGGCGATCCAAGCTCGCCCACGACCCCGCGAGGGAGCGCGGCAAAGAGGTTGCGCCCGTTGTGCCGTCGACAAAGCACCCTCGGACGGCCTCTCCGGTGCCGACTGAAAAAGCGCCGAAGCATCCGCGGGCGGAGTCATCAAAGCCGCCAAAGGCCTTGCCTAAGATGAAAATGGCCATTCCCACCATCTCCGGGTAACAGCAGGATTTGTGTTTCCTTGTTCAGCTCGAGCGTACTTCCGGTCGACTCATCGACTAACCGACTAGTTTCTGAAATCTGTAGTGCCGCTACCTCCGAGACCTCCGCCAAGGACGGCGACCAAGAAATGGAAGACATTGTCACCTCCAACCCTGGTACGTTCTCTTGTAGTTTTCGCTTTTGGTCGATTGGATCTTCATTTTCAACTCTGGATTTATCTTGCAGCTCCTCGTCACGTCATTGATCTTACTGATGATGATGACGATGTGCCCCTGAGGGCGGGGAAGAATAGACAGGCCGCAGCTGGCAAGGCCACTCGGACTGCGTCAGCACCTGAGGCACTGGTTCAAGAAGGTGGCGACATCGCTCGGCATTCCGTGACTTTTGTTGTGCCGCTGACGAGTGTCCGACCTTCGTCGTCGACTGCTGAACCGCCCTCATTTTTCGCCACACACCACGTCCCAGAGGACCAGGCGAGCGCTGCTAAAGAGGCTATACGCCAGGCAGGGATTATGAAGGAGCAGGTGAAGGCGATCCGGGAAGCTAGCCAAGCGGCTTATGATGCAAGCGCAGCCCTTCAGAGCAATGTCCAGGTTAGTTGGCAACCGCCTGTTCTGTTAGGATATGTTATCTGAAGATTTTCTTTCCAAAATCTCTTTGTGTCTGTACACCCGCTGGGTGTGTCGATTGGGTTTGTAGATTGGTGGGGGCACGCTGAGTGCACCCACTGGGTGTAGTCCCCGAGACTATGGTGGACTGCTGGCAGTCGACTGTAGTCTTTGTAGTTGAAATTTCTTCACTCGGTCTGGTTGGGCCATGTCGAGTGGAATGTCAGGACCTGTGGGGGCACGCTGAGTGTACTCAGTGGGTGTAGTCCCTGAGACTATGGTGGACTGCTGGCAGTCGACTGTAGTCTGAAGAACTCTCTTTTTTTTGTAGACTATGATGAGACCATAATCTCTTTGTTCCTTTCAGTCGACTGGTCAATCGAGTCGGTAGAACTAGTGGGGGCACGCTGAGTGCACCCACTGGGTGTAGTCCCCGAGACTACTGTTGAATATTTTGATTCGACTGTAGTCTTAGAAACGTTGCTGTTTTTCTCTTAGTCACTCAGAAGTAACCTCTCTTTGATGTCTGTCGACTGACTCTTTTGCAGAAATCTTGTGAACTCGTGGCCCGTTATACTGAGTTGGAAAAGAAACATATCCAGCTCGACCTTGACTTGAAACTTGTTCAGGAGAACTTCCAGAAGGCGAAGGACGAGGCAACAGGTACGATTGGTGAGAACTTGACGATTGTTTTTATCTTTCTGCCCATTATTGATTCTGACCTCCTTGTCATTTTGCAGAGAAAACGAAGGTGGCTCTGAACAAGAAGAACCAGGAACTTGCTGAGGCGCAGAAGGCTGCATTGGATAAAACGAAGCTGGCAGAAGAGAAGCTGGCTTCAGTCGGTAAATTCGAAGAAGAGAATGTCAACCTGAAAGCTGCTCTCGACGCGGCCAACAAGGAAGTCAGCCGTCTGAAGAACGACAAGATTGCTCTGAGTGACAAGGCAAGTGAACTGGTGGGGAAGAAGAATGATCTGGAAGCTTATCTGGGAGGGCTCGCCAAGAAGCTGTTCCTCATGCTTGAAGGTAACCTTTTTCACTCGACTGACCTGTCACCGTCGATTCGTTGTGGAACTGCTGGTTTAAGTTTGACTTGCGTTTACAGAATTTTGCCAAAACTTTGAGGAAGAGACCAGTCGAGTGGAGACAGGCTTGGATCCCATCAACTCTCCAATGAAGTATGAAGCCGCCATGAATGTGCTTCGTCTGGAGTCTCGCGTCACTGGTGTGGTGGACTATCTGGCCCGACTGAAGGCAGCAACATCGCGAATCGACATGACACTCTGGCCAGGGGAGATGCTTCAGAACGACCTCGAGTCTTTGATGACTCGACTGAATGAAGTCCCAGGCCGAGTGCAAGAGTGGAAGAAGTCTTCTGCCAGGTGCGGTGCTGATGTAGCTCTGTCTTTAGTCCGTGTCCACTGCAAAGATGCACGAGAGGAAAAGCTGGCGTCCCTCAAGGTGGCCAATACTAAGAAGCATGACTTTCGATCCTTCATGGAGACATTCATTGCTGCTGCCACTCGGATTGCTGATGGAATCGACCTGGATGAGTTCGCCGCGCCTTCCAGTCCTCCACCGGAGGAGTAAAAAACTTCTATGCTTGATGCCTTAAATTTGCCTCGGAATGCCGAGTGGTTTTTGTAACCGATAAACTTTAACAGGCTTGATGCCTGAGTACTTCTGGATCCGTAGGATGCTATCTGAACTTGGCTTTGCGGTTGAATATGTTTGCATTTGTCTTCGAACAACATTGTTCTTCGCTCGAAATATATTTTCGTGCTTGGGACTTGCTCTTGCAGGCAGGAGCGCAGATTTCAGTCGACTTGCGTCCTTGTGACCCAGGATGAAGCGCACATTGTATTTGTGCCGAAGCTCGAAGGAGAAGGTAGCAGTCGACCTGCACATTGCCGACCTTGTAGAGCGCACGTTGTATTTGTGCTGAAGCCCGAAGGAGAAGGTAACAGTCGACCTGCACCTCATAGTCCTTGCAGAGCGCACGTGGTATTTGTACCGGAGCCTGGAGGAGAAGGTAATCAGTCGACCTGCACCTCGTCGTCCTTGTAGAGCGCACGTGGTATTTGTACCGAAGCCCAGAGGAGAAGATAACAATCGACCTACACCTTATCGTCCTTGCGGGTCGGAACGATTTTCGTACTTAGGCGAGTGCTGGACTGCAGCTAAGCCCCCGAGTGTGAGGCAGACTCACCACTCGATAGGATTTTAAACACTTAGGCGAGCACTGGGCTGCAGCTAAGCCTCCAAGTGAGAGGCAGATTCATCACTCGGTAGGATTTTAAACACTTAGGCGAGCACTGGGCTGCAGCTAAGCCCCCAAGTGAGAGGCAGATTCACCACTCGGAGGATTTTAAACACTTAGGCGAGCACTGGGTTGTAGCTAAGCCCCCGAGTGAGAGGCAGATTCACCACTCAGAGGATTTTAAACACTTAGGCGAGCACTGGGCTGCAGCTAAGCCTCCGAGTGAGAGGCAGATTCACCACTCGGTAGGATTTTAAACACTTAGGCGAGCACTGGGCTGCGGCTAAGCCTCCGAGTGAGAGGCAGGTTCACCACTCGGTAGGATTTTAAACACTTAGGCGAGCACTGGGCTGCAGCTAAGCCTCCGGGTGAGAGGCAGATTCACCACTCGGAGGATTTTAAACACTTAGGCGAGCACTGGGCTGCAGCTAAGCCTCCGAGTGAGAGGCAGATTCACCACTCGGTAGGATTTTAAACACTTAGGCGAGCACTGGGCTACGGCTAAGCCTCCGAGTGAGAGGCAGGTTCACCACTCGGTAAGATTTTAAACACTTAGGCGAGCACTGGGCTGCAGCTAAGCCTCCGAGTGAGAGGCAGATTCACCACTCGGTAGGATTTTAAACACTTAGGCGAGCACTGGGCTGCGGCTAAGCCTCCGAGTGCGAGGCAGGTTCACCACTCGGTAGGATTTTAAATACTTAGGCGAGTATTGGATCACAGCTAAGCCCCCGAGTGGGAGACAGGCTCACCACTCGGTAGGATTTTTATTGTTTCTCATTGTATTTGTGCCGTAGCTCGAAGGAGAAGGTAGCAGTCGACCTGCACCTTGTCGTCCTTGCGGATCGGAATGAATTTCATACTTAGGCGAGTGCTGGACTGCAGCTAAGCCCCCAAGTGGGAGGTCTGCTCTGCACATTGCCGACCTTGTAGAGCGCATGTTGTATTTGTGCCGAAGCCCGAAGGAGAAGGTAACAGTCGACCTGCACCTCGTAGTCCTTGCAGAGCGCACGTGGTATTTGTACCGGAGCCCGAAGGAGAAGGTAATCAGTCGACCTGCACCTCGACATCCTTGTAGAGCGCACGTGGTATTTGTACTGGAGCCCGGAGGAGAAGATAACAGTCGACCTACACCTTGTCGTCCTTGCGGGTCGGAACGATTTTCATACTTAGGCGAGTGCTGGACTGCAGCTAAGCCTCCGAGTGGGAGGCAGACTCACCACTCGGTAGGATTTTAAACACTTAGGCGAGCACTGGGCTGCAGCTAAGCCTCCAAGTGAGAGGCAGATTCATCACTCGGTAGGATTTTAAACACTTAGGCGAGCACTGGGCTGCAGCTAAGCCTCCGAGGGGGAGGTTCGCTCTCCACTCAGTAGGATTTCAAACACTTAGGCGAGTACTGGACTGCAGCTAAGCCCCTGAGTGGGAGGTTTGTTCTCCACTCGACAGGATTTCAAACACTTAGGCGAAACAGATTCACAGCTAAGCCCCTGAGTGGGAGGTTTGCTCTCCACTCGGCAGGATTTCAAATACTTAGGCGAAACGGATTCGCGGCTAAGTCTCCGAGTGAGAGGCTTGCTCGTCACTCGGCAGGATTTTTTTTTACAAACTTAGGCGAAACGGATTCGCAGCTAAGCCACCCACTGGGGGATTTCTTACACAAGCAAAAGCGGCAACAATTAATGGGAAAATTATAACACTTTTGTCTTTGATAGATAAACTACAGGAGTACTTTTATTACATCTCATCCGAGTGAGTACTTAAGTGTAAAAGGGGCGGAGTAGATCCGCATTCCAAGCTCGTGGCTCGTCAATCTGGCGATCGATGTTGTAAAGACGGTATGCTCCGTTGTGGAGAACTTTGGTAACAATGAAGGGGCCTTCCCAAGTTGGGGCGAGTTTGTGTGGCTTCTGTTGGTCCACTCGGAGGACCAAGTCTTCTTCTTGGAAGGCTCGGCTCTTCACTTTTCTGGCGTAGAATCGGCGCAAGTCTTGCTGATAGATGGTCGATCGGATCATGGCCATCTCTCTTTCTTCTTCCAGAAGGTCGACTACATCTTGCTGGGCTTGTTCTGCTTCGACTTCAGAGTAGAGCTCGACTCGCGGTGCATTGTGAAGCAGGTCACTTGGCAGAACCGCTTCAGCTCCATAGACCAAAAAGAATGGAGTTCTCCCAGTCGACCGATTTGGAGTAGTCCTCAATCCCCAAAGAACTGATGGAAGTTCGTCGACCCACGCACCTGCTGCGTGCTTGAGGTCACGCATCAACCGGGGTTTCAGTCCTTTGAGAATTAGGCCGTTTGCTCTTTCTGCTTGTCCATTCGACTGGGGGTGGGCGACTGAAGCGTAGTCGACTCGTGTGCCTTGAGAAGCGCAGAAGGCTTTGAATTGATCGGAATCGAAGTTTGACCCATTGTTAGTGATGATGCTATGCGGAACTCCATATCTGAATATCAATTATCTGATGAAGCTGATGGCAGTGCCAGCATCAAGATTTTTAATGGGCTTGGCTTCGATCCACTTGGTGAACCTGTCGACTGCCACCAGTACATGGGTGAAGCCGCTCCTGCCAGTTCTCAGTGGTCCAACCATATCTAACCCCCAAACAGCGAAAGGCCAGACGATTGGAATGGTCTTCAAGGCTGAGGCGGGCTTGTGTGACATATTGGAGTAGAACTGACATCCTTCACACTTGTCGACTATCTCTTTCGCCATTTCATTTGCTCTAGGCCAGTAAAAACCCACTCGGTATGCTTTAGCCACGATGGTCCGAGAGGACGCATGATGGCCACAGGTCCCTGAGTGGATGTCGTTGAGAATCATTCGACCCTCTTCCGGCGTTATGCATTTCATGCTGACTCCAGTCGCACTTTCTCTGTACAACTGTCCCTTCATGACAGTAAAGGTCTTGGATCGACGGACGACCTATCGAGCCTCTTCTTCATTCTCTGGGAGCTCTTTCCTTAGGATATACGCGATGTAAGGCACTGTCCAGTCGGGAGTCATAACCAGAACTTCCATGATTAGGTCGACTACGGCTGGGACCTCAACTTCAGTCGGATCCGTGGCACTTTTTGGCTGCGGGGCTTCTTCGGTGAAAGGATCCTCTTGAACTGACGGCGTGTGAACATGCTCCAAAAACACGCTGGCTTCTCTTTTGGAACCTATCTTCGCCAAGTCGTCAGCTGCTTGATTTTTTAGTCGGGGTATGTGATGAAGCTCTAACCCCTCGAATTTCTTCTCCAGCTTTCTTACCGCGTTGCAGTAACCAGTCATAGCTGGGCTTCTAACGTCTCACTCTTTCATCACTTGGTTAACCACTAAATCCGAGTCGCCGTAGACCATGAGGCGACGGACGCCGAGTGAAATGGCCATACACAACCCATACAAAAGTGCTTCGTATTCTGCTTCGTTGTTGGAGGAATCAAAGTGAATCTGGAGTACATATCTGAGCTTATCTCCTCGGGGGGAAACCAACACTACCCCAGCCCCGGAACCATTCAGCATTTTAGAGCCATCGAAGAACATGGTCCAGTGCTCCGAGTGAACTTGAGTCGGCAGTTGTTGTTCAGTCCACTCGGCGAGGAAATCTGCTATTGCTTGGGACTTGATAGCTTTCTTTGCCTCAAATCTGATATCCAGGGGAAGGAGTTCAATCGCCCATTTTGCCACTCGACCAGTTGCGTCTCTGTTGTGCAGAATCTCTGATAATGGGGCGTCGCTGACGATTGTGATGGTATGGTCAGAGAAGTAGTGAGCAACTTTCTTCGTGGTCATATAAATCCCATATACAAGCTTCTGGTAATGAGGGTATCTTTGCTTTGATGGGGTCAGGACTTCAGAAATATAATATACTGGGCGCTGAACTTTGAAGGCTTTCCCTTCTTCTTCCCGCTCGACCGTAAGTACTGTACTGACGACTTGTCCTATGGCTGCAATGTAAAGCAGCAAAGGCTCTTTGCTGATCGGGGCAGCAAGCACCGGCTGGGTGGAAAGCAGGGTTTTTAACTCTGCAAACGTTGCGTCAGCTTCAGGAGTCCACTCGAACTTGTCTGACTTCTTCATCAGTCGGTAAAGAGGCAATGCCTTCTCACCGAGACGAGAGATGAATCGACTTAAAGCGGCCAAGCAACCAGTAAGCTTCTGAACATCGTGCACATGCACAGGTCGTTTCATTCGGAGTATAGTGCCCACTTTCTCTGGGTTTGCGTCGATTCCTCATTCGGAAACGAGAAAACCGAGCAACTTTCCGCCAGGAACTCCGAATGTGCACTTGGATGGATTAAGCTTGATATCATACCTCCTGAGGTTGGCAAATGTTTCAGCGAGGTTAGTCAGCAGGTCGGAACCTTTCCGTGACTTGACCACAATGTCATCCATGTATGCTTCCACATTCCGACTGATTTGAGTGAGCAAACACTTCTGAATCATCCTCATGAACGTAGCTCCGGCATTCTTGAGGCCGAATGGCATGGTGACATAACAAAAGCACCCGAATGGTGTGATGAAAGTTGTTTTGATCTCATCGGGTCCATACAGACGGATCTGATGGTACCCGGAATAGGCGTCTAAGAAAGACAATCGCTCACATCCCGCAGTTGAGTCGACTATTTGGTCGATGCGGGGGAGAGGAAAATGATCTTTCGGGCAGGCCCGATTGATATGTTTAAAGTCGATGCACATGCGAAGTGACTTGTCCTTCTTGGGGACCATGACGACATTGGCGAGCCACTCGGAGTGGTAAATCTCTCGGATAAACTCTGCTGCTAAGAGCCGAGCCAACTCTTCACCAATAGCCTTCCTTTTCTGGACGGTGGACCGCCGCAGATGTTCCTTGACAGGTTTTGCCTTTGAATCGACTCGTAGACGGTGCTCAACCAGCCCCCTGGGTACACCTGGCATGTCAGAAGGTTTCCATGCAAAGATGTCCCAGTTCTCATGGAGGAACTGGATGAGCGCTTCTTCCTATTTGGGGTCGAGTGTTGTGGAGATATTAGTAGGAGCAGTGTTGGGGTCGGTCGGGTGGATGTGAACTGGCTTTGTCTCACCGGACGACTGAAACGCTGATTCCGTAGCGGACTTCTTAGCTCGTAACAAATCACTCGGGTCTGCATTTCTCTGGTGTTCCTGCCACTCTTCTACTACCATTTGAGCATCGGCGATCTTTAAGCCTTTTTGAAAGCACTCTTCCGCCTTCTTGCAATTACCAGTAACAGTGATCATGCCTTTAAGGCCAGGCATCTTCAATTTGAGGTACACGTAACATGATCGAGCCATAAAACGTGCATAAGCTGGCCTGCCCAAAATGGCGTGATAGGCACTTTGGAAATCCACAACCTCAAATGTCAAATTTTATTTGCGGAAGTTTTTGGAATCACCAAAAACCACATCGAGAGCAATCTGGCCGAGTGATGCGGCCTTCTTGCCAAGAATGACTCCATAGAAACTCATGTTGCTTGTGCTGAGTCTGGACATCGGAATGCCCATCCCTTCCAGTGTCTCTGCGTACAGTATGTTCAAACTACTGCTGCCATCCATCAACACTTTAGTCAATCGAGTACCTTCGACGACTGGGTCGATCATCAGAGTCTGCCTCCCAGGGGTGGCTATGTGCGTCAGGTGATCAGATTGGTCGAATGTGATGGCCGTCTGAGACCACTTTAGATAATTGGGTGTGTCGCCGGAGCAACCATATTCACCTCTCGGTTTATAACTTTCAGTCGACTTTTGCTCTCAACGTCAGCAAAAATCACCAGAGTGGAATTGACCTGAGGATATTCCTCGTCACTACCCCCCTTGTCCTCAACTTTGTCTGACTCCTTTTCTTTATCCTTGGACTATTTCCCTTGGAACTGCTGTATCAGGAGTCGACACTGCCGAGTGGTATGCTTCGGGTAAATGAAATTACCCTCTTCATCTTTCTTTGTGTGGATGTGACACGGTAAATCCATCACATCATTTCCTTCTTTATCCTTCACTTTCTTGGGGTTCCAAGGCCCTTTGGGCTTCCCTTTGAACTTTCCTTGAGTCACGGCCAAGGCTTCTCTACGAGCAGCTGGCTCGGCTTTCTGTTTTTGCTTCCGACTGGAGTTCCCTCCTCCGGTTTCCTGGGCGACTGACTTGTGCTTGCCACTCCGGAGCCGATCCTATTCCTCACCATTGGCATATTTGGTGGCTATATCCATCATTCGACTCAAAGACATGTCTCTGGTTCGACCGAATTTCAGGCTTAGCTCTCTGTACTTAACGCCTTCCTTGAAGGCACAGACTGCCTGGTGATCAGATACATTCTCTACCGTGTGATGTAATGTGATCCATCTCTGGATGTAATCCCTCAAAGTCTCATTCGACTTCTGCACACAAGATTGTAGCTCTGTCAGTCCTGCTAGTCGCTTGCATGTTCCTTCAAACGTTCTGACAAACACTCGGGAGAGATCTTCCCATGTGTAGATGCTGCTGGGTGTCAACTGATTCAGCCATGCCCTGGCTGATCCCTCCAACATAAGAGGCAGATGTTTCATGGCCACCTCATCATTTCCGCTGCCGATCTGGACAGCCACTCGGTAGTCCTCAAGCCAAGTATTGGGCTTAGACTCACCATTGAAATTACTGACTCCAGTCGCCAACCTGAAGCTGGGAGGAATCACTGCGGCCCTGATGGCTCTACTGAAACACTCTAGTCCGGAGACATGCACTCGGCTGCTGGTGGGTACATCTCTGTCGTGACCCTCTCTGTGAGCTCTGTTCCGGTCGACCAGACCTTGAATGATGATGGATCTCGCATCAAAGCCTGGTTCCCTGGGGTCGACTGGAATTCTTCGCCCGCCACTGTGCTAGCGTCCATCATCCTGCTGTCGCGGTGCGTAGGATCCACCCCTTGGGGGAGGGGTGGGCACTCGACGTCGATCATCGCGATCGAATCGGTTATCATACTGCTCGGTTCATGTACTGATCGTGCCGGTCTCCACGCCCTTCACGCCTCGGGGGCGATCTGGGGCTATGAGCCGACTGGACCGTATTTGCTACCACGGATTTGTTGTGAATCCTGTTCCGTGACTGTGATACAATTGAATTTTGATCTCCTGCTGCCCGGAGTAAATCTCTGATCTGCATCAAGCCTCTGCCAGCCTCTGACTGGGAAGGCTGAAATGATTCTGCTATACGGGCTGCAGCTACTAAATTCTGAATCGGAGTTTGATATACCTGAGTCGGAGGTGAAAAGAGCTGACATCGAGTGGAGTCCGGGACCCGTTGTCGCGCACGCTCGTCGAGTGCTCGCTGAAGGTTCTCCAGTCGAGTGCGCTCAGCCAGGTTGTCCAGGCGCGCGTCCTCTAAGGCGCGAGCCTCAGGGGTTTCTCCAACGATAGGAGTGTGAAGTGCATCCATGTTCCGGCGGCGAAGTTCTTCCCTCTGCAGCGAAGTGAGGGGCTCGGGGAGGTATTCCTCATGGGCATGCGACGGATCACCTCCGCCGTCACCTTCCTCGGCATCGGGAAAGCTGGGGGGACCGTGTGGTCCATTAACCATCAGGACCTCCGCCGCTGGATCACTGTTGTCGCACTCGGATGCAGTCTCTACGGAGCCAGTCGAACAGGTCGTAGAGAGATTCGTCGGGCTCGATTGCCGCGACTTGGGCGGTGGTCGACTGGCGAGCCACCGCGTGCCTCACCCACCGCTGAAGCCTCGACCGACCGGAGCGCTTGCGCCGGCGGGAAGCTGGAAGGGAGGATGACACAAAAACTGGTCGATACTGGGTCGACGGTTGCCGCAGGAGGACGCCGCAGACGCACGCGCGAAAGTGTGTCGCTCCGCGGACTAGGAGCGCGTCGACGTCGAGTGGAGCCTCCTGAAGCCAGGCAGAGTCGTCGGCGACTAACGTGAGCGCGCCAAGACGGATCTCGCGGCCCTCAACCAAAGCTCCGCCTGAAACCATGATGAAGGAGATCAGAAAAAATTTGCAACTTCTTCAATAAGTCGCTAAGACACCTGCCCCACGGTGGACGCCAACTGTCGTGGTTCTAAGTCTGACAGTAGTGTAGGGGGGTACTAAGGGAGAGGCAAGATCCTAGCAATGGAGTAGTTGTACACGCAAGAGTTTTACGAGTTCAGGCCCTTCTCGGAGGAAGTAACAGCCCTACGTCTCGGAGCCCGGAGGTGGTCGACTGGATTATATGCGTGTGAGTTATAGGGGTGTGAACCCTTTACACTTAGGAGGGGGTGGCTTATATAGAGTTCGCCAGACCCCTCCAGCCCTCAGTTATGCAGGGTTTAAAGTACATTAAGACCGGGGGTTACTGATAATGCCCACATAAAGTGCTATGAAGACCATAAAGACTACTTAATGACAGACCGTTGCGTGCAGAGTGACTTTAGATCTCCCGGCTGTCGAGTGGTTAGCTCCATCGTCGAGTGGTTATCTTCGCGGTCGAGTGTCCCAGAGTCTGTCGAGTGGATCACCTCTGGGTCGACTGACAGGTAGTTTCTTCTAGAGATGTCCTTGGGTAGGGTAATTTAGACAGGTCCATGACCCTACCCTAGGTACATAGCTTCATCAGCGGCCGAAAAGTCACCTGGGGGCCTTGTTGGGGGCGCGGCTGGAGATGCTCTTAGTATGTCGACTGAGACAAGTTTTCGTTAGTGAGGTGACCCAAATTTTGTTTCCAATTGACTGACGTGTAGCCAGTCCCGATGAAAGCAGCGGTTTGTTGCTCTTGAGAAGGAAAAAACTAATGCCTCAGTTACTAAAGTTATTTTTCAGAGGTTTCTAAGAAAAAGTATTTGTCGAGACATACCTAAAAAATCCCAGCCGCCTCCTCCTCCTCCTCCAAAACATATCTAGGGTTTGTGCCTCTCGCCGGCGCCGGCGCAGGTTCGCCTCGTCTCCAGTGGCCTTAGGGCCATGGGGACGCGGTGGATCTTGGCAAGGGCCGGCGGGAGGGCTTCGTTGTTAGTTCTTTCTTCGAGTTTTGTTAGGGTTCGTGTCCTGCTCAGGAATACGAGACGGCGGCGGCTCCCTGAAGATGGAATAAAGGTCTCCCCGCCTAGCCCCCGTTCCGATGGTGCGTCTAGCATCATTGGTAGGCGTGTGGAGGTGTGTCTCCGGCGGATCTATCCTCGGTTGATTTGCTCGGATCTGGTTGTTGTTCGTCTATGTTCGTGTGCCTTTGGGTTGGATCCTTTCGATCTACGTTATTCTTCGTCGGCGACAGTTGCTGTTCTGGTGCGCTGGTCCTATATATGGAGCCTTAGCACGACAACTTCCCGACTGTCTACTACAACAAGTTGTGCCCGACTCCGGCGAGGGAGGGGCGATGACGGCGGCGCGCCTTCGGCTCGCTTCAGTGCTTGTAGTCGTCGCTAGGTGGTCTACGAATCTGAATGTAATTTTTATTATGGTGTTCGTTGTACTGCCATAATTGAAGATGAATAGATCGGAAGCTCTTTCTCGCAAAAAAAAGAGACATACCTAAAAAATATTTTGTCCAACTTATTTTGGTTCTTCTCATCCAAACAAGACAATCTAAGCACAATGTAGCAGAATTCCTTCCCACGCAGGCCCTTTCCCCACCGTTCCTTAATCTCATCCTTCACAAGCATATTCCCCCATGATTCCTTCTCTCTTCTCCACCCCTCCTTTGGACGCCTATCTTTGCCAGATGTGCCCCCATGGAGCCATGAGTCATAGACGAGTGATTTGGTGGAGCTCGAGGTCACACCACCAAGCTCCGAAAAGGCATTGGGATTTGGGAGTATGGGGAATGGGTCCAGTGTCACCCAATCTGAGGCCAATGGGGTTCTGGCAAGTCAGATTCGTCACCTGTGTGCCTGGTCCAGCCAAGGCGATGCCTGCGTTGATGATGGTAGTGAAAATTGGGGGTTTTATGTTGCTTACGTTGTTTAGAAATATTACAAGTTCAATATGGATTTTCTACATACACACAGGTGACATGCGACGATGACATTGGATTGTCTGTTGCATATATTGCGTTGGAGATGCAAGTTGTATTTGTGTTGTTGTGGGCTTTGACTTCTATATGCATTGCAGATTTTTTTTTCTCAACGATTCGCTGCAATCAATGGGAATGTGTTGCATACACAATTTTTTGCAGCATGGATATGTTTGAAATGTTGTGACATTTTTTTTTGCATGTTTTTTCTTGTCCTAAATAAAAAATGTTGCGTTGGTGTTGCAGGAAATATTGCATGTGCAGGTTTTTTATTTCAAAGATTGGATGCTCCAAATTGATCACTTAAGTCAGATCTAATGGCTGCAAAGGCGGCGGATCGGTGAATAGAAGTAGTCGGCAGAAGCCTAGCATTGGCAATACAAATGCTTGACAAAATACGAGTTCTCTAGAAACCTTGTAACGAGGATTAGGTTTAGCCTCTAATAATAAAAACACAACCTGCGTTTTGAGGGAAGATTTCTATGTCCTTTATGCACCGCATCGTCCCATGCTCTCTATCGCCGCATGTGTTGGTACTTGGTAGTAGCTGAAGCGTGTAGGCACGCAGAGTGGATGGAACCTGGTAGCAGCTGGAGGAGCGCCATTCCTTCATAACAAGGAAAAAGTGGAGTGCCATTTCCATTCAACAACCATAACATCAGCAAAGCATGGCATATTGAGGATCGAGTTCATCTTTTTATCATTCTCAATCTTTCTTAGGGGCTTATCAAAGTCAAACATGCATTATGTCGCATAACTAGCATAAGAAGCGACCAGAAGAGGCTACAACCAATTACCATTTCATAGGTTTTTGTCTTAAGGAAATGAAGTACGATGAGTACTGTATATATGATCCATGGTCCTGTGAACCGCAGCTGAATCATCACACTTAGTCATCCGGCATCCAACCGTAGTCCATATCATGGTCATAGGAAGCGGTCCCAAACCCATAATCATAAGGCCCATTCGAAGCGTGGCGATCGTCGGACATCCAGCCATAGCCGATATCGCCATGGTAGGAAGCGGTCCCAAACCCATAAGCATAAAACTCATCCCAATCATAATGGTGATCTTGTGAAGCCGGAAGCCCCAGGGTCTTGACAGTGGCACACTTTGCTCGCAGCGCGACATCAGCGACTATGTTGTAGCAGTCGACCACGGAGAGATACTCCAGGCACGGGCAGGCGTCGACGACGGCCATGAGCTCGTCGTTCGTGATCTCGCTGCGGGCGAGGCTAAGGTGCCGGAGCTCGTGCATCATCGAGATGCCTGCCACCTCCCCGCTGTCCCACCTGCGCCTCCACGTTTTGTCCAGCACCAGCCGCTTCAACCGCAGGCATGCCCTGCCAGTGGCCACCATTACGTCGCCGCGGACACCTACACAACCAGAAAGCTCGATGTCTTCTAGCTGAGTGCACTTGGTTACCAGATCGGTGAACCCCTGGCTGGTTACATGGTAGCATGATAAGAGGGCAAGCCCCTTCAGAGAGGGCGACCTGCAAAGTAAGTAAAAGAGATAACGGGATTACCATCCTCTCCACACTAGGATGCAGACAGTCGAGTAGGATTGCCAAGTAAGAAATCGGCAAAACAAGTTTTTAGAAAAATTAATGACAACATCAACATGATCTAAGCACAAGGTTTCCAATAGATGGCATGCACTTCCGTAAAAATACACTGGAAATTAAGTGAAAACTGATGTAGTACGATTATTTGTTCTGTGAAAACACTTCTATGATAAGAAGATGAGTACCTGGCACCAATATAAGTGAGGACCTCATCGGTAACAAAGTTGGCCCCCACAAACACCTCCAGCTTCCCGTTGGATCGGTCCACGGCCTCCTTCGCCATTGCGCACATGACTCGGGTGCTCTTGCTCAAGCGGTTTTGGCCGGGACTGGGACGGGCAAACGCCACGCCTCTGTTTGGATCGTCCAAATCAGCACCTCTGTTCTTCGCCATCACCTCCTTGTCCCGCGGCCCGCGCCCCATGTCCACCCTGCGCCAGAGCTCAGGCGCCTTGGCCGCCTCCAGCCACGAGTGGCACACGAGGCCAGCGCCCATGAGAACGTCGACGGCGCCAAGCCCCGCGAAGACCGAAGTAAGCGCATCCAGAGGCAGCTCCGACCAGTCCCTGACTGATGGCACCGGCGTAGGCGCGGCGTCTGGCTGCGGCTCCATTTCCTTGGGACACCTGAAAACAATGGTGGCCATGAGAAGATGGCAAGACGTGCTCGGTCGTGAAGCTTGGTGTAAAAGAGCTGATGGATCGGATGATGAACCTCGAATCCCAGAACGGCGTCTTGCGTCGGCGGAGCGGCAGCCAGTGCTCCAGTAGGGGCGAATGAACCAGCGTCGTTCGAGGTGGTTTACAGAAGCCGGTGGTACTCAGTAAACGAGGAAAGCAGATTGGGCACACATGGTCACGAGCGAGATATAGTTGACCGTCGGCTCGTAGCTGGAAGTTGGAACAACAGGGTAGCCTATTAATTTCGGGATAGAACGTTTATCATTGATTGGAGAATTTGAAAGGGTTTTTACTTTCACAGATAATCAGACGGACGGAAGGGTGGCTAAACTGCACAAAAATAGTTGGTGCGAGGGTTGTTGGGCGGGAAACTTGTACGATCTTCCAGCCTCTCGCGGCCAGCGAATGAACCATCGTCGTTCAAAAAAAAAAAAAAGAACGGTTTACCCCCAGTCTTCATGTGTTGTAGCCGGTGCTGGGCCAGCTGAGAGGGTACTTGGATACGTTTTAGTTCGATGACTAAAATTAGTGGGATTAAAACTTGCTAGCTTCACCCATGCTTGGATACAAATACTAAATAGACTAAAATTGAGTTAATGAATATTTATTATCCTCCAAACCCTCCAATCTAGAACTCGCATGTGTTAAAGGAGAGGAGTTAAATGAGGAGAGAGAGGACTAATCCACATTTTAGTAGGGTTCCCCTGACTAAAAATTTTTAGTCTCAAGACCCTCTAATCCAGAACTCGCATGTGTTAAAGGAGAGGAGTTAAATGAGGAGAGAGAGACTAATCCACATTTTAGTAGGGTCCCCTGACTAAAATTTTTAGTCTCAAGACTAGTTCTAGCCTCTCTTTAGTCATGGGTGATTGGAACTTTAGCCTCTAAAAGAGACTAGTTTTAGTCAGACTAAAAATAGTTCCTTGGATCCAAGCATGCTCTGATTTCGCTTATCCTCCCTGTTTTTACAAAAAACACTCGTCCCGTTTTATATATAAAGCAACGGGTCATACAGCCCAGCGCATACAACTCGACCGCATACAAATGTACCAAGACAAGATACAACAGTGAAAGAAACGGCTACGCCACCCAAACCACACATAAAGAGACAAAGTCATGCCCGACTAACTGAGGACTCCAAGACGGCGCCTCCAACAATGTTACTACATTGGAGTGTCGCCACCCCCCCCCTCCCCCCTCCCCCGGTCCAAAGGATTAAGGTCTTCACCCGGAGCCACCCAAAGGACAGAGAGAGTCGCGACGATGCCTTCAAGAAGTATACGATGCCCACAGACGCCGTCGCCGTCGACCTGGCCAAAGCCAAGCATGGAATGGCCCCCGGCACTAAAACCCTGCCTCCGGAAAGTGGTGCGACCAATCACGAGGGCACCTGCCGCACCACCCTCACCGGACGTCAAGCACCTGTCACCATGTCGCCCTCACGGCCATGAAAACCAGCCCACACCTGAGTCGCTGTCTCCGCCCACGAGCATCATGGCTCCACCACCCCATCTGAGACGTGCAGTTACGCCAGCCAAAGACATGAGTGGAAAGATCCCTCCTTTCTCACCCATGGGCGGCCCCAGTGCCGAGACCCACCTAGGTGCGACAGATATGGTCTACACCGCCCCGCCTTGCCCCTCCCGGGCAAGGGGCGAGCTCTCCAGTGGCACACCACCACCGGACGAGAGGCAAGGATGACTCTGCAGCCCCCCTGGCGATGGAATCGTCCCTCAATGATGGACGGCGAATGATGATCTGCCCCATTGCAGCACACCAATATGTGTGGAACATAGTAAACTTGTGTGGTTGGTGGACATGCAAATGATCGATCCAATCATCTGCATAAGGGCCAAGCAGGTGGATCCGATGAAGTAATCTGGTACTCTTTAAAGGTCGATAGGAGTACCAATCACATATGATCTCCATAGTTTTCATCTTGATAATAAATGTATCATTGACATTAAATGGCAATCTAAATTTCCAAAAATCCATTTCGGCTCTTGGGAGCATGTGCTCCTACGTGCCAAAAAAATGCTTTCTCAAATGTAAACAAAATCAAAGAAAACAAGATGTGTTCATAGTCACATCCAAATGCTACCCGCAAATATTTAGGTGAAAAGCTTAAGCATCTTGGCATGCAGAAAAAAAACAAGTTGAACACAAAATGTTGCACCCAACTTTGTATTTTTCAGCGACGAAACATTGTTGCTCCGTTTTGCATGAAAAATATGAACATGTTTGCGACACTAACATGAACATCTACAAAAAGAATTGGATTTTAAAATTTTATTTCTATTTTTTTTTGAATTGACTGCTCACTGGGGGAGCAAATGCACTCCTCCACCGCAATAAGTCCCCGCTGGTCGGGGGAGTGTCTCCAAATTTCAACCATTGAAAAAAAATGTCAACTTTCATGTTTGCCATTCGGTCTACTAGGCAACTTTAACCACTAGTGTTTGTCCCTAAAACGCGAACCAACATGTGGTTGAGATGGTTAGGTGGACAGTGGTATTTCCAACCCACCAGGGTTCAAATCCTAGTGCTCGCATTATTCCTGGATTTATTTCAGGATTTCCGGCGATGCGTTTTCAGTGGGAGGAGACGTTCCCGTCGACAACGAGGCGCTCAAAACATATCGAAGTCCCATTTGTTTCATTCCAAGTCATTTTTCTTAAGTTTGACTAAATTTCTCTACTAACTAAAAGAAACGTAAGGTTCTCTCTTCCCTCTTACGTTCATCCAACCTCCTCATCAAGACCTCCCGCGTATGTTTCCCACTCTCGCATTGACTTTTTAGGAATGCTATCTCCCCACCCATCTGGGGTTTCCTATTTAAACCGTGTTTCCATCTTTGGTAATTGGTAACAAATCATGGTAACCCAATCATGTTCAAAAGGAAGGAAGGAATCAATCAATCAAAAGGAATGAATCAATCAAGTTAGTATTTGGTTTTTTGGAAATGGAGGCATACCCCCGGCCTCTGCATCATGATGATGCATGCAGCCCTCTTATTAAAAATCCATAAAGTATCGTCATAAAGGTCTTACAGCTCGCAAACGGAGCAAAACAAAGTACATAAACCGGAAAAATACAAGCGGACAAAGACAACCGATACGGCAATAATAACACGCGGTTGATGCGTTCGGATCTGGTGTCAAGTTATCTACAACCGGACATTAACAACTTCTCATCTGCCAATAACCGTAGGCACGGCTTTCGAAAGATTATACCCTACAGGGGTGTCCCAACTTAGCCCATGACAAGCTCTCGCGATCAACGAAGGAATAGACCTTCTCCCAGGAAGACCCGATCAGACTCGGAATCCCGGTTTACAAGACATTTCGACAATGGTAAAACAAGACCAGCAAAGCCTCCCGCTGTGCCGACAAATCCCGATAGGAGCTGCACATATCTCGTTCTCAGGGCACACCGGATGAGCCAGACGTCGGGTTGGCATAGACCCTGGTTGCCCAGGGGGCGCCGGACATCGCTCGGTTTGGACCAACACTTAGACAAGCACTGGCCCGGGGGGGTAAAATAAAGATGACCCTCAGGATGCGCGACTCCCAAGGGAAAAAGGGCTAGGTGAGGCAAATGGTAAAACCAAGGTTGGGCCTTGCTGGAGGAGTTTTATTCAAAGTGAACTGTCAAGGGGGTCCCATAAATCACCCGACCGCGTAAGGAACGCAAAATCCGGGAATATAACACCGGTATGACGGAAACTAGGACGGCAAGAGTGGAACAAAACACCAGGCAAAAGGCCGAGTCTTCCACCATTTACCAAATATATAGATGCATTGATAATATAAGAGATATTGTGATATCCCAACAAAAATCCTGTCCACCATGGAGCAATCTTCAACTTCACCTGCAACTAGCAACGCTATAAGAGGGGCTGAGCAAAAGCGGTAACATAGCCAAGCAACGGTTTGCATAGGAAAGGTGTCAAAGGTTAGAGGTTCATGGCAATATGGGAGGCTTGATAAACAGGTAATAGGTAGCGCAGCATAGCGATAGAACGAAGCAACTAGCATAGCAATGATAGTAGTGAGATCCAGGGTAGCGGTCATCTTGCCTGAAATCCCGCAAGGAAGAAGAACGAGTCCATGAAGAAGACGAACGGATGAAGCCGAACCAAGCGTAGACGAACGAATCCTCACGATCGCAACGAAACAGGAACTAACAAGAAGAGGCACACAACATGGTAAACACATCACACATGAACAAGGCATGATGCACAACAAAGTATGATGCATGACAAAGCTACGCGAAGCTACTCATGGCAAGGGACGATGCAAACAAGAGCAACACATCAAGGCAAGTTTAAATGAGGCCGGAAACAACATATAACAATTCCGGTAAGTCTTCATATGCATATTTCGAAATTGGTTCAGATCTGAATAAACCTTATGTTCAAGTTGTTAAACAGCAAGTTAAGATGCACAAGGATGATCTACACGAGATTCTAGTCAAGTTACATATAAAGTTCGTTTAGTTCAGAGCTACGGCCTAGAAGATATGAGCAAAACAAGTTAAACATGGCATTGATGCAAAATGCATACAAACATCAAGCAAACACCTCAAAACATGGATGCAACATGATAATATAAAACTACATGCAATTCTAAGAAAGTTTCATATAGAGCACACTCAAAACGGAGCAACGGTTCAACACACACACATGAAACAAGTTATAGCAACAATCTGTCCAAAACAGCAACTAGGCATATTGCAAGCATCAAAACAACATGCTACAGGACCTCAACAAGAAAACAAAAGGCATGATCATGATGTACAGGTAAAGCACAACAAAACATGAACACTGAGCTATCTCCAGAAATCACTAGAACATGCTCAAACACGCATGGTAAGATTGCAAGTTATAACAATTTCAGACTTTGCAGAAAATAACATCACGATGTAATGTTTAGAGCTATGAAACAACATGGTACAAGAACTTATCATGGCAAACAAAGGCATGGCATGAATCTACTAATTGCATAGATCAAAAGTCCCTTACTGACCATAAGCCAAAAGGGATCAGAAAATATGATGGCACCCATGTAAACATAGCAAGTTATTATATAGATTCATACATGGCAGGAACATAATTATGAAGGCATGTAGATGAGCTTGTGCAACTCACTACAGAGCAATACATGGCATGGCAAGGCACCCAACAGTAAGAAGGCATGTTTGTGAAGCTAAGGATTGCAAGAGCAAGTTCATAGGGTGCATGGAACACTAGCAAAACACTTGGAAACAACTCAACTTAATGTTAACAGGCTGACAGCAACATTATGAAGCAACTTTGGAGCAAGATATGAACAAGCTACAGCAACCTATAAATGCAACCAAGAGCATAGATGGATAGAGCATAACCATATGTTCAAAACACCCTTACTAAAGTATCTCAAAATATGCATGGATCTCTCTGTAACATCAAGTTTACATGGCATCAAAATAACAGCAGAACAGGGATTAAAATCAGTAACATCACGAAGCCTAGTTTGCATGCTTGTGCTAGTCACCACATTGATCACAAAAATACATGGTAAGCACATCTGTGAAGAAGACATAGCATAGATCAAAACACATGTAGACATCAACCTCATAGGATGCACACATCAATCATGGCAAAAATGACAAAAGAGCTCGTTCTGTTAACAGACAGCAGATAACATTATGAAGCACTCTTACAATGATGATTCGGGCATCTAGATGAGCTCAAATGAAAATGATGCAATAGAACGAAATGATGTACTCGTTGAAGCAAACAATTTGACATATTACACGCACGAAATGGAGCTACGGATGCAGAGATACAGCAAGACAAACATGGCATGATTATTACACAGATTCGGGACTTAGACGATTTCGGGGAGGAAGTCAACCTCGTGGATCCAGATCCAGATCGGGGCGGCATGCGACCCGAGGCGGGCTGGGCTCGCCGGAGACGAAGAGGGTCGCGGTGGCCGGGGCAGGAGAAGGTCGCCGGAGGTCGGGGACGACCGGGGAGCTCGGGGCGGCGCCGGTCCTGGGCGGAGGAGGCCGGGGCGGCACTGGGCGCGGGCGACCGGGGCGGATCCGACCGCGGCGGCGCCGGAGGAGGCGCGGGCGAGCGGCGGCTCCGGCCAATGGGGGAGGAGCGCGGAGGGCGCGGCAACGAGCGAAGGGCGGCGGCGGGCGGCGGCGAGCGCGGCGGCGCCGGGCGGTGGAGGCGGCAACCGCGGCGGCGCGGCGCCAGCGGCGGCCGGGTAGGGCGCCGGGCACGGGCGGGCAGACGGGCCAGGCGGCGCGCAGCGATGCGGGCCGAGCGGGCCCGTGATGGGCTCCGCGGGCCGGCGGCGCGGGGCTGGCGGCGGAGGCCACGCGGCACGCTCTGATTGGACGGGGCGCGGCGGCGGACGCATCCGGCCAGGGACGGACATGTCCGGCGCGCGCGGAGGGGAAAATCTAGGGTTTGGGGTAGAATGACCCGAAAATTTCGGGGGAGGTCTAGTTTTATAGGTAGAGGGAGCTAAGAGAGTCCAAATAAGGAGCGGTTTTCGCCCACACGATCGTGATCGAACGACCGAGAGCATGGAGGGGAGTTAGATGGGTTTTGGGCCACTTTGGAAGGGTGTTGGGCTGCAAAGAGAAGGAGGCTTTTGCGGTTACCCGGTTAACCGTTGGAGTACCAAACGAACTCCAAATGGCACGAAACTTGACAGGCGGTCTACCGGTGCTATACCAAGGCCACTTGGCAAGATTCGGTCCATTCCGAGAAAGTTTAACACCCACTCAAAACAGGAGACGAAAAGGGGAACGCCGGAGGGCATAGGAGTGCCAGATTGCGAAACGGACAACGGGGAAAAGGCTTGGATGCATGAGACGAACATGTATGCAATGCAATGCACATGATGACATGATAAAATGCAACACGCAAGCACATGACATGGCAACTACGGCGAATAACTGGCAGACACCTGGCGCATCGGATCCGGGGCGTTACATAAGGATAAGCTCTCTAGACTCCTATCCTGTTATGCGAACGCCATCCGCACCGGTTGAATATAACCCGAGTCACCATCTCCCATTGGTTGCACCTAGTAACCAAAGGCTCCCTGGAGTCCATAGGAGTGGGTAAGGACCACGTACGGATCCAAGCTGTAGCTCTGAAGATAACCTGCAAAAAAGTTAAGTTGTGTTGTCTGTTAAAAATCATATCATTTCTGTAGTTCCATATAGCCCGTAATAGCGTGCATATTCCAATCCGAATATGAACTGCCGTGATCTATTCAACCCCAGCTAACCACGTCCCAAACAAAGACGCAATATCTACTGGAGCATTGATATTAAAAGCTATATGAATCGTTCTCCAAAGTAACTTGGCAAGTGGGCATTCAAGAAATAAATGTTGTATTGTCTCATCATGAGCACAAAAACAACACCGCGAGTTGCCTACCCATCGCCTCTTAAGTAAGTTGTCCTTTGTGAGTATTACTTGCTTGTGGACAAACCACATAAAAAATTTAATCCGCAAAGGAACCTTAACCTTCCATGTATGTAATGACCTTGAGAGGGGGCCAGAATTAATCAAATCCGTATAAAAAGATTTCACAGTAAATATCCCATTTTTAGTTAACTTCCACTGTGTTGAGTCCAGCATGTCGGAGAGTCGAACTTCAATCAATCTCCGAACCAAGTGCATCCAGACTGTCTATCTCTCACCCACTAACGTACGTCTGAACTGGATGTTCAAGGGGATAGTTTGAAGGACGATACCTACATAATCCTTCTTACGTTGCATAATATTGTAGAGGGTAGGATATTGTAAGGCCAGAGGCATCCCTCCTAACCACGTATCCTCCCAAAATCTTGTTGACATCCCGTTGCCAACCAAGAATTTGACCATACGAAAGAACATGTCCTTCGTTCTCATAAGTCCCTTCCAGAACGGCGATTCAGCAGGTCTGATGGTAGCCTGGGCTAGCGTTTTCGAGTACAAATACTTATTGCGCAGGATTTGAGATCACATGCCCTCCGGCTCTGTCTCTAACCTGTATAACCATTTGCTCATAAGGCATTTATTCTTAATTTCTAAGTTCAATACCGAGGCCCCCTTGGTCTTTAGGTCGACACAGGATATCCCATCGCGCGAGACGGTATTTCCTCTTGGCCTCATCAGACTGCCAAAAGAAACGAGATCTAAAGAAATCAAGTCGCTTTCGGACCCCCCTTCACTCCTTGGTGGCCCCATGCACGGGATTCGCCACTAATTGATGCACGTCTCCATCCCTCCGAAGCACATCCCCTTGCTGGTCGCCGGTGCCTCCATCCCCAGCACTCCCAGCTGACGCTGTAGGTCGTCACCACCATCCCTTCAAAGAATACTGTCACCATGGTCGCCGTCGCCTCCATCTCCCGCACGGTCGGCCGCTGCTGCAGGTTGGGGAGACCGAGGGCGATGTGCAGCCGGAGTTTCATCTATTCGTTTACTATCTTTTTCAAGAAAGCGGAGTGCATATATTTGTTTGTTTTTACTGTATGTAGGGCTTTGAGATGAATACGAGACCCCTTCAGAAGGTGAATGGCAGAAATATCAGCTTTCTTGTGCTCTGATGATCACCATCAACACTATCACATTGCCGCTGATAATTAATTGTGTGTTTTTAAGTATGAGTGATTTATGTTGTGAGTATGCAATACAAGAGATGGGCACGGCGAGACATACACGCCATACATATGCCATGAAGATCTTACCGGACCTGGGCATATCCATCAACGACATTGACAATGAGCAGTACTCTATCTAGCTAAAAAGACCTTTCTCCCAGGTTTAAAATCTATAGAAGAGTTTTCCTCCGGAATTTCTTTATTAAATGTTCAAATGCAAATCACTTAACAATGCAAGTGCTTTACGGATAGATGAGTTGCAAAAATATGAACATTGTTAACCAAAAGAATGCAGTGCTGCACCTTCTTATTAGACTTTCACCATCAAATGCAGTTCCTAACGCTAATTGCCATGCCATCACTTATTCTGTAATTAGACTATGGCACTAATCCTAACGTTTATAAATAGGAGAGAAAAAATTTCCACAGAACTTCGGCGATGTGTTTCTTGCAAAAACAAAAAAAAGTTGAAAATGTGGAGCCAGCTCTGTACCATCCTTACTCAATTGTTCTCAACTTCTGGCTCAACCGACCGCCAATACAAAATCAATGGTTGTGTTGGAGCATGGAGATTATGACATATTTGATAATTTAATTTTTTAATTCATAGCAACGCACATGTATTATAGTGGATGACGAACAAAGAATAAGAGTGAATTTATCTTTCCGGTAATAAAGAATCGTCTATGTTGTTTAAAATAATGACATCAGATGTGGATGATGTTTCACATAATTATTGATTTCCCGTTGCAACGCACGGTCATTTTGCCAGTATATGAAAAAATATTGACTTTTGTCATACCAAATAAATACATTATGAAAATATATTTCATAATGTACTTGTTCATATTGTAGATGTTGATATTTTCTATAAACCTAGTCAAATTTATGATTGACTGTTTTTTTGCGAGAAGAAAGGAAGTTTTATTCCACAACGAGAGGGTTACAATCATGAAACAACAAGTCCTCACCCCATGGAGGAATCGAGTTCAACCATACAACAGTACAAACTTCAGTGCGACTATAATATGCCAATTGATGTACTATCCTATTTTGATATGTGCTAACCTTTAGAGGAAAAAACTTTCTGACTACCATATGAGCTTTAATCTCAGCAGTTAGATGACCATAGGCCGACCTGGAGAGATTG
Source organism: Triticum aestivum (assembly GCF_018294505.1). NCBI lineage: Eukaryota > Viridiplantae > Streptophyta > Magnoliopsida > Poales > Poaceae > Triticum > Triticum aestivum. The sequence continues at coordinate 472,959,257 of NC_057807.1, read as the reverse complement.
TCGCTCGAGAGATTGCGAGAGCATTTGAAGAATCTGATTGAAAAATATATATTATGATTGACTTGGACATAGAAGCATGTAAAGGTACCTGTATAAAAATCTATAGACGTATCTGGCAGTTGTAGCATATATAATTCACAAACATGGACTCTCTTAACCTCAACTGCCCAACGTCTAAAAATCGTTTAGAAAAAAGGTCTAAAAATCATGTTTTAAATGTTGACTGAATCGGTAGATAAAGCCTACTATATTCTGATATTTTCCTTCTCGTCTACTCCACGATCACGTGTGGGCCATAGCTATCGAAAACATCCTGACTTTTCTGGGAAAAAAGAATGTTTTGTGTCGTCCCTGCCTGCATGGAGCCAGTTACGCAATTATATGAGATTTTATTGATCAGTTTCCTTCCATATACTCCGGCGGTTGGGCTTAGGCACGCACACGCCGATTCATATCCATCTCGCCGACGAAATCGACCAAACCCTAGCTATTGGCATATCGATGTCGCACAACATTTTCCCCTGGCTCGCCGTGCCGCCGCCGGCCCCGGCCCCGGCCCCGGTTGCCGCGTACTACCAAGACGACGAGCCGGTGGAGGACAAGAAACCCCTGGCGAACAACGGCCGGGGGTTGGTCCTCAAGACCCACTGCGAGTTCCCGGCCATCGGAAGGGGCACGTCCAGGGACAAGTTCGCGGTGCTCGTCCACGCCAAGGCGCCCGCCGACGTGGCGCGCGCGCCGCTCGACCTCGTCACCGTGCTCGATGTCAGCGGCAGCATGAATGGCGAAAAGCTGGCGCTGCTGAAACAGGCCATGGGCTTCGTCATCGATCAGCTCGGCCCCGCCGATCGCCTCTCCGTCGTGTTCTTCTCGGATCGGGCGGGCCGCCTGACCCGCCTCGCGCGCATGTCGGGCGCCGGCAAGGCCTCGGCTAAGCTTGCCGTGGAGTCCCTTGTTGCCTTAGCGGGCACGAACATCCGCGAGGGCCTCCATGTGGGCGCCCAGGTGCTCGTCGGCCGCCGCCACAAGAACTCCGTCGCCAGCATGATCCTTCTCTCCGACGGCCAGGACTCGTATGTCAGGGGCAACTACATGGACCTTGTGCCACCCTCGTTCAAGGACGCTGGGAGCCGGCCCGGGCCGATCCACACGTTCGGCTTCGGCGCCACCCACGACGCCGCGGCATTGCACACCGTCGCGGAGGCCACGGGCGGCACCTTCTCCTTCGTCGGGAACCAGGCGGCTATCCAGAACTCGTTTGCACAGTGCATCGGCGGGCTTCTGTCGGTCGCCGTGTAGGAGGCGCGCATCGCCGTCACGTGCCTGCACCGAGGCGTGCACGTCCAGGAAGTCAAGTCCGGCTGCTACAGCAACCACGTGGACGCCGACGGCCGCGCTGCCTCCATCGACGTCGGAGAGCTCTATGACGACGAGGAGAGGCGCTTCTTGGTGCTTGTGTACGTGCCGAGAGCCCGGCCCACGGAGTCGGTCACCCGCCTGGTCAAGGTGACCTGCGCCTACAAGGACGCCGCGACAGGGCAGGCCGCCAACGCAGCCGCACCCGCGGCGGTGATCCAGAGGCCGCTGGAGCTGACGGACCTGCCGCCTCCGTGCATGGAGGTGGAGCGGGAGCGCGTGCGCCTCGCCGCGACCCAGGACATCGCGGCCGCACGGGATGCCGCTGAAGGCGGGCAACACGCCGGGGCTGCGCGGATACTGGACTCCCGGCTGAAGGCCGTGGAGCGGTCGGCGCCCGGGATGGCGGGAGATGATCCCACGTGTGAGGCGATCAAGGAGGAGCTGCGCGACCTTAGCGCCCGCGTGGGCGACCGGCGGGAGTACCAGCAGACGGGGCGCGCGACCCTTCTGGCCGGCATGAGCTCGCACTCGCAGCAGCGAGCCTCGGCGGTGGAGCTGCAGTCGGCGAGCAAGCCCCGGGCGTACCTGACCCCCAAGATGGAGGAGATGGTGGAGACGTCGCGTGAGCAGAGCAGGAAGCGTGGCAACAGCAGCGGATCCACCCAGCAGCTTAATAAACACATCAAGCAAGACCTGATCGACGGCTAATTTCTCTGCCTGGTGAAACCTGGTCAAACAAGAGGCAGGTTGATTATATTATGTTATGGCCTTTTATTATTCCGAAGTCTGAACAATTTATATATGAGTAATTGTCGGTCCTCCTCTTCTATGCGTGTGTGTAAAAATACATTAAAAAAACCAAGTTTCCCTTTTCTTGCGATTTTTATGGTTCTACTTTTTTTGAGTGGATTTTTTCATGCTGCTATGCCTGCATTTGTGTTATCATTAATGACATCAAATATAAAGAACAATTTTCAGTAACCAAAAATAGTGCTCTAAAAAATTTCAACTACCCCCTCCGTCTCTAAATATAAGACCTTTTAGAGTTTCGATATTAACTACATAAAGATATATATAGACGTACTCCCTCTATCCTAAAATTCTTGTCTTAGATTTGTCTAAATACGGATGTATCAAGTCACGTTTTAGTATTAGGTACATCCGTATCTACACAAATCCAAGACAAGAATTTTGGAACGAAGGAGTATTTTAGAGTGTAGATTCACTCATTTTGCTCAGTATGTAGTCCATATCGGAATCTGTAAAAGGTCTTATACGGAGGGAGTACATTAGTTGTTTTATAGCATTAACAAAAAAATATGCTTTTCGTCCCTCAATTCTTGGTGTAGTCTAAATTTAATCCTTGAACTCTAAAACTGAAGAACTTGCACTTCAGACTACTGAAACCGGGCAAGGTTCGTCGCTGGTCTCGGTTTTGACCAATTTTGGTGCTGACTCACCCCGGTTTTGACCGGTGCTCACTCAAATTCACATAATTTCTGCATACCCATGAACTTTTGGAAATATACATACACTTTTAAAATCCGCATAGATTTTTCAAGGTCGTATAATTTTTCAAAAATAAACATTCTTTTTTCAAATCAATGAATTGTTTTGAAAACTGCGTACTTTTTTCAAATCCATGATTGTTTTAATTTGTCTACCTTTTTCAAATCCGCGTATTTTTCCCGAGTTTGTGTAATTTTAACAAATCCAAGTATTTTTTTCAAATCCATGAACTGTTTTCAAAATTCGCGTACTTGTTTCAAATCCGCATACTTTCTAAAGATCGCGTATTTTTTTTCAAATCTGTGTTCCTTTTACAATCCATGAACTTTGTTTGAAATTCACGTACTTGTCTCTAGTTGGCATAATTTTTTCAAATCCACATTTTTTGCTTAAAATATCCAAATCCACGTACGTTTTTCAAGTTCGCACAAATTTATTAAATTCATGAACTCTTTTGAAAAAATGTACGCGAATATGAAAAAGTACGTCAATTTAAAAAAATTAAATGAATTTGAAAAAAATACACGAAGTTTAAAAAAGTACACAAATTTGAAAAATACGTGAACTTGAAAAAAGAATGCGCATTTGAGAAGTACACAAATTTTTAGAAAGTTCACATATTTGAATAAAGTGCCCGAATTTGAAAACATTACACGGACTTGGAAAAAGTACGTGGATTTGAGTCGGCGCGGTCAAAACCGGGGTGGGACAGCACAAAAATCGGTCAAAACCATGACCATGGATGTATCTTGTATGATTTCAGTAGTTAAAGGTGCAAGTTGTCCAGTTTGGAACTTGAGGGACCAAATCTATACTCCGCCAGGAATTGAGGAACGAAAAGTATACTTTTGCCTAGAGTAGCACTTAAAGTAGGGATGAAAATGGAGCAGAAACGGACGGAACTGGGTGATACCACATTTGGTTTTATATTTTTTTGCAGATGCGGAAACGAATACAGAAACCCCGAAAATCAGTACGGAAACAGATACTACCGGAAACAGACACGGAGCGAATACAGAGCGGACACAGAAACAGAAGTGGGCGTTGAGCGGAACTTAGAAATACACACAAGAACAATCTTTTAAGGAATTGTTAATATGGCTACAAAATAATATGATTATGTTAACAACTTAGCATTGTATTGTAGTAGTACAGGACAATTGTGTATATGTTTAGTTAAGTACGTGTGTGGTAGTAAAAGTTGGACCTAAATAATTCATTTTGCTCATTGTGTCCTTGTGTGTTGTTTGATCCTAGTGCCACAAAGCAACTATAGGCCTATAGTAAAAACGGAAATTCCATAGTCACGGAAATGGAAAGTTCCATTTCCACATCTGTTTAACCGGAAAATGTCGTTCCGTTTTTGTTTCCGTTTTCACATAAAAAATTCCATTTCCGTTTCTGTTTTGCAAATTTTCGTTTCCATTTTCATATTTCCTCTCCGTTTCCATTTTTTATCTGGAAAAACGAAAAATTTCCACTCCATTTTCATCCTTAACTTAGAGCATCTATAGTTGGACTTGGCAAATCCAGGCCCTCAAATGCCTGCGGACGCGTCCGCGGACAGTGACCGGGCACTCCTCAAATCGCGTCGTCCACATCCGTGTCTCTCATATCTGAACCCCTATATCCATAGCATGCAACGTCGATCAAACTACGTAGATCAGTTCCGGACATAGAAATTGCACAATAATTCTCCAAAAGGTCCACCAAAGTTCACACAAAACGACGGACAACTATATACTACATCTAAAACTTGAAATTAAAATCAACTTCACCACTTCCAGGCCGGCCCTTTCCCCTTCTGGTTGCCGGCGTAGCTGTACCCGTCGTCGGCTGGTGGATGATCGTCCGATTCGTCGAAGGAGGAGCCGTCGTCGTCGAAGGAGGAGTCGACGATGACAAGGCCCTTGAGGCGCTGGACGGCTCGGTCGTACTGGCGCCTGAGCTTGGCCAGCCGAGCCATCTCCTTCACCTTCTCCAACGCCTCCTACTCGGACTACTCAATGGCAAGCCGAAGAGCCTTGGCGTTCTTCCGGCGGAGCCGCCGAGCGTCCATCTCCGCCGTCGTAAGTGACCGGCGGTGACCCATGCAAGGAGCCGCTGGTCCTCGTCGGGCTCCGCCGGTAACTCACGCCGGCGGCGGACAGAGCTCTTCATAGCCTCCGTCTTCCTTGCCCGCTTCCTCTCGCGGCGGGCGGCGCGTGCCTCTGACTTCGGCGTGCGCGTCCGGGACGGCGGGGCGGTCACAAGCACCCACCGGTGCCCACGAGGGGGAACAACAGCCGGCGGGACGAGGGACGGGGTTGGGAAGCAGCAACCGGCGGGGCGATGGGACAACGTGGGGGAGGTGCCGATTGCGCTGGCCGCCTGTCGGAGCTGCCCAAGGGTCGGGAGGGGCTAGCGCCTGCATTCGAGATGCGTCGATAGGGAAGCGGCGGCTGTGGCAAGGCTGCAGATCCGGAGCTGCCCCCTGTGTCCACCTTGGACCGGTCCAAGGCGATGCGGAGGGCAAGCTCATACTCAGATCCACCTCGTCGTTGGAGGGCCTGCCGGACCACTACATTGCGCCGGATTCGATCGAAATCGGTGAGGGGAGAGGAGAGGACGGAGAGAGAGAGAGGAGAGGACGGAGCGAGAGAGGAGAGTGAGTGAGATAGGGTTTCGGACCGACGAGGCCAGTTTTTGTGGGACATCCATGGGGGCGGTGGTGGGCCGGGCTTGCCAGGCGGACGCGCCTGGCCGTACCCAGGCCACCCCATATCTGCCCCATATATAGGCTGGATATGGGGGTGCCGGTCAGTCCCGGTGTCTGAGGCCCGTTTGAGGCGTCCGTCTGGGTCGAAAAAACCTGACCGGGCAGTGACTGGGCAGCCCGCCCGGGCGTATGAGGCGACTTTGAGAGGTCGGGCTGTATATGCTCTTATGTCACTCAAACATATTTCTTGCTACAAAAATAATTCTAATATCTTTATTTTTTTCTATTTTTGAATTTAACTAGCAAAAGGGCTCGTGCGTTGTAACAGGAGAGAAAATCATCACATTTGATTTGATTTATTATGACCCAAAATCAATTATTTCATCCCTTGGAATTCAACTTCTAACCATGACTCTCGGTGTACACTTCTAATCTTAGGTTTTCAGTAATAAACAAAATTCAACCATGACATATGTGAACACTGTTAGTTGCCGAAACTTCCGTTGGTACTAAATTCTTCAAAATACATTACAAATAAGTATACTTGTACAGCTTATACATTCTCAAAAGAAGAACAGGTTGGTTGTTTCAAATAGAAGATCTCTGGAAACTTATGGACAAAAGTAAAAAACATATATAGGAAATAAACATACACAAATTATTTGCCAAACAAGAGGCTAAAAATCTCAACAACTTATATGAGTAGTAATTTTTGGTCCTCCTCTTCTATATATGCTTGTGTGGAAAAACATTTAAAAAATCAAGTTTCCATTTTCTTGCGATTTCTGTGATGCTAATTTGCATTTGCAGTATCCAAAAACAGGCTCTAACATAACATGTTTGCGCGGCAGGCGGTCTTGGTCCTGTTTTTCTGATTCTTTCTTAATTATTATGGTTGGCATCAGAGTTTGCAGATGCGTTTAATTTCTTTTCATGCTCAGTCGTGTGCTTGGTTTCGATTAATCATCCAATATCTGCCTTCATCTTTCTTTTTTACATATATCATTTGTTGTTATGCTTTTGTGTGTGGTACACAAGTGATGGGATTTATCTAGAGCTTTATTTTCTTCTGATTGCATTTCAAAGTTTTTTTTTGCTCCCCCCAAAAAAAGTTTTTTTTTTTTGCTTTGCAAACACCCAACTTAAACTTTGTTTTTGCAAAGGTGGTGTCAGATAATTGATAATAATACCTTACCATGGATGTCAATTGTTTGGCAAATAATTGTGAAAATACCGTTTCAGTTTCACTATGTGAACCACTGGATGCCAGCCATCATTTTTGCCTATATTTTAGACAAGTAATTCCCTTTCCAGGGGCGAAACCAAGTTTATTCATCAAAAGGCACGACAGTTGGGATACAGTTTGTCATGGGGTTGGCCATACCAGACGTGGCGCTCCAGACCTAGAGACAAAGAAAACTTCGCTAAATTATGTCCTTCAGTGTTGACAGCACAACCTTCAAAAATAACTTCACAAAAAGTTGAGTTGCTTTGAGATTGATCTCACTAACTATAGCCCCATAGCTACCTTGACTACTATTAATAATATCATGAACTACTTGGTTCTAGTCAGAAGCAATGATAAAACGCTGAAAATTTAAATCTTCAGCCAGAGCAGGCCTCACGACACACAATGGCCTCCAGAGTCGCGGGATCATCAACTCCACGAATAACCAACATAGAACTACCCAAGTAATGGCCTTCTCAGTCTCAGCAGACTGCCGCAGCCAAACCTCCCCTGACTTTCATCACACCAGCGTCAACATGGATTTTAGCATAGCCCGTTGGTGGAGCCTTGGGGCGACCAGGTGCAGCCCGCGGTGCTCCCGGCCGTGTACTGCCTTCTCCACGTTTACTAGCTTCAGTTCATCAATGAACATGTTGACAAAAGAGTTGATCACTTGAGGGGTTTGAAAGATGCCTTCATGAATTGCCTTACGCTGTGAGGTCCAAATCGCCCACAGAGTGACCGAGAAGCGAACAAATTTATTATGCGATAACGAGTCCCGGAGTTAAAAGAGCCACTGCTTGGCATTGGGTTCCATGTTAGCCACAACCACAGTCTGCCCGTCTATATTCTCATCTAATGTTCAGCACTTCATGTTGTTGAAGGAGGCAGTAGGTCCGAAATACTTGATTCTCATGTATGTTTTCATATATATAGTTATCTATGCTCTCAAATTTCTGATCTATTTGTACTTACTAATGTCGGTTTCCATTTTTTGATTTTCAGAATATGTTCCATAAAAGCAGATGCACGCTTTCTTTCTGTTCATTCTTCCATGGTGCATTTTATATAAGCAGGAACAACTTTGCTGTTTATTCTACGAATACATAATGATGTAGAATGGCTGGCTCCGAAACGTTCTGTTTGAACTAGTGATTTACGCTGACATCTATAAGCAGGATACAATTTGTATACAGCGTTCCAGCTTAAATATTTTGCTTCAGCTCGGCTAGATACTGTCGCCTAGTCAGCTAATCATGCATCCCCTTTGCGCTACCATCTTTGGCAGTTGTACATTTTGCCTGTATACATCCTATGAAATTGTCTTGGATACAACTTTTCAGCTTGGTTTCCATCCTGTGCATTTTGCCTGTACATTTTGCCTGTATACACTACGACTCATAATTTCCCAAGTGTCTTCCATCCATCAAACAGACGCTCCGCCGCATCACATCAAAAGGCGCATCACATCAAAAGGCTCTCGTCTCCCACGTCCTTGATCATAACAGCTGTCCAGACAAGTTTCACCTCCACAAGTGCGGAGCCTAATTTATAATGCATCAACTCAGTTGATCGTCCTAAAGGTGCGATGACGTTTTTATCAAAAACATCACCAACGCTACGACCGGTGACAAGGAGCACCAACTTTCTACCAAGTGGGACAGCTACAACGCGACGACTCAAGGGAACGGTCCCTCCTGCCTCAATCTCTGCTGCTGCTTCACCACCGCTGTTGTAAAGATCCATACTATACTCATAATTCTTGGTAGTCCAGGCAGCAACTCTTGAGACACTACACGGTCCCTTCAAGATATTGACTTCAATGGTAGCTTCAATGGGATATACAACATATGCACATCTCACTTCCACCCTACTCAGATAGCTATTTAGACTCACACCCATGGTCTGCTTATCATTAGGGAGGCGGGCTCTGTTGAAAACGATCACACCTTTGCTGAAATCTTCAACCTCACCTCCATCATGGACTATCTTTAAATTCATCTCAAAATATATTCTGTCTGCCGGAACAAGCCCTCGGCATGGATCCATCAAAGTTAACTTGCCATCCTGCAAAAACAAAATTCAACCAAAACAATCTTTCCATCTGTTTTGGAGCCAAACATAAGCATAGGAAAAGATTGGAGGCACAAATACATACCGCCGAGGTGATGAGTTGGGGATCATCCCTTTCACGCCTGAAGAGATAAACACATCTATAGTCTACCTGGTCTCTTGCTACAACGGTACCAAAAACTTTTATCGGGAAGCCAACTTCCGATTCCTTTACCTTCAAGGTAATGACATTTACACACGATCCTACGATCGAGTCACGTATTGGTGAAGGTATCATGTTAAGCCGCGGACCACGACAAAATTCAGCTGTGGATAGAGGCCACAATCACGAATCAAAACCAACATGTATGCACATCAAATGGGTACCTAAAGAATATTAACGAATGAAACAATAATGAAAAATACTCACACTCTTTGTCAAGCTCAAAGAAGGCTAGGTTGAATATGTCGAATCGGGTACGGGTGTAAGCATTGACCTTAGGGTCGTATCCTGTAAACTCTTGACATCGAACTATGTCAAGAGCCTGCAAAGCCTTTTCCTCGAATTCGAGCTCTTGAATTAAACATGGGGTCTCACTGCATGGCAACTCCTGCTTGTCCACAACACGAGGGTAAGATTTTTTTTTGCTAATCCACCAAAGCAACAATGGAATAAGTGTAAAAAATGACCATAGGATTTTGTCACTGATGTCACAATGAAACAAGTCGTAAGATAAATGACTCTATAGTGGTAAAATTGCATTGCGTCAAAAGAGTGCATCGATCAAGGAACATACCTTGTCGCTCGAACATGTTGCAGAATCTTGCAATCGCTTTGCTATCGTTTCTCCATCTAATTCCGGAGGAAAGACACTCTTGATGTTGAAGATATTACAAATTTCACGCGGAGATTTCCCCTTTATCTTACTAGCAATAGTCTGGCAGGCTAGGTCAATCAGTCCCCTTATTTGAAGATATTCCGAAGCCTGCAAGTAGTAATGCAAAGCTTAAAGGAATGAAAGAGATATAGCATTGCTAAGGAGTTGATTGAGCTCTAAGATAATTCTCATTCGAATGAGCAAAACCGTTTGTTGCTATATGGGCGTGACTCGTATCATAGATAACACCAGTGGCGGAGCCAGGAACCGACGATGCCTTGGACCAAAATCTTACATATTCTTGGTTTCATACCGGGGAGGGTGTATCAAATCGATTTATAATCTTTAACACCAGATTGAAATCCAACACTTTTAGTTTTTGTGTTGTGGTGACATATGTTCCTCTCTACTATTCTCGAATTAAAAGTTTAGAATTCTCATGAATAAGCTCAATGTGAATTAGGTGTAAATCCAACTTTAGCAAAAATCTCGTAAAGCAAAAAAGATATTCAGTTGATATAATATCAACTAATAATAGAAAATTGAGGCATACCTAAGTTAATGAATTTGTTTTTGTTTCATACATGATGTTGTTATGTATGTTCTATCCTATAGGAATTTCGCTATAGGAAATTTGATAGGAATTGATTTGTTGTTATGGTTAAACAACACAGTTCATTATTAAACCGTGCATTTGATTTAGACAAATTAAACCCAAGCCAGTTCTATCAATTGATTGAGGTATAACTTTTCTTAGATACTAGTAAGTGTGCACGTGCAATCGCACGTCTCAATCAAACCATGTCAATTGTTGCGGGTATAAATTTTTGAATTCAAGGGTGAACAACTTCTCCATAGAGAATGTAAGGGCATAGCCTATTTAGTCTATTCCTACGAAGATTTTAGAATATTTATTTTCTTGGGCGAAAATCAAAGGAATATATAAATATTGTCCAAGTGAACTGGACTCAATGCAAAGTTGGAACAAAGATACACAAAAAAATAGGAGTCTTGGCAGAACTAAATTAGTTTTCTCCTTGGATTCAAGCTGCTTGCTATCTTCAGGGAGCCATAGCATTCACCGCTTAGAGCGGGAAGCGTCGGATTTTTTTTTGCCCCATTCTCAATTTATCTCAACTTCTCATAGAGTGCCATTACAGTTTAGACAAACAGTATCTATTGTGTATATAGTTGCAGAACATCTAGAAGCTAAAATCAGATCAATAAAGCGGTAGGTTCATGGTAAGGACATTCTCTAGGACATGGATGGCATGCAAGCAACCATTTCTCTACCCTATGCTTAGTTCCGACAATATTAAACATGAGTTGAAAATGTCGCCGTGCAGAAAGGCTACTAATCTAGAATGGGCAATATAAGGAAATTGGGCATGTGCAGATCAAAGACTATAATAATTATTGTTTCGCAAAGCTAAGCAGGACTCAAAAAATAATCCACACAAAATTTAGGATGACCAAATCCACTCAAAGACCACCCTATCTAAGATGAATATACAAGAAATCATAATAAATTAACACCGGATACATAAATAAGTTTAATGGCTAAAATGAAGGATATGCATAATGTCATGGCGCTTTTAGTTATTCATGCACAAATCCAACAGTAAGCATGATCTGATGAAAGACACAAAGATTCAAAGTTATCAGTTGATACAAAATGTGTTGAAAAAATATTGACTATACGAAAAATAAATTAATAGAATGTAACCTTTCTGCACAATTCAACAACAAGCATGATCCACCTTATTAGAGGAAAAGCAACTGCATAAAATCTCGGTAAATTTAAGAAGAGAGATGTCGCTAAGATTTGTTAAAAGATCTTACCCGTGCTTGGAAAGGAGTCAATTGCAGTAGCAGTTGCATAAGAGATGATGCACTGATATCTTCAAAAGCTTTCTCGCTTATTCACAATTCCTGAGTTCAGCATAAAACAATAGGGATTTGACAATCTGGTTGGTTGTAGCCGATTTTCCATGTGATGTTTGACCGAAATGTTGAAGCTCAGCAATGTTTTTTCACGGTTCAGTAGGTCAGTGTAAAATAAGTATGTGGCTGTCAAGTCTCCATCCCATGTTATTTACAATCTCAAACGATGAAAGCTTGCTTTCTACAGTTCACCAAAGGTTCTAAGTTACTACTTTTTACTCAAAGATCTGATGTCTACTGATCTCTCTCAATCTTATGGCTGAGATTAACATAATTGTAGAAACCAACATCAACTCAAATTTTAGTCTGCATTGGAAACCACCAAACAATTTCCAGCAAGATGCATTTTTGAAGAACAGAGGGAGTATATGACTTCCATTTGTCTAGGAATAATGCAGGTAAACCTATACAAAGAGCACACATATATACATGCATACCTGGTAATTTCTAACTGCTCATGATCTGAAACCAGAGGCATAGAAGGTAGAATTCCCATACACGGATGAACTTCTCTTCAAAGTCTAGTTTCAGGACACGTCTGCAAGAAAAAGGAAACGATAGGAAATTAATACTAACTGAGCAACCAAGTGGATCATATATGTATCGTCACAACAGTATTCTTCATGTAGTGAGTGTGAAGTGATCCTTACTCTTTGTTGCCATGAGTTAAACATGACAAGTGATATATACTTACCCTTACCCCCACACCTACACCTGCTTCACATTGTTGCTCATCCATCGTGGACGTGCAGCTGCTGCCGATGTGCTCTACACATGTATTGTTGTCCGCCAATGTGCCGCTGCTCCCCGCCGCAGTCGCCTCCCCGGGCGACCCCACAAGTCACAACCATTCGTATCCTCTGAAACATCATTCAGTTTATTCACAAATTTTACTTCGTAAAATATTTTAAAATAAAACGGTGCCTCGTGTTATGCAAAAAATGAAATATCTGTAAATATAACTTCATAAACTATAGTGTTAATATAAAAATTATATCGCAATAAGTTTTTGAAACACATAACTGCACAGGAAAAATTAGATCCTTCCATCTCGGAAGGTGATCTTCGTGCCCTTCTTCCACCCCGGCTTGACATCGATAATCAGGATCTCCTCCAGCGGGATGGTCTTCTACAAATAGTTGACATGAGGAATTAGCGTTTAGTGTTTATTTTAGCAGCTAAAATCAGTTTGTTGTTCTATTAAAGACATGCACCCGAAACTGAAAGTAATCCAAAATGACCGAGTAGACTAAAAATTGAAGCTGGCTTAAATATTAGTAAGAACCATCCAAGCTGAAGTATTTGACTAAACCAGCAGAGATGCTGCACTGCTAATAATCTATCTTTAGAATAGATCATGAACAATGGTGGTTGTCACTGCATGTACTTAAAGAAATCAAACATACCCAAGTGGCCAACTTCACATTTCTCAGGTTTAATCTTGGGAACACATTTACCTCATAGTAACATTAAATAATTCAGAATGATTGAGGAAGCTAGAATCCAAATACGGGTTAAAATTCCTGAAAACTGTCAAAATCAATAATACAACTGAATTGTCAGATGGAACAAAAAGTAAATTGCATTTATCAAGTTTAACCTAAACCAACTAATACAGTCTCAATATTCAAGAATGTAGTAGCTCCTGATTCTTAACAAATAACCACATGTCTACCACTCTTGAATTTCTTGTAAATATAAGAGGGGGGTAGGGAAAAAAGATTGCTTATAAAGATTCAGCCGGTAAGAATTGAGCGGTGAAAGGTTCCCAGTTATTATCCCATATCTCACCATGAGTATCAATACATCAGCGACGAACATGAAATTGCAACCACAAGCATCGGTCAATATCGATATTGGTACATGTATGTATGTGTGTACCTGAGCGTGGTCCTTGCGGTGGGTTCCTAACTTCATATGAAGCTGACCTTTCCGTGATTCTATCCTCGGCAGTGACGCTGAAGCTGTCTTCACCGGCGGCTTGCATTCCATATGTGTGTGTGCGCTCCTGAAAGAAAAATCCATCCGCTGTCTGCGTGGCTGCTTCTTGTGTATGCGCGTATCTTAGACGAAGAATCAATTCACCAGGTTGGTTTTCTGGATCGGCCGCTCGTCCTGGGCGTCGAGGAGAAGCGGGCGCCAGATCTTGAACCTATGAAGGGTGAGGGGCTGGCGAGGAGATGAATCGGCCACTCACCGCTCCCGAGCCGTCGTCGTCGCATAGATGTCGTCCGAGCCATCGGCGCCTCCGTCGCCGCCCGACTGCTTTCTCCCCGTCAACCCCTGACTGCTGTGGGGCGGCGGCGGGGAAACACTAGTGCCCCGATCCAACCCCGCACGCCAGGGAGCCGCCGGAGCATGCTCGCCGGCGAGCAGGTCCTGAGCCGCCGCCAGGCCTCTCATTCTCCCCCCTCTCCCCCGCCCCTGAAGATGCGCCGCCGCAGGCCAAACCAATGAACTTGGGGCATGCTGCTGCATGCCAGCCTTTAATCACGCGAATTAGTTTATTTTTTCCTCGCGCAGCGGAACGTTTCGTCCCCTCGCTCGATAGATGGCAGAGTACGAAATGGCTTCACACACGACACGGACTGCACGATCTGCGAACGATACACAGTGTGCATGCATCAGCGGACAGAAAAACCAACTCCCTCCTGCATGTACGTGCGCTGCTGTGCTGCCACATGGGATCGTGCACACGTCGGCTGAAGTTTCATCGTGTGTATAGCATCGCTCCTTCTGTTAATTGCTGAACGTACACAGATGAGGGTTAATTTTTATATTAACGGTTAGATCTAATTAGGTGAATCTGATAGTGAGGTGGTAATTTATCCTGGTTGTTTCGTGTACATGTTTCCGTGTGCGTTTAGGAAAGAATATGTTTGCTTGTTTAATAGTAGTAGAGAAGAGATAGGGATATACGTGCATACTAGTAAATGTATACAGTACTTGATAATATAAATCATTCTATTTTTTGGGAAAGTATGCATGTACGTACTCACCAGGATGAGATCGAAGAGGGCCTCGTGGCTGAAACCAGCGATGAACTCCGCATCCCAGTGGCTCAAGTCGTGGGATCCGGAGGCGTGCATCTTGGAGTAGTCTATCACCTTGGAGAGTGTGTCGCCTCGGACGGAGAGGCGGATGAGGCAGTACTTGATTTCGCCGCCGCCGTCGTCGGAAGGGATGATGTGGTTCTCGAACTCGTACTTCATCATTATATTGATTTTCCTGCCGAACTGAGCCTCTGCCTCTGACAGCATGAAGTCCACGCCGTCGTCGCTGCGCAACATCACCATCTTCTTATTTTCCTCCCCCTCCGCCGCCATGGCTCCTCTGCTCGCTCGAGCTCTCGCTCGATTTGATGTTACTTTTTTTTTTCGATTTGATGTTGGACGATGTAATTCCTTTTTCGATTTGATGTTGCTTGGGCTTACCCTAGAGGATCGACTTTATTGCGCGGCAGGCGATCCAGAATCGGAGCCGTCGATTCGTTGTCCGGAAGTGCACGAGGTTCAAGTTTGAGTCCAGTTCAACAACAACAATTGGGCCTACCCACGACCTCCGCCGCACTTTGCGGCAAAAGGACGCACAGGGGACGAACCAATTGGGCCGGCCCATGGCAGGCACCGCTAGTCTGTAGCGCAACAGGGAAAAATAAGGAAAAAAGAAGCTTTCCAGAGGAATCGAACTGCGTACCTCTCAGTAACGAGGTCCTGTCCATTGCCATGCGAGCTGAGGATTCTTAGAAGCCAATTTGCAGCGCTAATTTCTACGAAATAACAAAGGTGCCAGAACTCTAAAACATTTTGATTTTATTCGAACAAATCTTGTAAACTATAAAAAAAAATCTACAAGTTACGTAATGTTTCAAAGTTCAAACATTTTTCAAAAAACACGAACAAAAATTTGAAACTCCAAACAAATTTTTTGAATATGTGAATAGTTTTAAAAACATGAACATATTTTGAAATTTTTTGAACAAAATTTGAAAATGTGATTTTTTTTATCTGTGAACATTTTATGAAAATGCGAACAATTTTTTGAAAAATACGGGTTTTTTTTTAAAAATGGGAACAAATGTGAAATTCCAAAACTTTTTTGAAAATTTGAACAAATTTGGAAACACAAACATTTTCTTAAAATCACGAATAAAATTTGACAAATGTGAAATTCCAAAACTTTTTAGAAATTTGAACACATTTGAAAACACGAACATTTTTTGAAAATCACAAACAAATTTTGGAACAGCGAACAAATTTTCAAAATACAAAAAAAATTGTAAATTTTTTGAAAAGAACAACATGTATTTTGAAACATGGACAAATAAATTTGAACATTTTTCAAAGCCAAACAAAGTATTGAATATATTGAACATTTTTTTGAAATTGCAATTTTTCTAAAAAAATAAAATAAAGAAAGAAAAAGAAAAACGAAATGAAAAACGTGAAAAAAAGAAACAAATAATAGTTAATCGCTTGCATGTATAGGACACTAGCGTTGTGAAGCTCAGGTGGCTAGCAACACAGATCGACGAGTGGGTAGTTTGAGGTTTGATTCTCGCTCTTTCATTTTTTTGCGGGGATTTTCTCTGTATGAAACACCCGTCATGGGTCGGCCCATGAAAGATCGATGGGTGTGCGGGAGGTTGACATTTTGCCGCAGAATGTGGCAAATAGGGATTTCCCCTGTTTGGCGCCCTCAGCGCCCCTTAAACTAGTTGGCGCTCGCAGGGGACCTGTAGCGGTTTGGTCCACTGAAACACAGCGAAACGCAAAAGGAAAAGAAAAAAAAGACGGATTGCTTTTTTGGGAGAAGTAGGTTTCGAACCGCTCGCAAGGGGCCTGTAGCGGGCCGACCCACTGAAACACAGCAAAACGCAAAAAAAAGACTGGTTGCTTATTCGGGAGAAGCAGGTTTCAAACCGCGAACAGGACCATGGAAGTTGTAGCCGGTAACCACTAGGTCGCCCTCATTTCGTTGTCTAATATCTACAAGTAGCGTTATTTGAACCTTAATTTAGTTAATATAATTAGTTAATACATTGACCCTTTTCCTTTTGCGAGTAACATATACTCCCTTCGTTCCTAAATATTTGTCTTTTTAGAGATTTCAAATGGACTACCATATACGGATGTATATATACATATTTTAGAGTGTAGATTCACTCATTTTGCTTTGTATGTATTCACTTGTTAAAATCTCTATAAAGACAAATATTTAGGAACATACGAAGTACTATTATCAAAAGCGAAAGCATAACTTTCATAATATGAAAAGGTGAAAACGTTTGTGAATTAAAAAATGTTTACGGATTTTGAAGAACAATTCATGTTTCTTATGAAAAGTTCGTGCAATTTAAAAAAGATCATCAAATATGAAAAAACTTCATGCAATATTAAAGAAAGTTCATCAAATTTGGAAAACGCTCACCGGATTTGAAAAAAGGTTCATTAATTTCGAAAATAGTTCATCGATTTCAAAAAAAGTTCACCAAATCTGATAAAATTCATCAATTTTGAAAAAAGTTCATAAGATTTAAAAAAAGTTCATCGGATTTCAAAAAAAGTTCATCGAATTTGAAAAAAATTCATTGATTTCAAATTGATTTCGGAAAAAGTTCACAAATCTGAAAAATTCCATTGAATTTGAATTAAAAAATCATCAATTTTGAAAAAAGTTCATCGAATTTGAAAAAAGTTCATTGATTTCGAAAAAAGTTCACCAAATTAGAAAAAGTTCATTAAATTTGAATTAAAAAATCATCAATTTTGAAAAATGCTCATCGGATTTAAAATAGTTCATCGGATCTAGAAAAGTTCATTGAATTTGAAAAGGAATTCATTGATTTTGAAAAATGTTCACAGTATTTTAAAAAGGATGAGGAAAAGAGAAAAATGCAAAAGAAGAAGGAAAAAGAAAAATAAAAACCAAACTGAGGTCGACAATAAATGAAAGGACTGAAGTAAATTTTCATAGAATCTGTGCTGGCCTAGTGGATAGGACCTAGCGCTCGCAGCGACGTGTTTCCGGGTACGACCCCTCGTTTGTGCAATTTTTTTACGTTTCTCGAAAAATAGAAGAAGAAAAAAAACAAAACGAGCCCAGCTAACGCGGCTGCAGGTTTGCAAATTGCACTATAACAGGCGCTGCAGCCATATAGGAATTGCCAGCCCAGCCCGCGTCCTCCCGTGCTTTTGTATTGGGTGACGTAGTGCAATGTTTGTGGGAAAATCATATTCATTGCTTGTTGCGTCGAACTGTCAATGCTACATACAGGGGAGCAACTAGCTGAGGAGCGCTCGTTCACAGCCTCCCAGGGTCAATTGAGGTGGGTCGTGCAGCCACTACGTGTCGCTCTTTGTGCGTTTTCTTCAGATTTTTTTTCGCACGCGCTTTCTGCTTTTTAGGTGATTTTTATTGGTTTTTCTTTTCGTTTTTTCATCGGTCTTTCTTAGCTTTTTGACCAAAAAGAAAATTTGAAAAAAATTGTGTAAACTTTTTTTTTTTCACGAGAGGCATGGTTTTTCTTTCACGAGAGGCATGGTTTTGCTTCCGCGAGAGGCACGGCCGTGTCTCTCGGAAACGAGAAAATGTGTTTTTTTTCTTCACAAGAGGCACGGTTTTGCTTCTGTGATTATCTCTCGGAAATGAAAATAAAAATCGTTTTTTTCTTTCACGAGAGGCATGGATTTGCTTCCGCGATGGGCACAACCCGGAAACGGACAAAAATGCGTTTTTTTCTTCCGCAAGAGGCATGATTTTTTCTCCTAGTTTTTCTGTTGGTTTTTTTAGAATAAAAAGTTCGTCAAAATCTATCAATATGGGATCTAATTTTCAAGATCTCGACGCAAGAAATCTAATGGTGAAAACGGCTCGAGATTTGGACGCACAGTTTAAGAGATAAAACATTTTAAATAAATAAATCTACGAGAAAAAAGAAAAATCCCCGATGCGATGAATTATTATTGTCGACAATTATCTCTATGATAAATGAGTTGGGAGGCGAAACATTAAGCCCCAATCTTTCTCTATGTTTGATGGATGTCATTTGTTCTAAAGATATGCCTTGAGTACTAGCGATCATAGAAGACTACATGATGATTGAAAATGTGGAGCTCTTACTTAGACTTTGTTGAGAATAAGTTGAATTGCAATTGTTTGATGACTAAGAATATAGGTTGTTAAGTTTCAAGAGAATGCATTATTTGAACCATAACATGTGAACTGATTGCTACCTTATCATGATGAGTTTTATGATAAATAGTTGTTGTTATGATGCTAGGAGAAATGATTGAAATTATCATTGATCAAACTTATGCACTATGCTAGCATTCACACTTCATAATTTTTTAATTATTTACCTACTAGAGGATGAGAAGGAATTAAGCTTGGGGATGCTGATACGTCTCCAACGTATCTATAATTTATGAAGTATTCATGTCATGTTTACAACAATTTTATATGGTTTTGGTATGATTTGAATGGAACTAACCCGGACTGACGCTGTTTTCAGCAGAACTACTGTGGTGGTGTTTTTGTGCAAAAATAGAAGTTTTCAGAATAGGATGAAACATTTTGGAGATTTTTATGGAACAAATAAAGAATATTGGAGCAAAGAACTACTTGAAGGGGGGGGGGGGGGGCTGCTGCCCACTAGGCACCAGGGCGCGTCACCCCCTCTGGCGCGCCCTAGTGGTTAGTGGGCCCCTCGAGGCCCATCTCAGCGTGAGACCGACGCCAAAAAATTCTACAAATATAGAAATCTCCAGAAATAACCCTAGACCAGAAGTTCCGCCGCTGCAAGCCTCTGTAGCCATGAAAAACCAATCTGGACCCTGTTCCGGCACTCTGCCGGAGGGGAAAATCATCACCAGAGGCCATCTTCATCATCCCAGCGACCACCATGATGAGGAGGGAATAGCCCACCCTTGGGGCTGAGGGTTTGTACTAGTAGCTACGTATTTAATCTCTCTCTCTCTCTCTCTCGTGTTCTTGATTTGACACGATCTTGATGTACCACGGGCTTTGTTAATATAGTTGGATCATATGGTGTTTCTCCCTCTCTATCTTGCTGTGATGAATTGAGTTTACCTTTGAGATTTCATTTTTATTGAACTGAATACTTTAATGGATTTGAGAGCACTTGATGTATGTTTTGGTACTCAACTCGTGGATTCCGAGGTGACATTGGGGTAATCTATGCATGGGGGTTGATGCACGTTTTCGTCCTTGTTTCTCAGGTAGAAATCTTGAGGCACTCTGTGAGGTTATTTGTGTTGGATTGAGTATTACGAATCTGAAATTGTTTGATGCATATCATATAATCAACTCACGGATACTCGCGGTGACATGGAGTATGTAGGTGACATTAGAGTTGGTTGATTTGTATCATATGGTGTTATTTTAGTACGAACTCTAGGGCTATTTGTGACACTTATAGGGAGAATCAAAAGATTGATCGGAAAGAGTAACTTTGAGGTGGTTTTGTACCCTACAAATAATTTCTTCTTATGTTCTCCGCTAGATAAGAAATTTGGAGTGATTCTTCATCGTACGTTGAGGGATAGTTATATGATCTAATTATATTAGCATTGTTGAGAGGTTGCACTAGTGAAAGTATGAACCCTAGGCCTCATTTTGAAGCTTTGCAATACCATTTGAGCTCACTTTTGTTACGTGCTACCTTGTTGTTTTTTATTGTTCATATTACAAAAATCAATATCTACTATTATTACTACACTTGTATCACCATCTCTTCACCGAACTAGTGCACCTATGCAATTTACCATTGTATTTGGTGTGTTGCGGACACAAGAGACTCTTTGTTATTAGGTTGCAGGGTTGTTTGAGAGAGACTATCTTCATCCAACGCCTCCCACGGATTGATAAACCTTGGGTCATCCACTCGGGGGAAATTTGCTACTGTCCTATAAAACTCTGCACTTGGAGGCCCAACAACATCTACAAGAAGAAAGTTTTCTATGTGAAGACTTTCTCCCATAAAGAAAATTTAAATCTTAAGTACTATATTCAAACAACAAGCAAATACTAATATAATAAAATGACGCTCCAAGCAAAACATATATCATGTGGTGAATAAAAATATAGCTCCAAGTAAGGTTACCGATGAACGAAGACGAAAGAGGGGATACCATCCGGGGCCTCCCCAAGCTTAGGCTCTTGGTTGTCCTTGAATATTACCTTGGGGTGCCTTGGGCATCCCCAAGCTTAGTCTCTTGCCACTCCTTATTCCATAGTCCTACGAATCTTTACCCAAAACTTGAAAACTTCACAACAGAAAACTCAACAAAAAAACTCGTAAGCTCCGTTAGTATAATAAAGCAAATCATAGATTCATCATAAATTTATATTGGTGTTGTATCTACTGTATTCCAACTTCTTCATGGTTCACACCCTCCGATACTACTCATAGATTCATCAAAATAAGCAAGCAACACATAGAAAACAGAATCTGTCAAAACAGAATAGTCTGTAGCAATCTGGAAACTTTCCATACTTCTGTGACTCCAAAAATTCTAAAAAATTAGGAATACATAGGAAATTTGTATTTAAATCATGTGTAAAAAATTCAGATCAAAATCAAGTTCTAGTGAATTTTCAAAATTCCTGGACTGAGCGCAAAAGTTTCTTTTTGTGCACAGAATCAAGTCAACTATCATCCACACTATCCCAAAGGCTTTACTTGTTACTTTATTGAAACAAAAGCTATAACATGATTACTACAATAGCTTAATCATGTGAACACGAAATAATAGTAAGTATAAATATTGGGTTGTCTCCCAACAAGCGCTTTTCTTTAATGCCTTTTTAGCTAGGCATGCTAATTTCAATGTTGCTCACATAAAAGATAAGAATTGAAACACAAAGAGAGCATCATGAAGCATATGACTAGCACATTTAAGTCTAACCCACTTCCTAGGCATAGGGATTTTGTGAGCAAACAATTTATCGGAACAAGAATCAACTAGCATAGGAAGGTAAAACAAGCAAATCTTCAAGATTTTCAACACATAGAGAGGAAACTTGATATTATTGCAATTCCTATAGGCATATATTCCTCTCTCATAATAATTTTCAGTAGCATAATGAATGAAATCAACAATATAACCATCACATAAAGCATTATTTTCATGATCCCCAAGCATAGAAAATTTACTACTCTCCACATTAACAAAATTCTTCTCAATCGGAATAGTGGGAGTATCATAAGAAACTCGAATACTATAGATTGTTTCCACATTAAAAGAGTAATGTTCAAAAAAAGGGTAATCATAATCATGACAAGTTTTATAAATATAATCATCACTACTTTTTATAACATAAGTGTCATCACAATAATCATCATAAGTAGCAACTTTGTTCTCATCATAATCAATTGAAACCTCTTCCAAGATAGTGGAATCATTACTAAATAAAGTCATGACCTATCCAAATCCACTTTTATCATTCTAATAAGATTCAACACCCTCCAAAATAGTGGGATAATTATTATCTAAAGTTGACACTCTTCAAAACCCACTTTCATGAATATTGCAATCATCATAAATAGGAGGCATGCTATCATGATAATAAATTTGCACATCAAAACTTGGGGGACTAAAAATATCATCCTCATTAAACATAGCATCCCCAAGCTTGGGACAAACATTAATTCTCAAACATGTCATTCTCATGAAACATAGGATCCTGATGACCCACAAGTGTAGGGGATCTATCGTAGTCCTTTCGATAAGTAAGAGTGTCAAACCCAACGAGGAGCAGAAGGAAATGATAAGCAGTTTTCAGTAAGGTTTTCTCTGCAAGCACTGAAATTGTAGGTGATAGATAGTTTTGTGATAAAATAAATTGTAACGAGTAGCAAGTAAATAAAGTGCAGCAAGGTGGCCCAATCCTTTATGTAGCAAAGGATAAGCCTGGACAATTTCTAATAATGAGAAAGGAGCTCCCGAGGACACATGGGAATTATCGTCAAGCTAGTTTTCATCGCGTTCATATGATTCACGTTCGGTACTTTGATAATTTGATATGTGGGTGGACCGGTGCTTGGGTACTGCCCTTACTTGGACAAGCATCCCACTTATGATTAACCCCTATTGCAAGCGTCCGCAACTACAAAAGAAGTATTAAGGTAAACCTAACCACAACATTAAACATATGGATCCAAATCAACCCCTAACGAAGCAACGCATAAACTAGGGTTTAAGCTTCTGTCACTCTAGCAACCCATCATCTACTTATTACTTCCCTATTCCTTCCTCTAGGCCCAAATAATGGTGAAGTGTCATGTAGTCGACGTTCACATAACACCACTAGAGGAAAAGACAACATACATCTCATCAAAATATCGAACGAATACCAAATTCACATGACTACTAATAGCAAGACTTCACCCATGTCCTCAGGAACAAACGTAACTACTCATAAAGCATATTCATGTTCATAATCAGAGGGGTAATAATATTCATTAAGGATCTGAACATATGATCTTCCACCAAGTAAACCAATTAGCATCAACTACAAGGAGTAATCAACACTACTAGCAACCCACAGGTACCAATTTGTGGTTTGGATACAAGATTGGATACAAGAGATGAACTAGGGTTTTGAGAGGAGATGGCGATGGTGAAGATGTTGATGGAGATTGACCCCCTCCCGATGAGAGGATCGTTGGTGATGATGATGGTGATGATTTCCCCCTCACGGAGGGAAGTTTCCCCGGCATAACAGCTCCGCCAGAGCCCTAGATTGGTTCCGCCAAGGTTCCGCCTCGTGGTGGCGGAGTTTCATCCCGTAAGCTTGCCCACGATTTTTCCAGGGTAAAAGCCCTCATATAGCAGAAGATGGACACCGGGGGCCACCAGGGGGCCCAGGAGATAGGGGGCGCGCCCAGTAGGGGGGGGGCACCCTCCTCGACAGGGTGTGGGCCCCCTGGTGTATTTCTTCCGCTCAATAATTCTTATTAATTCCAGAAATAGGTTTCGTGGAGTTCCAGGATTTTTGGAGCAGTGCAGAATAGGTTTCCAATGTTTGCTCCTTTTCCAGCCAGAATTCCAGCTGTCGACATTCCCCCTCTTCATGGTAAACCTTGTAAAATAAGAGAGAATTGCCATAAGTATTGAGATATAATGTGTAATAATAGTCCATAATGCAATAAATATTGATATAAAAGCATGATGCAAAATGGACGTATCAACTCCCCCAAGCTTAGACCTCGCTTGTCCTCAAGCGGAAGCCGATATCAAAAAATATGTCCACATGTTTAGAGATAGAGGTGTCGATAAAAATAAAATACGGACATGAGGGCATAATGATCATTCTTATAACAGCAACATATATAGATTTATCATATGATTTCTTATGCTTAAGTAACAATCAATTCACAATGTCAAGTATGGTTCAAAAACTTCATTGAGAACTAACAAACTATAATCTTAGTCATTGAAGCAATTGAAATTTATCATAACATCAGAAAGAGTCAACGATAGAGCTTTTCAGCAAGTTCACATACTCAACTATCTTGTAGTCTTCTACAATTGATAACACTCATGCAATACTTGTGGTTATGGAGTTTCAGCCAGACACTGAGAAAGATAGGGGCTTATTGTGTTGCCTCCCAACGTACTCACCTTTAGGTGATGTCAACAATAATAGCCCATGCTAACTTACATCCAATTGGATATAATATATAATGATCTTTCAAACACGAGGAGCTTGCCAAAGGATAAAATGAAAAAGGGAAAGGTGAGGATCACCTTGACTCAAGCATAAAGTAAAAACATAAAGTGAAAGATAGGCCCTTCGCAGAGGGAAGCAGAGGTTGTCATGTGCATTTAGGGTTGGATGCACAAAATCTTAATGCAAAAGAACATCACTTTATATTGCCCCTTGTATGTGGACCTTTATTATGCAGTCCGTCGCTTTTATTACTTCCACAACAAGATCGTACAAAGCTTATTTTCTCCGCACTAATAAATCATGCATATTTAGAGAGCAATTTTTATTGCTTGCACCGATGACAACTTACTTGAAGGATCTTACTCAATCCATAGGTAGGTATGGTGGACTCTCATGGCAAAAACTGGGTTTAAGGATATTTGGAAGCACAAGTAGTATCTCTACTTGGTGCCAGGAAATTGGCTAGCATGAGGGGGAAATGCAAGCTCAACATGTTTGGAAGGTCAATAACAATATACTTTAACTGAGATGTGAGAAAACATAAACCGTTACGTTGTCTTCCTTGTCCAACATCAGCTCTTTTAGCATGTCATACTTAATGAGTGCTCCCAATCCTAAAAGGTGTCCAAGATAATATATTTATACGTGAACCTCTCTTTCCT
Organism: Triticum aestivum; assembly: GCF_018294505.1. Classification (NCBI taxonomy): domain Eukaryota; kingdom Viridiplantae; phylum Streptophyta; class Magnoliopsida; order Poales; family Poaceae; genus Triticum; species Triticum aestivum. The sequence continues at coordinate 472,934,231 of NC_057807.1, read as the reverse complement.
TATCACTTCCTATTAATTGCGACGATGACCAAAACTACGTTTATCAACTCTCAACAACTTTTATGCCTCATACTTTCTATGTGTGACATCATTACTAATCATAAGATCAATATGAACTCTATTATTCTTTATAATTTCTCAAGATCATAGCAACATAGCAAAGCCTTTGACTCAACACCAATCTTTATTATAGATAGCTCACGAACTCGATTACGATCACAAAGCAAAACTCAAACTACTTGATATCAAAACTTAAATCTACTAATCAAGATACTACTAAAAGGATCGAACTAAATAAAATGGTAAAGGTAGGAGTGTGATGGTGATACGATACCGGGGAACCTCCCCCAAGCTTGGCAGTTGCCAAGGGGAGTGCCCATACCCATGTGATTATGTCTCCTTCTTCACGGTTGGTGTTATGATCTTCTTGGCGATGATGCCCCTCATGATACGGTTCTCCTCCTCGAGTTTATTGACTTGTCGTTTGAGGCCCATAATTTCTTTACGGAGCTTGCCCGTAACGGCCAAAGCTCCCTTTACCCAAGGATGTTGCATAGTTTCTGGAGAACAAGTGAAGCTCTTTTTCATGTTTTCATAAGAAAGAAATCTAAAGTTGGAAGGGATGAACGGAGTTGGAATAGCCAAGCTAGGTAGTTCCCTCATCATGGATTCTGCTTGGAGATGTGAGGTAACTTCTTGATCTTCCTCCATGGCATCTATCCTTTTCAAATCATCCTCCATCTCATCCTTCGTTGATGGTCCAAAGTGATAAACATTGCTATTTGCTTCTAGACCCGGTGTTGGGTGAGACACCCGACTCTCCCCGACTGACTCTTGAGAAGACATCTTTCTTTTAATCTGCAACAGGAACAGCTCGAAACGAAAACAGAGGATATTTGCATGATACGGTGGTCAAAACCTTCGGGAGTATATATAATGAATTTTTACCGGCCAAAATACATAACGCGCAGGAAAACGGAGTCCGGGAGGCACACGAGGTGTCCACAAGACAGGGGGCGCGCCCAGTAGGGGTGGGCGCGCCCTCCACTCTTGTGGGGGTCTCATGTCCCCTTCGGACTACTTCTTTCTTCCTAAAATTCTTAAATATTCCAAAACTGATAAAAATTGCCATTGGAGTTGTTTTGGAGTCGGTTTACTTACCGTACCACATACCTACAGTTCCAATAATATTAGTTTCAACATTGATAGGATTACCTGAAATATAATGTTTAATTCTTTGACTGTTCACCACCCTCGGACTTGTGCCTTCAAAGTTGTTGATTTTTATGGCACCAGAACGATAGACCTCCTCGATAACGTAAGGACCTTCCCATTTAGAGAGAAGTTTTCCTGCAAAAAATCTTAAACGAGAGTTGAATAATAACACATAATCTCCTATGTTAAACTCACGCTTTTGTATCCTTTTTTGTCATGCCAGTGTTTGACTTTTTCTTTGAATAGCTTGGCATTCTCATAGGCCTGGGTTCTCCATTCATCAAGTGAGCTAATATCAAACAACCTCTTCTCACCGGCAAGTTTGAAGTCATAGTTGAGCTCTTTAATAGCCCAATATGCTTTATGTTCAAGTTCAAGAGGTAAATGACACGCTTTTCCATAAACCATATTATAAGGAGACATATCCATAGGATTTTTGTATGCAGTTCTATAGGCCCATAATGCATCATCAAGTTTTTTGGACCAATTCTTTTTAGATCTATTCACAGTCTTTTGTAAAATTAATTTGAGCTCTCTATTGCTCAATTCTACTTGACCACTAGACTGCGGATGATAAGGAGATGCGATTCTATGTTTGACATCATACTTAGCAAGCATCTTACGGAAAGCACCATGAATAAAATGTGAACCACCATTAGTCATAAGATATCTAGGGACTCCAAACCTCGAAAAAATAACTTCTTTAAGCATTTTAATAGAAGTGTTGTGATCAGCACTACTAGTTGGAATAGCTTCTACCCACTTAGTAACGTAATCAACAGCAACTAAAATATGTGTATAACCATTAGAGGCAGGAAAAGGTCCCATATAAACAAAGCCCCAAACATCAAACGATTCAATAACAAGAGAGTAATTCATAGGCATTTCTTGACATCTACTAATATTACCTATTCTTTGACATTCATCACAAGATAAGACAAACTTACAAGCATCCTTGAAGAGAGTAGGCCAATAAAAACCAGATTGTAGTACCTTGTGTGCAGTTCTATCTCCAGCGTGGTGTCCTCCATAGGATTCAGAGTGACACTTGCGTAGGATTTGTTCCTGTTCATGCTCAGGCACACAACGTCTAATAACACCATCTACTCCTTCTTTATAAAGGTGTGGGTCATCCCAGAAGTAATGTCTTAAATCATAAAAGAATTTTTTTTTGCTGGTATGTGAAACTAGGAGGTATAAATTTAGCAACAATGTAATTAGCATAATCAGCATACCAGGGAGCAGTACGAGAAGCATTAATGACCGCTAATTGTTCATCAGGAAAGCTATCATTAATAGGCAGTGGGTCATCAAGAACATTCTCTAACCTAGATAAGTTGTCTGCAACGGGGTTCTCAGCTCCCTTTCTATCAATAATATGCAAATCAAATTCTTGGAGCAGGAGAACCCATCTAATGAGTCTAGGCTTAGCGTCTTTCTTTTCCATAAGATATTTAATAGCAGCATGATCAGTGTGAATAGTAACTTTGGAATCAACAATATAAGGTCTAAACTTATCACATGCAAACACAACTGCTAAGAATTCTTTTTCAGTAGTAGCATAATTTCTTTGGGCAGTATCAAGAGTCTTACTAGCATACTGGATAACATTCAATTTCTTATCAACTCTTTGCCCTAGAACAACACCTACAACATAATCACTAGCATCACACATAATTTCAAAAGTTAAATTCCAATCAGGTGGCTGAACAATAGGTGCAGTGATCAAAGCTTACATAAGTATTTCAAATGCTTCTACACAATCATCATCAAAGACAAAAGGAATATCTTTTTGCAATAAATTAGTCAGAGGCCTAGAGATCTGAACCTCCTATAAAAACCGGCATGACCAAGGAAACTTCTTATTCCTTTTATGTCCTTGGGACATGGCATCTTTTCAATAACATCAACTTTGTCTTTGTCAACTTCAATACCTCTCTCGGAAATCTTATGTCCCAAGACAATGCCTTCATTAACCATAAAGTGTCACTTTTCCCAATTTTGGACGAGACTAGTGTCTTCGCATCTCTGCAAAACTCGATCAAGGTTGCTCAAACAATCATCAAAAGAGGATCCATAAACGGAGAAGTCATCCATCAATTCCTCACAAATCTTTTCACAAAAATCAGAGAATATAGCCATCATGCATCTTTGAAAGGTAGCAGGTGCATTACATAAACCAAAAGGCATACGTCTATAAGCAAAAGTACCGAAAGGGCAAGTAAAAGTAGTTTTTGATTGATCCCCCACTGACACAGGTATTTGAGAGAAACCAGAATAACCATCTAGAAAGCAGAAATATGTGTGTTTGGATAGTCTTTGTAGCATTTGATCAATAAAAGGTAAAGGGTAATGATCTTTCTTAGTAGCTTTATTTAATTTACGGAAATCAATTACCATCCTATAACCTGTAATAATTCTTTGTGGGATCAATTCATCTTTATCATTAGGAACGACAGTAATACCTCCCTTTTTAGGAACACAATGGACATGGCTTACCCAATCACTATCAGCAACGGGATAAATTATACCTGCCTCAAGGAGCTTTAGTATCTCCTTTCTTACCACTTCTTTCATCTTGGGATTCAGTCGTCGTTGAGGATCCCTAACCGGTTTGGCATCGTCCTCCAATTTAATTTTTGTTGGCATAACGTGGGACTAACGTCCTTAAGATCATCCAGAGTATATCCAATGGCAGCTCGGTGCTTCTTCAGTGTTTTCAATAATCTTTCTTCTTCTTGCTCTGAAAGGTTAGCACTAATAATAACATGATATATTTTCTTTTCATTAAGATAAGCATACTTAAGATTATCAGGTAATGGTTTGAGTTCAAACATAGGATCACCCTTGGGTGGAGGGGGATCCCCAAGAATTTCAATGGGAAGATTATGTTTCAGCACAGGTTCTTGTTCAAGGAACACTTCATCTATTTACCTTCTTTCCTTCATAAACATATCATTTTCACGGTCTAGCAAATATTGTTCTAACGGATTAGTAGGAGGCACAGCAATGGAAGCAAGACCAATAATCTCATCCTTACTAGGTGGTTCCCTATCACGAGGTTGTCTACGAAACGTAACAAAATTAAACTCATGAGACATACCATCTAAGCCAATGGTGACAGTACCTTTTTCACAATCAATCTTAGCACTAGCTGTATTCAAGAAGGGTCTACCAAAAATAATGGGACAAAAATCATCTTGTGGGGAACCAAGAATAAGAAAATCAGCAGGGTATTTAACCTTCCCACACAAGACTTCAACATCTCAAACTATCCCAACTGGTTTAATAGTATCCCTATTAGCAAGCTTAATAGTAACATCAATGCCTTCTAATTCAATAGGTGCAATGTCATGCATAATTTCTTTATATAGGTCATAAGGTATTGCACTAGCACTAGCACCCATATCACATAAACCATGATAACAATGATCTCCTATTTTAACAGAAATAACAGGCATGCCTACGACAGGTCTATGTATCTTAGTATCAGGTCTAGCAATATTAGTAGTTTCATCACAGAAATAAATAACATGCCCATCTAAATCATCATCCAAGAGATCTTTAACCATAGCAATACTAGGTTCAACATTGATTTGCTCAGGAGGTATATAAGTCCTAGTATTACTCTTACGAACAACAGTCAAAGTTTTAGCATGATCCTTTATCCTAATAGGAAAAGGAGGTTTCTCAACATAAGTAGTAGGAACAATAGGATCACTATAGGTGATAGTGTTTTCTTCAACAGTAATAGGTGCAACTACTTTCACTTCAACAGGAGGATTATATTTAAACCACTTCTCTTTAGGGAGATCAACATGAGTACCAAAGGATTCACAGAAAGAGGCTACTATCTCAGAGTCAAGTCCATACTTAGCGCTAAATCCACGAAAAGCATCGGTATCCATAAAAGATTTAACACAATCGAACTTAGGTGTCATACCTGACTCCTTACCATCGTCGGAACCCCAATCTTTAGAGTTGCATTTAATTCTTTCCAATAAGTCCCATTTGAAATCAATAGTCTTCAGCATATAAGAACCAGCACAGGAAGTATCGAGCAGGTTGCGATTATTAAGAGAAAGCCGAGCATAAATTTTTTGAATAATCATTTCCCGGGAGAGCTCGTGATTGGGGCATGAATATAACGATTTAAGCCTCCCCCAAGATTGAGCGATGCTTTCTCCTTCGCGAGGCCAGAAATTATATATGTAATTATGATCACGATGAACAAGATGCATAGGATAGAACTTCTGGTGAAATTCCAACTTCAATCATTTATAATTCCAAGATCTCGTATCATCACATAGCCTATACCGTGTCAATGCATCTCCCTTCAAAGATAAAGGGAAGACCTTCCTTTTGACAACATCATGGGGAATACCTGCAAGCTTAAATAATCCACAAACTTCATCCACAAAGATAAGGTGTAAATCGGGATGCAATGTTCCATCTCCTATAAATAGATTAGCTAGCAGTTTCTCTATCATACCCGAAGGAATCTCAAAGTAAATATTTTCATAAAGTTCAGTAGGTTGAGGAGCAACTCTTTGCTCTTCTGGTCGGGGTGAAGATACCCCGAACAAGCCCCTCAAAGGATTAGTTTCCATACTGACAAGTAACATAAAATTTCAGCACACTATATAAATGTTTCCTTACCAAGTTCCACTCACCAAAAGCGCTGCACTCCCCGGCAACGGTGCCAGAAAAGAGTCTTGATGACCCACAAGTGTAGGGGATCTATCGTAGTCCTTTTGATAAGTAAGAGTGTTGAACCCAACGAGGAGCAGAAGGAAATGATAAGCGGTTTTCAGTAAGGTTTTCTCTGCAAGCACTAAAATTGTAAGTGATAGATAGTTTTGTGATAAAATAAATTGTAACGAGTAGCAAGTAAATAAAGTAAATAAAGTGCAGCAAGGTGGCCCAATCCTTTATGTAGCAAAGGATAAGCCTGGACAATTTCTAATAATGAGAAAGGAGCTCCCGAGGACACCTGGGAATTATAGTCAAGCTAGTTTTCATCATGTTCATATGATTCGCGTTCGGTACTTTGATAATTTGATATGTGGGTAGACCGGTGCTTGGGTACAGCCCTTACTTGGACAAGAATCCCACTTATGATTAACCCCTATTGCAAGAGTCTGCAACTACAAAAGAAGTATTAAGGTAAACCTAACCACAACATTAAACATATGGATCCAAATCAACCCCTAACGAAGCAACGCATAAACTAGGGTTTAAGCTTCTGTCACTCTAGCAACCCATCATCTACTTATTACTTCCCCATGCCTTCCTCTAGGCCCAAATAATGGTGAAGTGTCATGTAGTCGACGTTCACATAACACCACTAGAGGAAAAGACAACATACATCTCATCAAAATATCGAACGAATACCAAATTCACATGACTACTAATAGCAAGACTTCACCCATGTCCTCAGGAACAAACGTAACTACTCACAAAGCATATTCATGTTCATAATTAGAGGGGTAATAATATGCATTAAGGATCTGAACATATGATCTTCCACCAAATAAACCAATTAGCATCAACTACAAGGAGTAATCAACACTACTAGCAACCCACATGTACCAATTTGTGGTTTGGATACAAGATTGGATACAAGAGATGAACTAGGGTTTTGAGAGGAGATGGTGCTGGTGAAGATGTTGATGGAGATTGACCCCCTCCCGATGAGAGGATCGTTGGTGATGATTATGGTGAGTAGGGGGCGCGCCCCCCCACCCTTCTGGACAGGGTGTGAGCCCCCTGGTGTATTTCTTCCGCTCAATAATTCTTATTAATTCCAAAAATAGGTTTCGTGGAGTTTCAGGATTTTTGGAGCAGTGCAGAATAGGTTTCCAATGTTTGCTCCTTTTCCAGCCAGAATTCCAGCTGCCGGCATTCCCCCTCTTCATGGTAAACCTTGTAAAATAAGAGAGAATCGCCATAAGTATTGAGATATAATGTGTAATAACAGCCCATAATGCAATAAATATTGATATAAAAGCATGATGCAAAATGGACGTATCACATTCCCAAGCTTGGGCCTTTGCATATCATAAGCATAATCACTCTCATCATTAATAGTATGGATAACACCAATAGTATAGCAATTATTAATAGTATGGTGCCAAAATATTCTCGAGATTATAACAATTATCATTACTTTCCAAATCATGATCATCACGATGAGTAATAGGCATAACAATAATAGGAGCAATATCTCATTTGGGAGGGATACCTTTTTACCTTTGCTTCCCCGTCTTTTCTTTTTCTTCTTCACATCATGTGTGGGTTTAATCACCTTTTTGGAGCTCCTTATTAATGAGATTGGTTGAACAAAAATATCCTCCTCGTTACCTAATTCATCATAAGAAAAATAGAAGGATATTGGGAAACCACTTCCCTTTCATTAGTATTCTCTTCGTCTTCCATTTGTTTTCTTGTCTTTAAGTAATTGGCAATATAAGGATTCTCAATGCAATTTACCGCAAATACATATAAATTTCCTCTAGATCAAAATTAAGAAATCTCTTAAGGTTATATTCTGGAATATTCTTAGTTATATGTTTCATTTCTTCATATCCCATAAGAAAACTAAGTTCATTATGATGCGCAAGGGAAACCAAGTCATCACAATTTTTGGACATGATTTGATCATGAAACTATTTGCATTGGAGATTTAAATGACCACGTTCATTGCAAAGTTCACAAGGATGGTGAGAAAAAATAAATTTTTCAGCACAAACATCTAGCCTCTCTTGCAACCATTTAGTTTCTAAATACTTAGCCTCTTGCAAAATCTATCTGCCCTTTTTGGCATGTAACTGCAAACTCTATGCACTCCACAAAAGTTGACATGCTTATAAGAAACATTTTTCTCATGACTAGTGCAATCATAATTAGTACTATGGATATTCAAAGAGTTCATACTAACAACATTGCAATCATGCTCATCATTCAAATATTTAGTGCCAAACATTTATTGACTTCTTCTTCTAGAACTTGAGCACAATTTTCCCTTAAAAGATTAAGCATATAAGGCAACCTCAATTCCATGTTTTTGTAGTTTTATTTTATAAACTAAACTAGTGATAAAACAAGAAACTAAAAGATTCAATTGCAAGATCTAAAGATATACCTTCAAGCACTCACCTCCCCGGCAACGGCTCCAGAAAAGAGCTTCATTGACGGGATGTGAGTGCCGCTTACCTAGCCTCCCTGACAACGGCGCCAGAAAAGAGCTTGATGTCTACTATGCAACCTTTCTTCTTGTAGACGTTGTTGGGCCTCCAAGTGCATAGTTTTGTAGGACAATAGCAAATTTCCCTCAAGTGTATGACCTAAGGTTTCAATCCATGGGAGGCATAGGATGAAGATGGTCTCTCTCGAACAACCCTGAACTAAATAACAAAGAGTCTATTGTGTCCCCCAACACACCTAATACAATGGTAAATTATATAGGTGCACTAGTTCGGCGAAGAGATGGTGATACAAGTGTAGTATGGATATTAGATATAAGTTTTTGTAATCTGAATAAATAAAAACAGCAAGGTCACTAGTAACAAAAGTGAGCAAAAAATGGTATTGCAATGCTTGGAAACAAGGCCTGGGGTTCATACTTTCACTAGTGGAAGTTCTCTCAACAATGACAACATAACTAGATCATATGGCAGTCCCTCAACGTGCGATAAAAGTCACTCCAAAGTTCCTATCGCGGAGAACATAAGATGAAATTGCTTGTAGGGTATGAAACCACCTCAAAGTTATTCTTTCCAATCAATCCATCGGGCTATTCCTGTAAGTGTCACAAACAACCCTATAGTTCGTAGTAAAATAACACCATATGACACACATCAATCAACCCTAATGTCACCTAGATACTCCAATGTCACCACAAGTATCCATGGGTCAATTATACGATATGCATCAAACAACTTCAGATTCATAATATCCAATCGAACACAAAGAACGTCAAGAGCATCCCGAGATTTCTACCGGAGAAAGGAATATGAAAACCTGCATCAACCCCTATGCATAGATTACCCCAATGTCACCACGGAAATCCGCAAGTTGATAACCAAAACATACATCAAGTAGATCAACAGAACATCCCATTGTCACCATAGATATCCCATCACAAGACATACATCAAGTGCTCTCACATCCAAAGATTCAATCCGACATAACAAAACCTCAAATGAAAAGACTCAATTCATCACAAGAAGGTAGAGGGGGAGAAACACCATATGATCCAACTATAGTAACAAAGCTCGTGATACATCAAGATCGTGCCATATCAAGAACATGAGAGAGAGAGAGAGAGAGATCAAACACATGGCTACTGGTACATATCCTCAGCCCCGAGGGTGAACTACTACCTCCTCATCATGGAGAGCACCGGGATGATGAAGATGGCCACCGGTGATGGATTCCCCCTCCGGCAGGGTGCCAGAATAGGGTCCCGAGAGGTTTTTCATGCCTACAGAGGCTTGTGGCGACGGAACTCCCGATCTAGGTTTCTTTCTGGGGGTTTCTGGATTTATAGGAATTTTTGGCGTCGGTTTCATGCCAGGGGGGGGGTCCACAAGTCAACGACAAGACAGGGGGGCACGCCCTCCACCCTTGTGGATGTAGGACTCTTCTGGCCCAACTCTTTTGCTTTGGGGGCTTCTTCTTGTCCATAAAAAATCACCATAAATTTTCAGCTCGTTTGGACTCCGTTTGGTATTCCTTTTCTGTAAAACTCAATAACAAGGAAAAATACAGAAACTGGCACTAGGCTCTAAGTTAATAGGTTAGCCCCAAAAATAATATAAAATAGCATATAAATGCATATAAAACATCCAAGATGGATAATATAATAGCATCGAACAATAAAAAATTATAAGTACATTGGAGACATATCACCCATGGACTTAGGAATTCCTGAAGTTCATCCTCTGGTGATTAAGAATCGCGTGGGCTGCCGCTATGGGGAGACGGGGGCGAGACTTCTACGTGCATGGTCATTGCTGCAGTTGTTGTTGTCGAGACTGGCATGTTGTCGCTTGCCTTGGCCTTTGTTTCTATTACCATCATTTTGTGACGCGAGATCGGTTGCGGTACATACTCCTCAACCTCGTCTGTTGTTTCCTGATGACCCACAAGTATATGGGATCAATTGTAGCCTTTTCGATAAGTAAGAGTGTCGAAACCAACGAGGAGAAGAAGGAAATGACAAGTGGTTTTCAGCGAGGTAATGTCTGCAAGTACTGAAATTGTAAGTAACAGAGTAGTTTGATAGCAAGATAATTTGTAACGAGCAAGTAACGGTAGTAGTAACAAAAGTGCAGCAAGGTAGCCCAATCTTTTGAGGCAAAGGACAGGCTAAAATAGTCTCTTATGATAAGCAAAGTGTTCTTGAGGGTACACGGGAATTTCATCTAGTCACTTTCATCATGTTAGTTTGATTCGTGCTTGCTACTTTGATAATTTGGTATGTGGGTGGACCGGTGCCCAGGTGTTGTTCTTACTTGAACCAACCCCCTACTTATTATTAACCCTCTCACAAGCATCCGCAACTATGATAAAAGTATTAATAATAAATTCTAACCATAGCATTAAACTTTTGGATCCAATTGGTCCTTTACGGAATAGTGCATAAAGTAGGGTTTAAGCTTCTGTCACTCTCGCATCCCATCATCTAATAACTACTCCGCAATGCATTTCCTTAGGCCCAAATATGGTGAAGTGCCATGTAGTCGACGTTCGCATGACACCACTAAGGGAATCACAACATACATATCATTAAAATATTGAACACATATCAAGTTCACATGATTACTTGCAACATGATTTCTCCCGTGACCTCAACAACAAAAGTAACTACTCACAAATGATAATCATGCTCAAGATCAGAGGGGTATTAAATAGCATAATGGATCTGAATATATAATCTTCCACCAAATAAACCATATAGTAATCAACTACAAGATGTAATCAACACTACTAATCACCCACAAGCACCAATCTATAGTTCCGGTACAAAGATTGAACACAAGAAATGAATTAGGGTTTGAGAGGAGATGGTGTTGTTGAAGATGTTGATGGAGATTGCCCTTCCCAAGATGGGAGAGTTGTTGGTGATGATGATGACGATGATTTCTCCCTTCCGGGGGGTGGGGGGTGGGGGGAGTTCCCCTGGCGGAATCGCTCCACTGGAGGGCAAAAGTGCTCCTGCCCAAGTTCCACCTCGAGACGGCGGCGCTTCGTCCTGAAAGTCCTCTCCTTATTTTTTTCTAGGTCAAAATGACTTATATACCAGAAGAGGGGCACCGTAGGTGGGCCGAGGGGAGCACAACCCACCAGGGGGCGCCTAGGCTCCCTAGCGCGCCCAGGTGGGTTGTGCCCACCTAGTGGGCCCCATCTAGTACTTATTGGCTCCAATAATTCTCATTTATTCCATAAAAATTCCTTGTAAAGTTTTAGCCCATTTGGAGTTGTGCAGAATAGGTGGCCTGGCGTAGCTTTTTCAGGTCCAGATTCCCAGCTGCCCGAATTCTCCCTCTTTGTGTGAACTTTGCATATTATGAGAGAAAAGGCATTAGAATTACTCCATGAAGCATTATTATGCAATGAAACAACATAAATAACAGTAGGTAAACATGATGCAAAATGGACGTATCAACTCCCCAAGCTTAGACCTCGCTTCTCCTCAAGCGAAAACCGAAATCGAGAAACATGTCCACATGCTTAGAGAGAGAGAGAGGTGTCGATAAAAACAAAATACGGACATAGAAGCATCATGTAACTTATTATGACAGCAACAAACTTTAACATAAAATTTTTATCATAGAACTTTTATCATAGACTTCTCATGAACAAGTAACAATTCATCACAACATCGAAGTATAAAGTATAAACTCTATTGGAAACCAACAAACTATGTTCTTAGTCAACTTTGCAACTACAATTCATCATCTTTTCAGGAAGGGTCATGTATCGAAGCCTTTAGGCAAGTCCACATGCTCAACCATCATATAGTCTTCTATGATTGCTAACGCTAACCGCGTACACATGAGCAAAACATTTCAACCGGACACATAAAAAGATAGGGGCTTATAGTTTCGCCTCCCAACGTGTTCACCTCAAGGATGATGTCAACAATAATAACTCATGCTACCCATATTCAACTGGATATATGTGCCTAGATCTTTCCTCACCACATGATGCTTGCCAAAAGACAAAATAAAAAGGAATGGAGAGAAGAACTTTGACTCTTGCATGAAAGTAAATACATAAAAGTAAAAGATAGGCCCTTCGTAGAGGGAAGCAGATGTTGCCATGCGATTTTTGTTTGTATGCTCAATCCCTTAGTGCAAGAGAACGTCACGTTATATTGCCCCTTATGATGGCAACCTTTATCATGCAGACTGTCACTTTTATTCTTCGCCATCACAAGTTTGTAGAATGCTAAATTTTCTCTTACACTAAATGACCTAACACTTTTAGAAGCAATTTTTATTGCCTTAGCACCGATGACAACTTACTTTAAGGATCTTACTCAATCCATAGGTAGGTATGGTGGACTCTCAAAACAAGATTTGGGTTTAAGGGTTTTTGGATGCACAAGTATTATATCTACTTGGTGCGGAATTTTTGGCTAGCAAAGATAGGGGGCAAACACCACATGTTGAAGGATCTATGACAATATAGCTTCTATGTGAATATGAACAAACATAAATGATTACGTTGTCTTCCTTGTCCAACGTCAACAATTTTGACATATAATATGTTGATGGGTGCTCACAATCACAAAAGATTTCCAAGATAGTGTATTTGCATGTGAATCTTCTCTTCCCTTATTAATTCTTTCATGAGTTGCATCATTGACCAATGCTATGTTTGTCAATCTACAATAAAATTTTCTACTTATACTTTTCTTTGTGTGATGTCATTACTTACCATAAGATTAGCATATGATCTTTTTCATTTATTTCCTTTCTTTTTATTGAAACATGAAAGTAAAGAAAGCAAAACTCAAACTAAACTTTATTATAAATCTCGCATACGATTACAAAGATAGATCACTAAGCAAACTTTCAAAAGAAAGGATCGAACTAAACTTTTATTCATCTAAAGCAAAAGATAACTATGGATCAAACTAAGATAAGTAAAGGCAAAAGATAGTGGAGGTAATACGATACCGGGGCACCTTCCCCAAGCTTGGCGAAAGCCAAGGGAAGTGCCCATACCCGATACTTAATTTTCTTTTGGTGATGAAGAAGGAGGTGGTGGTGATGAAGTGGTAGCGATCTTGTCCAATATATCTCTGATAGCCTCTCTTAAACTATGAATCTCCCGAAGAGCTTGGTGAAGCAACTCAGTGTTCTTCTCTACTTCAGCCATGATATGCTTATTTTCCGGACCCCAAGAGTTTGTCCCCGCACTTTCTCTTGGACGAGATATGTCCCAATTGGACAGTATATGCACACGAGGAGTGTTTTCGAACCCATAGTTATGAATCAAATTGTGAAAATTGTTATGATGTAACCTGTGTAAAGGCCTTCTGAAAGGGAGTTCTTCCTATACTTCAAAGCGCTCTTGATTGTTTATTGATCTCGTGGCTTGATGAGGATTATGACGGGTAGAGATACCAGCTAGTGTACCTCTCTCGAAAGTCGGAGGGTGATCTCCGAGGGAATTACCTTCATCTTCCTCCATGGTAACCTCCTGAACTCACTCCCCCTCTAGCTCCTCCTGCAGCAACCTTGCATTGTCTTCTCCATTGTTGGAAGAGGGGGAAGACATGATGCCTGGCTTAACAAATCTGAGAGAAAACAGCAAGAAAAGAAGACAGAAGATTTCTCCGCGATACGGAGGTCAATAGGTTCGGGGGGTATATAAAGATTTTTTTTATCTTGGGAAACAAGCAAACGGAAGATAAGTAGAGTCCGGAAGGTACCCGAGGTGGGCACAACCCACTTGGGCGCGCCTGGCCTGGTGTCTTGTGCCCACCAGGGGTGCCTTCCTGGTTGTTTCTTATGTTCCTAATTTTCTAAATATTCCAAAACTGAGAAAAAATATTTTGCGGATTTTTTGGAGTTTGTTTACTTACTGTATCACGTACCTCCTCTTTTTCATGATTCTGGAGTGTTACGAAAGGTTTCTTTTATGTGTTCCTCTGGTGTCATAGTTTGGATAATATTGCTTTCAAAATTAATGGGCGTACCTGAGATATAATGTTTTATTCGTTGCCCATTAACAACCTCTGGGTTAGTACCTTTGGCATTATTTATTTTGATAGCTCTAGATCGATAAACCTCTTCGATAACATAGGGTCCTTCCCATTGGGAGAGGAGTTTTCCTGCAAAGAATCTGAAACGAGAGTTGTACAAAAGAACATATTCTCCAACTTTGAACTCACGCTTTTGGATTCTTTTATCATGCCATCTTTTAACTTTTTCTTTAAATAACTTGGCATTTTCATAAGCTTGGGTTCTCCATTCATCTAATGAGCTAATGTCAAATAACCTCTTCTCACCATCAAGTTTGAAATCATAGTTGAGTTCTCTAATTTCCCAATATGCTTTATGGTCTAACTCAAGAGGCAAATGACAAGCTTTTCCATAAACTATTTTGTAAGGAGACATACCCATAGGATTTTAATGTGCTTTTCTATAAGCCCAAAGTGCATCATCTAATGTCTTAGACCAATTCTTCTAGGACCTATTGATAGTCTTTTGTAAAATTAGTTTTATTTCTCTATTGCTAAGTTCAACTTGACCACTAGACTGAGGATGATAAGGTGATGCAATTCTATGGTTAACATCATACTTGGCAAGCATTTTACAGAAAGCACCATGAATAAAGTGTGAACCACCATCAATCATTAAATATCTAGGGACTCCAAACTTTGGGAAAATAACTTCCTTAAGCATTTTAATAGAGGTGTTGTGATCAGCACTACTAGTTGGAATAGCTTCTGCCCACTTAGTAACATAATCAATGATACATCTCTAACGTATCTATAATTTTTGATTGTTCCATGCTATTATATTACCCCTTTTCGATGTTTATGGGCTTTATTTTACACATTATTACCATTTTTGGGACTAACCTACTAACCGGAGGCCCAGCCCGTATTGCTGTTTTTTTGCCTATTTCAGTATTTCGAAGAAAAGGAATATCCAACGGAGTCCAAACGGAATTAAACCTTTGGAAGCGTGATTTTTGGAACGAACGTGATCCAGGGGAGTTGGAGTGCAAGTCAAGAAGCAGCCGAGGCGGCCACGAGAGGGTAGGGCGCCCCCCCCCCTATAGGGCGCGCCCCCTTTCTCGTGGGCCCCTCGGGCGGCCACCGACATACTTCTTCCTCCTATATAAGCCTACATACCCCAAAAACATCCAGAGAGCACCCGAAACACAATTTCCACCGCCGTAACCTTCTGTATCCGCGAGATCCCATCTTGGAGCCTTCACCGACGCTCTGCCGGAGGGGGAATCGACCATGAAGGGCTTCTACATCAACACCATAGCCCTTCCGATGAGTTGTGAGTAGTTTACCACAAACCTTCGGGTCCATAGTTATTAGCTAGATGGCTTCTTCTCTCTTTTTGGATCTCAATACAATGTTCTCCCCCTCTCTTGTGGAGATCTATTCGATGTAAACTCCTTTTGTGGTGTGTTTGTCAAGATCCAATGAATTGTGGGTTTATGATCAAGTTTATCTATGGGAAATATTTGAATCTCCTCTGAATTCTTTTATGTATGATTGAGTTATCTTTGCAAGTCTCTTCGGATTATCAGTTTGGTTTGGCCTACTAGATTGATCTTTCTTGCCATGGGAAAGTGCTTAGCTTTGGGTTCAATCTTGCGGTGTCCTTACCCAGTGATAGAAAGGGTTGCAAGGCACGTATTGTATTGTTGCCATCGAGGATAAAAAGATGGGGTTTATATCATATTGCATGAGTTTATCCCTCTACATCATGTCATCTTGCTTAATGCGTTACTCTGTTCTTTGTGAACTTAATACTCTAGATGCAGGCAGGAGTCGGTCGATGTGTGGAGTAATAGTAGTAGATGCAGGCAGGAGTCGGTCTACTTGTTACAGACATGATGCCTATATACATGATCATGCCTAGATAATCTCATAACTATTCGCTTTTCTATCAACCGCTTGATAGTAATTTGTTCACCCACCGTAATACTTATGCTATCTTGAGAGAAGCCTCTATTGAAACCTATGGGCCCCGGGTCTATCTCTTATCATATTTCCTTCCAATCTACTTTTATTTGCATCTTTACTCTTTGCATCTATATTATAAAATACCAAAAATATATTTATCTTATCATACTATCTCTATCAGATCTCACTTTCGCAAGTGGCCGTGAAGGGATTGACAACCCCTTTATTGCATTGGTTGCGAGTTCTTGGTTTGTTTGTGTAGGTGCGTGGGACTTTTGAGGAGCCTCCTACTGGATTGATACCTTGGTTCTCAAAAACTGAGGGAAATACTTACGCTACTATTGCTGCATCACCCTTTCCTCTTCAAGGAAAACCAACGCAAGCTCAAAACGTAGCAAGAAGGATTTCTGGCACCGTTGCTGGGGAGGTCTTCACTCAAGTCAAGACATACCAAGTACCCATCACAAACTCATCTCCCTCGCATTTACATTATTTGCCATTTGCCTCTCGTTTTCCTCTCCCCCACTTCACCCTTGCCGTTTTATTTGCCCTCTCTTTCCCAATCTTCTCCTCTCTTTTCGCTTGCCTTTTTCTGTTTGCTCATGTATTGGTTCGTTTACCTCGTCGTTATGGCTAGTCCTCCTATCCTTATTATTACGCCAGAACATGAAATCCTCAATTTTAAGCAAAGGGAGGGAGAAAATTTAAAGGATGCTTGGCATAGAATTTGCAATGCTCAAAATAGATCTACTAGGAAGCTTTCTACTTCCGTTCTTCTCCGCAATTTTTATGTAGGCATCACTCCTTGGAATAGATGTGTTCTTGATACTGTTGCCGGAGGTGATTTCTTGAGTAGCCATACGTTTGATGCTTATAATGCTATGTTAGATTTGTTTGGCCCACCACCTCTTTTGGTTAATGGAACTGTTTTGACTTTAGAACACGTTATGCAACGGCTTGATATTATTGAAAATAAAATTTCCACTGTTAAGTTGATTGAAAATTTGGATAAAAATATTCATAATCATATCACCCAATATGGATCTAGGGTTGGAGTTACTTTGAAAAATCTTAAAGAGAAAGAACCTATAGTTAATGAAAAAATAGATCTTGATTCTGCTAGAATTGGTAAACTTGAGGATATAATTACCAACTTAGGTTCGGCGTTTTCTTCCATGAAAAACACTCCAAACCCCCCTACAAAAACTGCCAAGTTTATTTATGTTCCTAAAAATAAGGGTGAATCTTATAGTAAGGGAGACGCGGATCTCAAATCCATAAGTGTTCATCCCAATTGTCCTTCTATCATTAAGGAACCTTTTGCGACAAATGAATTTCTTGAATTTTTGCCCAAAGGTTTAATCATTTCTAAAAAGGGAGAAACCCCTAAAGATTATAAGTGCTCTATTGAAGAATCAAGCGCCAAAGATGGCACTACTTGGATCTATCTTCGCTTTTATGCCTAGCTAAAAAGGCTTGAAAGAAAAGCGCTTGTTGGGAGACAACCCAATATTTTTCCTTGCTGTTAGTAATAAATTTTGCATCTACTTTCTGTTTAGATGTGTTTTTATATTTTAATTAGTGTTTGTGCCAAGTAGAACCTATAGGATAAACTATGATGATAGTTGATTTGATTCTGCTGAAAAACAGAAACTTTGCGCTCACGAGAAACAATTCAATAAATCACAGAAACGTGATTTTGCATTGATTCTTTTTGCTGCTGATCAATAAACAAATTGTACAGTACGTAATATTTTGGTAGGATTTTTAGAGTTCCAGAAATTTGTGTTAGTTACAGATTTCTACAGACTGTTCTGTTTTTGACAGATTCTGTTTTTCGTGTGTTGTTTGCTTATTTTGATGCATCTATGGCTAGTATGTAAGGGTACAAACCATAGAGAACTTGGAATATAGTAGGTTTAACACCAAAATAAATAAAGAATGAGTTCATTACAGTACATTATGTGGTGGTTTTGTTTTCTTTCACTAACGGAGCTTATGAGATTTCCTGTTGAGTTTTGTGTTGTGAAGTTTTCAAGTTTTGGGTAAAGCTTTTATGGACTATGGAATAAGGAGTGGCAAAAGCCTAAGCTTGGGGATGCCCATGGCACACCAAGATATTCAAGAATAGCCAAAAGCCTAAGCTTGGGGATGCCCCGGGAAGGCATCCCCTCTTGCGTCTTCGTTCATTGGTAACTTTACTTGGAGCTATATTTTTATTCGCCACATGATATGTGTTTTGCTTGGAGTGTCGTGTATTATATTAGTCTTTTCTTTCTAGTTTACCACAATCATCCTTGCTGTACACACCTTTTGGGAGAAACCTATTTGATTAGAATTTATTAGAATACTCTATGTGCTTCACTTATATCTTTTGAGCATGATAGTTTTTGCTCTAGTACTTCACTTATATCTTTTAGAGCATGGTGGTGGCTTGATTTTATAGAAATTGTTAGTCTCTCATGCTTCACTTATATTATTTTGGAGTCTTTTAGAACAGCATGGTATTTGCTTTGGTTACAAATTTGGTCCTAAAATGATGAGCATCCAAGTTGGGTATAATAAAAACTATCATAGGAAGTGAATTGGATGCTATGATCAATTTGATGCTTGATAATTGTTTTGAGATATGGAGGTAGTGATATTAAAGTCATGCTAGTTGGGTGATTATGAATTTAAAGAATGCTTGTGTTGAAGTTAGCAAGTCCCGTAGCATGCACGTATGGTTAAAGTTGTGTAACAAATTTGAAACAAGAAGTGTACCTGGCTGGTGCATCCTTATGGGTGGCGGTCGGGGATGAGCGATGGTCTTCTCCTACCAATCTATCCCCCTAGGAGCATGTGCGTAATGCTTGATTTTTGGTAACTTATAATTTTTTCAATAAGTATATGAGTTCTTTTGACTAATGTTGAGTCCATGGTTTATACGCACTTTTACCTTTCCACCATTGCTAGCCTCTTCGGTACCATGCATTACCCTTTCTCACCTTGAGAGTTGGTGCAAACTTCGCCGGTGCATCCAAACCCCGTGATACAATACGCTCTATCACATATAAACCTCCTTATATCTTCCTCAAAACAGCCA